>NW_026067895.1:6885796-7081792 GCF_014885135.2 Alexandromys fortis
TTTTTTTTTTTTTTTTTTTTTTCCGAAACAGGGTTTCTCTGTAGCTTTGGAGACTGTCCTGGAGCTAGCTCTTATAGACCACGCTGGCCTTGAACTCACAGAGATCCACCAGTCTCTGCCTCTCTAGTGCTGGGATTAAAGGCGTGTGCTACCACCTTTACGTGATCTGTCTTCACGTATTTAAAAGCTTTGAGTCTTATGATCATATTTTAATTGCAATAACATGATTAGTGCTAATTGGTAACTTGAAAGAATCTACAATCACCTGGGAAATGGCCTCTGGGCATGCCTTTGGGGGATTGTCCAGAGGGCATTAATTGAGACGAGAAGACTCACACACTGTGAGTGACAGCATTTCCTGCTGGGGTCCTGGGCTATGTAGGTGGTGCAGACTGGGCAGCAACATTTATTTGTTGTACTCTGTTTTGTTTGTGGTTGTGATGTGACCAGCTGCCTCAAGCTCTCACCACTTGGACTCCCACAGGGACTGATGCTCTGGAACCGTGAGCCAGAATAAGTCCTTTCTCCCTTAAGTTGCTTTTGCCATAGTGTTTCATCACAGCGACAGAAGAGAAGCTAAGACACGTAACATCCTACAATTGAATTCATGGTGAGACAACCTATTCTTCTGATGCTAGAACTGTGGGAAATCCTCTCCTAAGAAGAGTCTCCTGATATATCCCAGGCTTTGAATATTTAACTTTCCATTCTTCTCTTTTGGAGATGGATAAGGGCACAGCCATCTCTACGGCACTAGCTTTTGAACTTACAGTCACTTACAGAGTAAGTTGGGTGATGCCATGAGCAGGCAAGGCTTTGTACTTGGTCCTGTATAAAGAAACAGATTCCTCTTTCTGTTTAAGAATCAAAGTCTTGTTTTTCTTTTTTTAAATATTTATTTATTTATTATGTATACAATATTCTGTCTGTGTGTATGCCTGCGGGCCAGAAGAGGGCACCAGACCCCATTACAGATGGTTGTGAGCCACCATATGGTTGCTGGGAATTGAACTCAGGACCTTTGGAAGAGCAGGCAATGCTCTTAACCTCTGAGCCAACTCTCCAGCCCCGTCTTGTTCTTCTTTAACAGCGTGATTTTTTAGATCTTTTGTACTGGTGTGAACATATTGGCACAGAGTCAAAGTTGATATTTAAAAGCTACTTGATAATTAACTGGTTTTGGAGAGGTGACTTGTGGTCAGTTACAAATAAAGAATATACTATGAAATGGGGCCATCACCTTAAGTTTTTCTTCCATAGTGTCATTGTCAAAAAGGCCTGAAAAATTTTGTCAGGGGTGGCTGAGAACCACCATGTTTGGGGACATGAAGAAATTGCTCTATGCTTTTAATATCACAGTTCATTATGAATTGCTTATCTTGGGGGGGCACCTGTCTTACTTTCATTTCTAAAACATATTATGAAACATTTTAAAATACTCTTTTTATGTGTTTAAAATATTCTAGACCGAAAGCCAAAACCTCACACACAGTGAAGAGTCTAGAATTCAGGTTGAGTTTCAAACACTTGAAACTGGGGCACAGGGCCCTCCTCACCCTGCTTTGTGCCCCTGCCAACTTCTTTAAAACACTATATTGAATTTCCTTGGAGCAAGAGAAAACAAAAGTCTTTTATATTGCCCTGTATTTTTAAAACCAATAGTTCCATTTGCACAGTTCTATTTATTGCATAATTAAGAAGAAAAACTACTCATGTTGAGGGAAAATTTTCTCTTAAAATGTGGAAAACCTTGTACAAAAAAATCATGACTCTTTTAGCTTTCCATAGGGGAAAATAATTTTAAAATGATTAAAACTTGGTATAAAAAGTAATAATTTTAGAACAAATGTTCTATGCAGAAATCTATGTTTTAGGTTCCCATGGAATGAAAATATTCTGTAGAGATGGAAATATATCATACTTTAAAATTTATTCATGCTCTTTACAAAAGATTATGAAATTGTTGATCATAGAACAGACAGAAAGCTGGAGCATATGTTCAGAAAAAGATCTGATATACTTTTGGCTTTCTCTGCTGTTACCAAGGGATTCAAGCCAATTATGTACCATGTATGTCAAAATAGATATCCCAAGACGAAAAAAAGCTAAAAGTATTAACTAGACTAGCTGTATACTGATTCAGGGTTCTATTGAGACAACCTGCCTCAGTGAATTAGATGGAGCAAGACCAAGAAAGACTCCTGACATCAGCTTCAGGCTCTAGATGCATGCACACATAGGTGTATGTGTGTCCACATACATGTGAACATGCATGCAAACATATGCACCACACTCACATACGCATGCAAAACAAAGATGCAGTATGATTAGTTTGCTTATGACAATAACAATTACACTGTATGAAAAATGCATAGAAATAAAAAATCTAGAAAGATGGCACAGTGATTAAGAGCTCTTCCTGCTCTGTCAGAAGACCTGCCTACAGCTTCAGTTTTAAGCCCCTACCTAGTGACTCACAATCATCTGTAACTCTAGTTATTGGCCCTAGTAATTGGCTTACAATCATCTGTACCTCTAGGTCCAGGGGATCTGGTGCCATCTTCTGACTTCTGCAGGCACCAGTCATGCATACGGTGCACCACACATGCAGATAAAATACTCATAAACACAAGGTATAAATAAACAGATCTTTACATAATAAATAAAAAAGCTCCAAGTACTGAAACTAAACCAAGCCATAACCTGTTAATGATTTTAATAGTTTAAACATTGGAAAATAATTTGGTCATTTTGTCCACACTTCCTGGCCATATATTTCAGAGTTAAGTCTTTGCATCTTACAGTCACGCATTTATTCCTGTGGATCATGTTACTAAATGGTCACCAGGTGTTTCTTAAGCTTGGCTTAGAAGACCAGAGGGGACCTGTACCTTTGTGGTGCTAGAAACCAAATCTAGGACATTGTGCATGCTAGACAAGTGCCACTATTGTCCCCAGTCCCAATCTCTCTGTTATTTAAAACAGACAGTCTAAAAGTGATGTAAAACATCAAGTGAACTTTTAATTCTAAAGTTTTAATTTCACTGTAGCAGTTCTAACACACTAACAGTCTGAAGTTTCTTAATTGCGCGTGCCTACACAGTTTTGAAAAAAAAAAAATGACTTCCAGAATAGAGTGGTACAGAGCAGATATTCCCGTTCCAAAAGGAAGACTTTTGGCACACCGAGGCATTGATCAAAGCAAAACAAAGGCAGTATCCACCAGGCCAAACAACCAATCCTGCAGCTCCATGTCTGACGCTGGAGCTCATACTGCAACCAAGAGGACTTCAAAGGGCTTGAGTAGCTCAGTCCTTCCAATTCTGCCCCCACAACACACCTAGATTATCTCTTAAGCTCCACTACATGCCTGCAGCTCCCTTTGGTGTACCAACCATGGTCCTGGCATCTGCAATATCCTGCGGTCTCCACAGCAACTGAGCTACATGATAGGACTTCTCAGGATCTCTTTGCCAAGACTCTTACCTTGACACACTTCACCATGTTTTCAAAACCAGTCCTACACTGATGATCCTGCCAAGTTATTCTGCTTGATGGATTCATAACCTGGCTCCTTTGGATCACAACTGTGTCAGTTCTGCGGAAATATCTTCCTAACATATCACAGAAAGAAGCTAGGTTTAAAAGAAATTATATTGAACTTTGCAATTTTCCAAAATTGCAGTGGATTGTTTTGTTTCGTACTTTGTAATTTAATTCTTTAAAGTTTTCTCTCTATTTTTAGAATAGCATACATATATGCATAATAAAATATGATCATATCTAACTTCCATTTCCCATCTCCGACTCTGCCTATATACTCCTTAGCATGCCCCTTCCCAATTTCATATCTTAAAAAAAAAATCCACTCAGTCCAGTTAGTGCTGCCCACCTGTGCATGGGTTTGGGATCCTGCGTGCTGTTATGAGAAATCTACCAGTGGTGTCATCCTCCAAATGAATGAGTCTTCTTCCCCCTAGCAATTATCCACTGCTAACAGCTCCTGAGGAAGGGGTGAGGACTGGACGCATCTACCCCAGCTAGGCTGTAATTTTGGCTGGCTGGGTCTTGTCCAGGTCTTGTGTAGGCAACCACCGCTGCTATGATTTCATGATTGCTTCAGCCACATCACATTCAAAAGACAGCATCTCACAACGCTCCGCCCCATCTTCTGGCTTTTACATCCTTTCTGCCTCTAATCTAGTTCTTATTAATTCATCGTGAGGCATAGAAAGCGACACTCCCTGCCCCACAAGAGTTGTGTGACTCTTCCTTCCAAGACCTTCACTTAGTTAGTATGAAGTATCATTACCATGTATGAAATGTTATCATATATTGAAATGTTCACGAAACAGTTAAATATTTGAAACTTATTTGGTTCTCATAAAAACTCTACACTGGGAGAACAGATAGTACTGTCTTCTTCCACAGAGTTTTAGAGAGAACTTGACTTACCCCGGAGCACAGAGCTCATGGGTGGTAGAGAAAGCCTTGAACTTTAAAGTTTGTGACTCTAAATTTCAAACACTTTTTACAACTTGCAGTGAAATATTCTAAATCCTTCAAGCAAAGTCTTATCACCTTCTAAAGTCTCTAACCCTCACCAAGCATTTGTCTACACAGTGGCCTTCCTGAGTCAATAGGAAATATTGGAAAGACAGAGACCCATATGAATTCCTTACGTCAGGTAATACAGAAAAGATAGAAAGCAGATTAAGCCACTTCCTACGGCTGTGGTTCTCAACCTTCCTAATGCTGTGACCCTTTAACACAGTTCCCCGTGTTGTGGTGACTCCAGCCATAAAATAATTTTCATTGCTACTTCATAACTGTACTTTTGCTACCAGTATAAATTGTAATGTAAATATCTGATAGCAGGAGATCTGATACGTGGTGTCTGTGAAAGGGTCTCTCAACCCCCAAAGGATCATGAACTGCAGATTGAGAACTACTGTCCTAGATCATCAGGTAATGACTTCCTTCCTGGGTCATAGGAAAGATAGTAAAGACATTGGCTGGCCCTATTCTGAATACTCAGCAGTTTCTTCAGAGACAGGCATAAACCGCCAGTTTTTCCTCAAAGAATGAACTTTAGCCAAGTTAAAATGTGTTAGGGCCATCTGTATGCAATCGCTTCTCATCATTCTGTCACCGCAGCAAGTCACATGCCAACCAAACCAGCTTTTACCAGGAATTTTACAAGAAAGTACCCGTAAAACACAGCCTCCATTCCTCGCTCCGCAGTTCTCAAGGTCTCAGCGGCGGTTTGGCTTTCCGGTTTCCTGGTGTCCCGTTCCGTTAGGAGAAAGGCTTACGCTTTCAGGATTTGTCACCTGGGTTTTTACATGACTTTCCCATTACCCAATCCTCATACATAAGAGCAACGCCAACAATAAATACATATTTTATCTCTGAAGGGAAGGAACAGATTCCTGGTTCTGTTTAAGATTTATTTCATTTTATGTGTGTGCTTTTTCTGCACATCTTGTGTAGCCCCTGTATGGCTGGTGCCCATGGGGGTCCAAAGAGGCTGTGGATCCCTGGAACTGGAGTGAAGGATAGTAGTGAAGGGGCTGGAAACCAAACTCGGGTCCTCCGTAGGAGCACAAGTGCTCTTAACCTCTGAGCTCTGGCTTTCTGGTTTTAAAAGAAAGTAGAGTGTTTTCAAACGAATTGTCTATCATCACTGAATGATATTTATGATAAGTAGCAATGAAAATATTCATGAGGCATCTAACTTAAGCCCCATGCATGGAGTGATTCAGCCACTATATTATTTAAACATCCTAGGAAGAAATCACAAGTTTGGTGGGCCACACTACTAGTTTCTCACCTCACTGGTCAAAGTAAAAACGAACCTTTATGCAAAGGAACTAACAAAAGTACACGGCCAAAATGTTTTACTTTTTGATCATCAGCGTTTTCAAAATGAGCAATAGTGAGACTCCCTGGGGCCGAGACTGTGGTTTAGCAGTACAGTCCTTGACCTGACAGCCCCAAGTAAAACCACAGTCATTCTGACAAAGCCCTCTTCCTTCTCTCTCTACCTGTAGATTTCTAGGTGTAAAGATAACTGGGAACAGATACAACTATCGGCGAAAGAATTCATTTGGGGGCTGAAGAGGCGGCTCAGGGGTTGGAGCCCTGGCTGTTTTTGCAGAGGACCTGAGTTCAGTTCCCAGCACCCAAATAGTGTCTCACAACAGGCTGTCACTCCAGCTCCAGGGGACCTGACTTCATCTTCTGGCCGCCATTGGTACTGCATTCATACATAATCAAACATTAAAGTCATTAAAAAAAAACCAACTCATTCACAGAAATATTTGAAAGTGAGCTACACCCGCGGTTCATGTAGTAATCCCAGAACTTGGGAGGATAGCAGAAGGATTGCTTTAAAGTTGAAGCCAGGCAGTCAAACATAGCAAGACCCTGTGTCAAACAAACAAACAAACAAACAAACCAATAAAGGGCTGGGGATACAGCTTAGTTTTTCTTGCCTACTGTCTTAGTTACGTTTCCATTGCCGTGCTAAGACACCTTAACTAAGGTATGGAAGAGTTTGTTGGAGCTTACAGTTCAGAGGGCGAGTCTATGACCATCAGCAGCAGCAGCAGTGGTTAAGAGCTTACATACTTACATAGCCTCAAGTGTGAGAACAAATTAACTGGCAATAGCACGGGCTTTAGAAACCTCCGCCTCCACCCCAGTTACATACCTCTTCCAACAAGCAAGGACGTGGTGGGTCCTCTGGAGCGAAATTCTGGATTTCCCTGGATCCTGAGGTAGGAGTCTTTGCTCAAAAAATAAAACAAAGAAAAAAAAACCAAAACAACAATAACAATAACAAAAACTGCAAGTGAGTCAGAAGAACAGGTGAGTGACTCTCCTGTTGGCTGAACTGTCCGCCCATTCAGTTCCCCAAGGCCCATTCCACAGTTCTTGCCCCTCCCTCCTCATCACCCCCACACCGGCTGGGCCCTGCCCCCAGCAGTGGGACTCCTGTGGCTCAGGTACAGGACACCAGTCAGGAGAACAGCCCTTCTCCCCAGCTCTGGCAGCCTTCACCTGCTTAGGAGCAGGCTGCACCAGTTAGAACAGCGGCAACAAAGGCCAGGCTAAAGGCTGGAAGGCCGGCTCCCAGCTTGGACAGAGATGCCTTACTAGATCAGAAGCCATACCGGCCTCCAGAAATCCAGGCCACAAAGACTTGAAGGTCAAAAGGCAAACAGAAGCCAAGGAACAAAACAGCCATCCAACAACGACAAACTCAGAAATCAGGACCTTGACCTAATCATCCCAAACCCAGATGCCTAAATGCCAGTGTAAGACTACAATCAACAACAGCCAGGCCAATCTGGCACCACCGGAGCCCAGCTACCCTACAAGAGCAAGACCTGAAAATAACCGCAGTACGGGATTTTATTTACATTAGAACAGTTAAGATGGTATATGAATACTCAGCCCCTGCTGCTGGGTTTAATGCAACCAGCTAGACATTGTCTCAGCTTCTGAGTGTGGAGGGAGAAGCACTGTGCTGTTCTTAGCCTTTGCAAAAACAGACTTCAGCTTCTTCCCGTGTTTAAGGACATGCAATGTATTAATATCTGCAAGAGCTCATTTGAGATCAAGGCAGGGGGAGAGCAGAACATACTTCCCTCTTGTCAGTGTTAAGAGCTCATGCCTGACTGATCAACTAGAAAGTTTGGTTTTTGCCTGTCTCAGAAAAAAGTGGTCCAAGTTGGTTTGGAGGGAGGTTGTTTATTTTTATGCTTACCAAGACTGAAACCTTACATATAAATCAAATCACTCCAAGGGGACTCCAATTTTTCAATCACTTTCAGTGCTCTTTCATATAAAATAGAGGACGAATTTATTTTCCTCCTTCTTAGTTTTGCGAGACAGGGTTTCTCTATAGCTTTGGAGCCTGTCCTGGAACAAGCTCTGTAGACCAGGCTGGCCTCGAACTCACAGAGATCCGCCTGCCTCTGCCTCCCAAGCACTGGGCCTGGCAATAGAAGACAATTTGAAGCCATGTGAATATTTCTGGTGATGTGGCTTCTGTAGGATGTCAGGTCTGGTCACTTGAGGCATGCGATCCTGCAGATGTCATTGGCATCCGTGGTAAGATGTCCTATGGATTTTGTGGTAAGAAAACCATGCTTCAGAGCCCTGGCACTTGGCAGCAAGGGCACAGTATTTCCAGGGGGAGAATCATGCCTTAAAAATGACTCCTTCCTTGATACAAGGCACTGACAGAGACAGAACCTGGACTATGGTTTCCAAGCTGTGAAAAGTCTTGTTGTTAGTTAGTTAAGGCATATCAACAAAATCATTAAGATAAGGGAAATACAGCAGTAATTTCCCATAAATTGTAGTAATATTTTATTTGTATTTTAATAAATAAAGCTTGCCTGAAGGTCAGAGCGTAAAGCCAAGTCACTAGAGGCCAGGAAGTTGTGGCATACACCTTTAATGCGAGAACTCAGGAGACGGAGGCAGAGGGATCTCTGTGAGTTCAAGGCCACCCTGGGCTACATGAGAGATTGATTCTGTCTAAAAGAGAAACAGAGCTCACAGAAAGGTGATTCCCGCTCTTCGGATCACGTGTCTTTAATCCCAGCACTAGAGAGGTGGAGACAGGAGCCATGTGGCTGAGCAGAGAGGGGAATACAAAGGAGAAGAGACAGGAACGCAGGGGAGTGTGGAGTCTGAGGATTCAGGAGACAGGATCTCGCCCTTTCAGTCTGCAGAATTATTTGGTAGAGGTTGAAGGTCTGCCTAGTGGCGGGCTGCTTTGCTTTTCTGATCTTCAGCTTTAACCCAATATCTGTCTCTGGGATTGTATTATTTGTGCAGCATTAAATGAAGCTGAGACAGCTAGACTTGAGCATTAGGAGAGCCAGTGGGGACAAGTAAACCGTGTGAGGAGTCACCCAGACATTTAAAGAGACATCACTTCAGTACTCCTCCCAACCAGGGCACACTCTTGGCTGGAAAGGGATTCTCTATGACCAACTGGGACAAGAGAAAAAGCCTTGTCTCTGTCTGTGGATCACTGAGAGATGGGATAGAGAGGCTGACAAAAGAAAAAAAAAAAACCTCCCAGGAAGAACAACTTTTAGTTATGCACCTGGGTATCCATTTTTTTTTTTTTAACAGAAACAGTCTGGGGTTAAAATTCATAAAAATCCATGGGCAAATGGCTTGATGAGTTAGCCAGGAGCCTGGAAAGAAAAAGGATTGGTGGTGGAGGGGGAGGTTAGAAATGCTAACCTCCACCTGAGAACAGCACAGAAGAGGCCTGGAAAGCCCACAGGCAGAATTACTGGGATAGTGGGCTGGCAGCTAGCCCACGTCATTCTGTTGCTGGCATGGTGAAAGTGTGAATCAAGCAGCCAGGGTAGCAGAAATGAAGGCGATGCGGGGACAAGATTTGTGAGTTTGACCTCACAAGGCCTTGAGTGTCAGCCACAGAGAGTAGGGAAGAGGTGGCTACACTGGACTCATGCCTTGAAAAGCAGCCGAGTTTTGAGGAAGAGTTTTCCTTCTCCTGAATCCTGGGCCTCTGAACAACTCCTTTCTGGGGACTTCGGAAAGTCCACGTAGCTCTGCAGTAGAGAAGGGACTTGGTTATAGCAACAGAGATCTGAGAGCGACTCCTATCACATGCCAGGCCAGCCAGATGTCCCAACAATAAAGTGGTGCCACCGTCTACGAAAGGCTTAGATCAAGGACCTGCTCAGAAGCAGTTCTGGGAAAGGTTAGGGTTCCGGGGTAAACTCCACACCGCCCCTGTGGCTGCATCACAGAGTCGGCACACCCCATGGAGACAGGGCCGCTTCCACAGCAGATTTGATTTGATCCCCACTCGTTTCCTGTTCAGGGCCTTATCCAAAGCTGGCAGTATTTGGTGACACTCAGTGTAGGGGCCCCAACCATGAGTAGGTATGGAAGGTGTTTTGTTCCATACCCACAGAGGCCCCGGAGACACTGTGTTTCCTTTCACTGGGAGAGATGTAAGATGCAATAATTAACCCTTACTTTAGAAACTTCCTCCAGCATACACCTGGCTCTCAGGGTCCTTAAAGTTTTAGGGATATAGAAGAAGTCCTGAATTTTTATAGGGCTTCCTCCTCCTCACTCTCTGGAATACATGTCTGCTACTGCAGCTTTCAGCATGCTAGCCTCTTCTTGCTCACACAATGCCACGTATATTCTTGCTCACACGATGTGACATTTTGTGAGATATTGAGATGGTCTAGTTCTCACTGGACTAAGTTATGGTGGAGGGCTACAAGTCTATAGAGCTCCGAGGGAAGATTGCTCTGGTGTATCATTATCTACAGCATTTGGCTCTTTTTCTCTAACCGCGGTAGAAAAGAACCCATTTGTCAAGTCAGTAGTTGCCTGCCATATGCCTGGAACCATATTACTATTCTCAAAGATACCAGATTCGGCATAGCTGTGATCAGCCCTCTTGAATGGTTAGGTTTGCCTGTCGGCTTCCTGGCACACACCTCCCCATTGCTCTCTTTTCTCAATCCTAGTTTTCTTGTGGGTGCATACTACAATGTGACATCACGCCGCATAGCATTTGTTCATTGTTTCAATCCTTCGCTTCAGTGAGACAGTAGCTTCCCCATGGCAGGCACTTTGTCAGTGTTCTTTGTCATGTCTTCAGCTCCTGGGACAAGGCTTGGCATACACTGGGAATTCAATAGACTTGTTAATAAGTGAATATAGCTTCCTTTGTTGATTTGTAAGGAATCATGAACTCTTGTCCTTGGAACTATGGTGAATTATTTATTCTGAAAGACATTGTTTTAACTCAAAATATCAACCAGAAAAAAAAGAGAGTTCTAACTTCTTTCTTCTAATTTTTGTTTTGCTTTTTGAGGCAGGGTCTCAGTATGTCGCTAAGGATGGACTGGAACTTAAAATCTTCACGCCTTAGCCTTTCAATTGTTGAGATAATAGATGTACACTAATCTGCTTGACTTTTTTCTCTTATTTTTAGTGCTTAGTTACTTAAACTAAAGTTGCCAGAACCCTTTCTGCCAATAAAATACAAAGATATGATCTCCAAAATTTCTCAGGCCAATTCTGTATCTCAGTACCAGCACCAGTTATTTCTTGTTACAGTTCAATACAGATTTTTTTAAAAGAAATTTTCTCTCATACATTACATCCTGACCACAGCTGCCCCTCCCTCTACTGCTTCTGTCCCCGCCTCCCTCTCCCCAGATCCATTCTTCCTCTGTTCCCCTCCAGAAAAGAGCAAGCCTCCCACGGGTATCAACCAAGCATGGCATAACAAGTTACAATAAGACTAGGCACATACCTTCTTATCAAGGTTGGATGAGGCAAGGGAAAGTACCCCAAGAGTAGGTAAAAGAGTCAAAGACACCCCAACTCCCACTGTTAGGAACTGCACAAGAATACCAAGCTACAGAGCCATAACATGTATGCAGAGAACCTAGCTCAGACCCATACAAGCTACGTGATTGTTTCTGTGAACTCTTAGGAGCCCTCTTTAGTTGATTCCTTGTAAATTCAGAATTTCTTAATCTGGAGCTGGTGAATCTCAGAGCTGTCAATGAATAGGTCTGGAAATTCATTTTGGAATTTGCCACAATAATGTGCCCTTTATTCGCTTTGTTTTGAAGGGATAGATTGTAGATTCTTGTAGATTTTTAAAGGAGCCCTTCTATAGAGATCACAACTTCTTTAAATGGCTAAGCATTGTAACATATACATTTAATTCCAGCACATGTAACTGTGGGTTTGAGACCAACCTGGTCTAACATAGAGTTCTAAACCAGCCAGAACTAAGTAATGAGACATTGTCTCAAAAAAATTAATTTCTTAGCGGGGCAGTGGTAGCATATACCTTTAATCCTGCTTCTCAGGAGGCAGAGACAGATCTCTGAGTTTGAGACCAGCCTGTTCTACAGAGCAAGTTCCAGGATATTCAGGGCTACACAGAAACCCTGTCTTAAGGAAAAATAATTCCTTAATGGTTGATTGCAACCACTCTCCAGCTTTCCACCCACTCTTTCAGGCACCACAATGACTGGATGCTTTTCAAGACACAGGACAGTTGATTGGGCAAAGTTTCAGGGTTGGTACAGCCCTGAGGTTTCCTGGATTTCCCCACAAGGGTGTCAACGGCATGAAGAAATGTAGTCGCTGTGAATATCGCCTTGTGCGTTAAAACATAAAAACCCAGGCCTTGCGGTCGTCGGTTGCACCCTCCACCCATCTCCAATCCTTTGGACTGTAATCCACCACATCGATGCTACTGTTTATCCATCGACATCCACTTTTCTGTTCATCTGTTTATCAGCTTCATTCTATACAAAGACCTTTCTCAACTGACGGAGGTCCATTCTGTTCCTCTTCAGAGTCCAATCCCTTCTGTATAACACCACTTTTTTTTTTTTTTTTTTGGTTTTTCGAGACAGGGTTTCTCTGTGGCTTTGGAGCCTGTCCTGGCACTAGCTCTGTAGACCAGGCTGGTCTCGAACTCACAGAGATCCGCCTGCCTCTGCCTCCCGAGTGCTGGGATTAAAGGCGTGCGCCACCATTGCCCGGCGACACCACTTTTTTTGTTTGTTTTTGTTATTTTTATTATTTAAAACAATTTTTAACTTTAAATATATTTTGATAATATTTTCCCCTCCCCCAAGTACCTCCAGATCCCTCCCTCATTCCTACTTACTCAGCTTTAAGTTCTTTGTCAAAAACAAAAGGAAAACCCAATATGACAACAAACTCCTCAAAATCAAAACACCACCCTAAAACAAACTATAAACGCACACACACACATATACACATACAATGAACCTGCCTGAAGATCAGAGTGCAGAGCTAAGCCAGAAGTGGTGGCACACACCTTTAATCCCAGCACTAGGGAAGTGGAGATAGGAAGGGATAAGGGATAAAGGGATATGGCTGGGCAGAAAGAGGCATAAAGATGGGAGGAAACAGGAGCTCAGTGCAGTCTGGAGATGCAGTCTGAGGGCAGGATCGCCCCTTTGGTCTGAGGATTTGGTAGAGGCAAAGGTCTCTCTAGTGGCTGGCTCGTTGCTTTTCTTATCTCTCAGCTTTTACCCCTTAATATCTGACTCTGAGTTTTTAAAGAACAATTAGAATTAGTGATACACAAACCAAAACACAAGCAAGCAAACAAAAGACTGTGGAGTCCACTATATGTTGGTCAATTACTCCTGAACATGAGACCAGACCTGGAAGGGTTGATATATCCAGTGTCACTTTATGAGAAAAAACTGGTTTTCCATCTCCAAGTAGGTATACATGGCAGTCCAGTTGTTAACCTTTACCCCAGTAACTAGGTTGTCATGCATTCATTCATTTAAAAAATTAACAAACAAAATAAGATAAAATAAAAACTATCACATGGAAGTTGGACATGACAAATAGAAGAAAAAGAGCCCAAGAGAAGGCACAAGAGTCAAAGACTCCCTTATTTGCACACTCAGGGATCTCACAAAAACACTAAACTGGAAGTCATTGTGTACATGCACAGGACCTGGTGCAGACCTGTGCAGGCCCTGAACATGCTACTTCAGTCTCTGTGAGTTCATTGAGTTCATACGAGCTCTGCTTATGTTGACTTAGAGGGCCTTCTTCCCCTGATGCGCTCCATCTCTTCTGGTCTTAGACACTTTCTGTCTCCTCTTCTACAGGATTCCTGGAGCTCTGAGGGGGAGGGATTTAACACAGACATCCCATTTAAGGCTGAGTGGTCCAAGGTCTCTCACGCTCTGCTTAATGCCTTGCTGTGGGTCTTCATGTTTGTCCCCATATACTGTAGGAGAAAGCATCTCTGATGGTGTCTGAACCGCTGTTAAATTCTATGTTGCACTCACTTGCTTCACCGTTATGTGTGCAGGACTGGCCCTGGGTGTTAGGAATAGTACTTCCAGCAACACTTTCAAATACTGCCAGACACACTTTTGATGGTGATCGATAGTCACTAGGGAAAGTGGAACAGCTAATGCTTGAAACTTCCTGCTTAGTGAAATAATATGGATAAAAAAAAATCCTCAGGCTGCATGTAGTGGCACGCACTCATAATACAGGCGTTTAAAAGATTGATGCAGGAGGATCAAGAGACCAGCATGGGCTAAATATAAAGTTCCCTGCCAGCCCAAGCTACACATTGTCACAAAACAAAACAAAACTGTGAAACTGGGGGGGGGGATGGTAAGGGTGGGGTGGAAAGGAAGAAAAAAAGAGAGAGCAACAACAACTTCAAACCAACAAAACAAAACCCAATCAAACAGAACCAAAATGCTTCATATTTCTCATTCTCATTGCACTCAGATTGAAAGTTCAGTTGTTGGTTGCATGTGTAGCTCACTGTGAAGTATTTGACTTCTCTGGCATTTCAGAGGCCCTAGTTTCAACCCAGTGCCACACACACACACACACACACACACACACACACACACACACAAAGTCAGACCAAATCAATTCTCCTCTTACTTAGAGGCAACCGCTACTGACATTTGGTGTATTTATCTCTCAACTCTGCTCTCCACCCACACATAACCATCTGTACTTGCTTTCATAAAGGTGAGATTCTATTGTACGTGCTATTTTAGAATCTTACTTTCCACTTCACATCTCCTGAGTGTCTCACTAACTTACACCACGAGTGGATGATGACAGAGAATCTGTATGGATGGTGGGAGGTCTTCTAGACTCCTATCAACAGTACCGAGTGAGCTGCCTTGTACAAATGTCCGTGAGAGTTTGTCCGATGCTGTCTAGATACGGGTCTTGTTTTCTGAGACAAGCCAACCAACGAACAAAAAGACAAAAGTTGAATGGAATAATCTCCAAGTTTCCCTCTATCTAAGAATCTAATTATGGCAGATATCCGTAGGTTATAACATGGTTTTCTTGCTTTTGCTAAATATATCTTGCATAGCGCAGATAAAATACTCATATCTTACAAGGTTCAAAATAAGTGAAATTAACAGAAACAGATTTGAACTTCTAGAAATCCCCAAAGAGTTCTTTGATAGCCTGTTTTAATACTAAGTTATTTTAGCTGTTAATTATCTTTTGCCTAGCTTAAAGCTGATTCTGTCAGGGAAATTTATTCTATTAAGTTTTTTCATTAGCAAAATTTAGCCTTACCTTCTAGAGGATAATGTTCCTCATGGATACTTCGCAAGTTTAACCGTTCATTTTTTCTTTTCTTATAAACCAGTTAGAGCTGTTCTTACAAAAGAGAAAGGTTGAATTGACAGAAGCCTTAATAATAAACAGTCACTGGCTTTTTTGCCTACACTAAGGGACATTATTCAAAACAATGCTTGAGCTCTTTAACACTTATGTCATAGAAGACAGAGAAGTCCTGACAAGCTAGTCTAGACTAAAGGGCATGAAGGGACATGACGAGCGTGACACACAACCCTTGGTTAGATCCTGAGTTCTGGATTGGGGACAATGCTGAGCCCATTGATGAAGCCTGGATATGTACTCTGTGCTGAATTTGATGATGTGTTATGCTGTGTTCTAAAGTCCTTGTTCCCAGGAGATGCACTATTTAGGTATTAAAGGGAATGACTCAGATGTACCTCAGTGATCTAAGTCACACAGTACTTGTCTTGTATGCACTCAGTCATGCAAAAATAAGAGAGAGAGAAAAAACAAAGAAAGGAATGAAAAGGAAAAAAGGCCTTAGTATTATTTCCATGTGTATATGCTGGAATTATATCAGAGATACACCTCTAAAATGTCAGTCAAATATGAGATCAAGCTTTAGATTATGTCTCATATATACCAAATTTTCTATTAAAAAAAAGTAAAGCAAAAGATAAAAATTCAAAATAAAACAGACAAGGGCATTCAAGAGAAAAAGAAGCAACTTGTAACAACTTCGATGTGGAAAACTTAACATACAGAAAAACACACACAGAGAAAAGCGGAATCAACACTCACTTATTCACAACCTGGAGTTAGCAATTATCACCAAATTGCTACAGAGGTTTCATTCACTGTTTTGCTAACGTTTTAAAAGTAAGGCTATCAGAACATCTGTAACCATGGCACCCTGCTCAGGTCTTGACCAGATTAGCAGTGATCCCTGAATGGCACCTAATTCTTGGTCCATGTTCAAGTACTCTCACTTGGTCCCAAGTGTGCCATTCTTCAACTGGTTGGAATCTAGAGGCAAAGCACATATTAACTTGGCTCTTCCGAGAATGCCTGCTGCTCTCTCCCACTCTCTTCCCTCCTTCCTGACCCCAACAGAGGGCAGTCTGGAGTGGGGTGAGACAGTTAGCAAGGAATAAGTCGTCACACATAGGCTAGTTATACCAAAACACACTTCATTTAAAAATGAAGGATTTTTAAAAAAAAAAAAAAAAAAAAAAAACAAGCTGAATGGAGTTACAGGTAGTGTTAGCTATCATCAGGGTCCTTATTGCTGTCACTGTGGAGTGATAATGGCAGTATGCTCATGCGTTCCAGAAAGTATATGACTTGTGTGTGTGCATTCTTTTCACTGATACACACACAGCGAACTGGCACTACTGTTTTTTCTTCAGCAAAGAGACTTAACCACGAAATTTGAGAGTTAGCACAAGACACTATGCTGTAGAATATCACTATAACTATGTAAAGATGTGTTACAATTATTTAGGCTGAGGAATATTACTTTAACTGTGTGAAGGTGTGTTACATGTGTTTATGCTGGATTTGTTTGACGATGTAAAGATGTGCTGCATTTGTTTTACCTCGCCTGAATAACCTCTCCTGATTGGTCTAATAAAAAGCCGAATAGCCAATAGGTAGGCAGGAGAAAGGATAGGTGGGGCTATAATAAACAGAGGGAATAATAGAAGGAGAACTTGAGAAAAAAAAAAAAGAGGAGAGAAGGAGGGAGATTCCCTGGAGCTAGAAGCCAGGCAGCCACCAGACAGATGGAGAAGCAGTAAATGTAAAATATACAGAAGTAAAAAAAAGATAATAAGCCCTGAGGCAAAAGGTAGGTAAAGAGAAACAGGTTACTTTAAGTTAAAAGAGCTAGCCAGAAAAGAGCCCGAGCAAGGTTGAGCATTCAAAATTAATAGTAAGTCTCCGTGTCATGATTTGGGAGCTGGCTGGTGGCCCAAAAGAAAAGGCCTGGTGCAA
Source organism: Alexandromys fortis (assembly GCF_014885135.2). Taxonomy (NCBI): domain Eukaryota; kingdom Metazoa; phylum Chordata; class Mammalia; order Rodentia; family Cricetidae; genus Alexandromys; species Alexandromys fortis. Next base: position 6,902,969 of record NW_026067895.1, read on the forward strand.
TACCACATGTAGATAATTCTTAAAGTAGAGAAACAAGAGTCCTATTGAGACCACTTTACCCTTTTCTTCCCATTTCCCCCTTAAAATTAACCCCACGTCGAACCTGGTGTTAAATCTTTAAAACCCTGATTTGTAGATATTGCAGTTGTTGGGGGAGGAGTGGTTGGAGAGAAGGTCCAGCTGTTAAAAGCTAGGCTCTCAACCAAAACGTCAAGACAGGCTACGGGAGTCCATCTCCCTCTGCTGCACACATGGCTTGGGGCACAGAACAGGCTCCAAACAGCCAACCTGTTAGCACAAAGTTCTCTTGCCTCTGTTCCCGTCACCCGCTCCCACCGCCCCCGCCTCACCTCTGTGCGTCAGCATCCCTCACAGTGAGCAACTGTCAGTGACAGGGTTATTTCCTGTGTTAAGTGAAAGTACGTCAGGGCTCCATGTCACAAGGTGACCCCAACGGTCCCCAATTCATGGCTCTGTCTGAGCTCTACCCAGCAGGATTCCACTCCTTGGCATCAGACCATGTCCAGCTTACTATTTTATACTCTCTGTTGAGCCTGAATCCCTTCAGCTGTCCACACTTGACTGGGATCCCTGTGCTCTCTGGATCAACATCTGCCTTATGGCAGTCAAATGTTCTTCACACTGGAGCTCACATGAAGTTTCTTTGTTTGGCTTTTTTCTCTTGTGGTGCAGGAAGTGGTTAACGGGCAAGACTCCCTGGGTTCATATTGCTCTTGCTAATTCACACTTTTCTAGAGATAAACTACCTGTTCTGTCTTAGTTCTTTCAATGATACTTACTTCCTAAGGATGGGGTGTGGACCAACAGAATCCACTTCTACTGTCTCACACACACACACACACACACACACACACACACACACACAGCCTGGTCCACTATTTATTTGCAGGTTTTGTTCTATGAGCTCAGTGGGAATGTGAGGCCCCAACGCAACAAAAGCAAGCAAAAATCACCACCGGAGATAAAGGTTCTCTAGGTCCTAAAGCGAGGTAGTATTTATGACTCCATTTCTCACATGTGGCTTTTGGTATTGTGTGATCTGGGGGAGGGAGCAGAGTATAGTACCAGGACTATGCTGGGTACCTTGGTAGATATCTTATTTTTTTTTTTTTTATAAATAGTGTTCTGTCCCCTTGGAAAATTACTTGCATTCATTTTATTGACTTATGTGTGGTAAAACAGAAGCAATTAAAGGAATTAATAAATTTGTCTAACGTGAAAGAATGAGTTAATGGACCAGTCAAGATTTGAACTTGGACTTCTTAGACTTCTTCATTTGTTCAACAGACACCCAATCAGAGATGAGACCTGAAGGAGGTTTGTAGAAATCACAGCAAGTGAAATGATGCAGAGCCAAGTTCTGCATCCCTTGACTTTGTTGCTGATCACTTCTGTGATCAACTGCAGAGATCAAGGTTAATTTCTGGTTTTCACAATGACTCTTCATATACTTGAAGATCCTTTTCCAACTGCCTGTGTGACGAAGACTTCTTTTGCTCTTGGGTTTCCCAGTGTCTTAGTTAGGGTTTCTATTGCTGTGAAGAGACACCATGACAGCAACTCTTAAGAAGGAAAACATTTAACTGGGGCTGGCTTACAGTTTGGAGGTTTAGTCCATCATCATCATGGTGGGATGCAATCACAGTGACATGCAATCAGAGCTGGAAAGGTGACTGTGAGTTCTATATCTGGATCATCAAGCAGGAGGGAGAACAGTGACATTGGACTTAAATATTTGAAACCTCAAAGCCCACCCCCTGTGACATACTTCCTCCAGCAAGGCCACAACTCTTAATAGTACCACTCCCTATGGGCCTATGGGGGCCATTTTTATTCAAACCACCACACCTTGTAAAGACAGTTGTTTCTCTGATATTGCAGACAACTTAAAGCTGATGAGGAGAATGAGTCTCACTCGCTTTCTCTGACTTTCAGTCTGTCTGTGAAAGGAGGATGGGTACCCCAAACAGGAGATTAAATATTCAGATACTATGCCATTTGTTAGAGACAGAGCAACCGTGTTCATGTGTTAGTGTGCACACGTATATTTGCTGACTTTAGCTGCTTACTCATCTTTGTCATGTTGATTACCAACTCACTGCTTTGTGGGTTGAGAATCATTATTCTCATTTTCCAGATCAATTAGTGGAGACGTGGGGAGGTTAAAGTAGCTCCTGCAGAGTCACACAACTCGTCCCCCGTAAAGCCAAGACAGAATCTGAGCCATGGGACGGTGGCTATTTTTATATACATGGGGCTGAAAGAGAGAGAAGGGTCACAAGGCTCAGAAAGTAAAGGGGAATCAAGAGACTAAACTTGAGTATGATTTTTGCCAAGTCTCCCTATTTTTTTTAAGCAGTTTCATGCATTTTGAAATCCCATTTCTCAAATCCCCAGCTTCCTGGCCTCACAGGGGGCTCTCTTGTGTCCTCTTTGAGGTTCGTAGTCCATCTGCCCCTGCTCGCTCATGCTGGCTCTTTGTATCTCACTGTACAGTTTTTGGCAGCAAATATTAGTTATTTTTTTTCCCCTCCAACACATCATTTGTTGGTTTCTTTCACTGGTTCAAGTTACAGGATGCAAACATATTTTTTCACTTACGTGTACTTTTCTCGGTATAGTTTGGTTTCTAGCTACTTACTACTTTAAGTGAGTTTGCTAAACAGAGCATAGTTTCAACTAAAGTCATAAACAAAGGGACACATCTGGAGCTTTAGCAAATCAACACAAAGGGTTGGAGATATCAAGTGGCTGTGCTCGCCTGGGTTTAATCCTCAGTACTGCACAAAAAAAGAATAAAGCACAGAGGAAGAGAACAAAGTTAGGGACAGACAGTGAGCATGAAGAAGCTACAGCTATCTCCCCTGTGGGAAAATGCAGCCAGCCTCCTTACTAAAGATCGTGGTATCAGCTGTTTCTATTGAAATGTAGGGATATGCTGTATACTTACAGTATTCTCCTGTGACTCCGGTGAAGGGACAGTAACCTATGGCATTTTCATTTAATGTCCTTGGTAAAATACATCGGCATAGCCTCAGTGAGGGACTATGTGACAACGATCTTTTCATAAATTATAGGAAACTGCTTTGTTTAGGTCTTATGATAGGTATTATTGAGAGTTTGGAAGAGTCTTTGCCTCATTCTGTGGGCTGGGGGATATTTAGGATCTTGCCTGGCCTATACCCACAAATGCCAGGAGTACTTTACCCCCAAACCTTTGCGTGAAAAAAAATCAAAACTGCCTCCAGATGTTGCCGGATACCCTCTGGGAGACAAGATCACCTCTCTCGAAGATGCACGCATTGATTTTGGAATGGAACCTCACGCATGTAACCTCAGCATGTGGGAGGCTGAGGCGGGATGATGGAGAGTTTGAGGTTAGCTTAGGCTACAGACTACAGAGTGAGACCGATTCTAAAGAGAAAGGAAGTGAAAACTACGGGTCTGGTTTGTCACTTGTTTTCTTGGATTCAACTGCAGTGTTCCTGCATGGTTACTTTAATGGCTGAATTTATTCAATAGGGCAGGCGGGACTAGGCTCTGCTGGAATAATGAGACAGCTAGGTCTCTCTTTCTCTTTCATATCTGCAGTCCTCTCTCTTCACCCATGACCTCTCAGTCCAGTGACTGAGTAAAGATGCTATGGTCTATCTCCTGCTCTCTCTAGCAGTATGTGTTCACATGGTAGCTGTGGACTGTCTGGTCAGATGCATGCAGAGAAACACTGTCCGGAATAATGACTTTACCTTTATGACTTCCTTTGATACAGTGTGGTATCTGGGTAGACGGTAGCGCTAACAGAAGTTAGGGAGAAGAGTCCTTAGCTGGCCTTTCCTTGGCTCCCCAGACTCTCCTCAGTTGATCCCTTTTCACCAACATAGCTTATCTTTCTCGTCAAAATTCTCTTCTTCAGGGTAATTAATTTCCTTAGATCTCAGCTGAACTATGGCATTTTGGGAGAATAATTCCCTGTTCATATTATCACAACTTCTCCTTCCTCTACCAAGTCCCTTCTCTCTGGGCAAGTGCTCTCCTTATAGAATGTATGTGACAGAGAAAGATATATGTCCAGTCCAGAGTAGATGGGAAAGAGAGCTCACAAGACTGTGAATGCCAGGAGCCATCAATATTTGGGAAACATAAATAAAAATCCATCATTTTTCTTATATAAGGGTTAAAGAAGACAAAACTCCATAAAACAACAACAACAACAACAACAAAACTGTGAAGAGGTTACTTGGCAGAAATTCAAATTCTTTCAAGGTCTGCATTTCTCGAAATCAAAATCCATGCTTGAGTTTCATTTCTCCCTAGAAACCACGCTGCTCTGTAGTAGCCAATAGTGCAAGAACGTGAGGCTAAGCTCTGACCATTGGGCACAACACCCCATGGTTTAGGAACAAACCCTAGTGGCACACCCACCTGGTGTGATGGCTTGCTCGGTTTAGCACAGCTGTGCACCCTTCTGTAGAAGCAAAACTTTTTGTCTCGCTGAAAGACTTTGGTTTACCTGGCCGTTTCCTTGAGACCCCAGGTCATTTCTTACAAATACGACTTCTATCTTACTCAATACTCAAAGTTTTTGTTTACTTTAGAGAGTTTGTCACCATCTGAGCCATTGTAGTTATTTGAATGACAGTTATCCTCCATAGTCTCAGATATTTGAACACTTGGTCCCAAATCAGTAGCACTGTGTGTGGCTGTTTAGGGGCCCAGGCTTGCTAAAGGAAGCATGACACTGGGGATGGGCTTTGGAATTAAAAATCCCTGTGGCGCTTAGAGTTTCTTCTCTGTTTCACGACTGTGGTAAAGGATGTAGGCCTTCAGCTTCCTGCTCTGGCAGACATACTTACTGCCTGTCTGCTGGCATGTTCTTTTGCTGTTAAGGGACTCTAACCCTCTGAAACCGTAAGCCAAAACAAACCGGCTTTCCAGAAATTTCCTTGGTTATGGAGTTTTATCATAGCAAAAATAACTAATAACACCCCAAGTGCTAGGGCTAGAATCCAGGGCCTTGTGTACACTGGGCAAGAGTTCTCCCATTGGGCTAAGACCTCAGGAGAGTTTGTTCACCAGACGGAGGGACCCTGCCATGCTTTGTCCCTGGTGCTGTGATAAAACACTGACCAGAAGCAAGTTGGGAGGGGGCAGAGGGGTTTTATTATGTCTTACAGGTTATACGGAAGTCAGGGAAGGAGCTCAAGGCAGAAACCTGGAAGCAGGAACTGAACAGAGACCATGGAGGAGCCTTGCTTACTTGCTCTCCATGGCTTGCTCAGCTTTATCTCCCGTGTAGCTCATGACCATTTGGGTCAGGCTTGGGCTGAGCCCTCCCACATCAATCATTAATCAAATGCCCTCTGTAGTGGCATTTCAATTGTCTTTTAATAAATAAAGACTGCCTGAAGATCTGAGAGTAAAACAGTCCCACTGGTCAGCCTTCCAGACCAGGTTATGGTAACACACACCTTTAATCCCAGTAGCCACAATGACATGCACCTTTAATCCCAGTCCAAGAGAGGAATATAAGATGGGGGTGGGGTTTGGGGGGGGGATGGAGAGACATTTCTCACATACACAGTCTCATTCTGAGATTTCTGCAGTTGAGGTAAGAGCCAGTGGCTGGCTACTTTGCTTTTCGGATCTTCAGGTTGAACCTGGTTTCTGACCCTGAGTTTTTATTAATCATGCTTCAGCCCTCTAGACATATCTATAGACTAATTTAATGGAGGCAAGGTTCCTCTTCCCAGGTAGGTAACTTTAGTTTTGCCAACTAGACAAAAGCTAACTATCACAAACCTCTATAAAAATGTGGGGACTTTGTGGTCCCATTTATCTTCTTCTGAAATCCATTAGTGTTTAGCAAGGGATAAACAGCAAATGATTGTGAAATAACTGAGCCCTCTCTGGATGTTCTGGGCAGAATGTAGCTTACCTATAAAAGATGTAGCAATGCAGCAGTACAAAAGTTTAGAAAATTTTCCTCACTATAAAGCAACTTATACATTTTAACAGTGGTTTTCTGACCATGCCTTAGATTAATTATGTAGCTCCCCCACCAAGACAGGGATTCTCTCTAGCTCTGGCCGTCCTGGAACTCACTCTGTAGACCAAGCTGGCTTTGAATTCAGAGATCTTCCTGCCTCTGCCTCATGAGTGCAAGAATTAAAGGCATGTGCCACCATGCCCGGCTGCATGTAGCAAATTTTTATATCCAAATATAAATCAGATTTTCTACTTTTGTCATGAATGGCATTTTATTCCTTTCTTTCTTCCTTCCTTCCTTCCTTCCTTCCTTTCTTCTTTTTGTTTTAATAGGGAACTTTTGACAGTTTTGTTTGTGAATATTAAGTAATTTGTGTTTAGATTTATTGAGGCATAATAGACACATAAAAATAGTGTATATTAAAGCTAGATGGTGGTGGTGTTATATGCTTTTAATCCCAGCACCTGGGAGGCAGAGATAGGCAGATTTCTGTCAGTTTGAGGCCAACCTGGTCTACAGAATGAGTTCTAGGACAGCCAGGACTGTTTCACAGAAAAATCCTGTCTTGAAAAACTAAAATAAATAAATAAATAAATAATATCTTGAAAGTATATGTGTGATGGTTTGATACATGTGGACCTTGGGTAAGGAGTTACCACATATAGTAGGCCAGTGTCTTTCAAAATAGTTTTGTACTCATTTTTTTTTCATATTGAAATGTAGAAAAATAATTTAAAAACTGTGAAATCTAACTGTAATGGTAACTTAAAAAATTGTTAATTATGATTTTCCAATTCATGGTGAGCTTGCAATTCCTAGAGAACTCTTTTCCCATCCAGTGGTCTGGGGATGCTGAGGGACTCTATTATGACCTTGGTATTTAAATTGGTTTTCAGTAATAACTTGGGGAATATGGAGCATTTTGTATAATACAAATTTGGGGTAATTTTAATAGTGACACATTACTGGAAATCACACATTTCCCTGCTAAGTCTCCTGTTCGGAGAGAACACAAGGTTCCCAAGCTTTCAAGACAGTGGATTTATACTTCGCTGGGTGACTGGAAGGAAGGAAGAAATAAAATCCAGGCGCCAACATGTGATTCAGGATATTGGTATTATTCCAAGCTGACATTTATGTGCTGGGCTACTCCATTTTGGGTTGCTATGACCAAACACATGGGCAGCTTCTAAAGAAGGGAGGGAGGTCACAGCTTTGGAAGCTGATGAAGGGCTTGGTGGAGGAGGAAACTGCCGACTCAGAGGCCCTAGTCTCACTCTCTAAAGTTTGTAACAACCCATTCCCTTGAGGAGGTAACCTTAGAATCTGGACAGGAGAGAACCGCATTAATTCCCCAACCTAATCTAGATCCTCCACTCAGCTTCATCTCTTTATGGGGTCCATCACCTCTCCCATCGTCACCTTGGGCAGCTAGCTACTAACACATGACCCTTTGTGGGCCACACTTGTGCCGTGTGTGTGTGTGTGTGTGTGTGTGTGTGTGAAACAAGTACACTCTATTCTTATATGAATCCATCATTTTATTAGAAATCTCTCAGTATACTGTGTACATAAGCATATTGAAGAGATGCTCCAGTTCTTGTGTCTTTGTTCTCTTTACAGATGTCTCGAAGTATATACAACACAGAAATAGTGAAGCTGAAGGTATTTTAGGCACATATGCTGAAAAATCTTAATCCAGATTAAGCTCCAGAAGCAACTTCATTCAGGTTGGGTGACCTGAAGCAACTCATAACTATTTCCAGGGGCAGTCCTCAACTGTGAGAAGAGACTCAGCGAGAGATGCCCTTCTCAGATACTTAGCTCTGAGTGCCAGCAGCAAGGAATACCACATATGTAAAAGAGGCTATGTAAGTCATGAAACGAAAATACTAGAAAAAAGAAAAGAAAATTCGGAAAATATGTCACTTACAAAGGGTTTTTTTAGGGGTTGGAGAGATGATTCATGGTAGGGTCAAGTGCTTGGTGCACAGAACGAGAACCTGACTTCAGCTCCCAACTCTCATGTAAATGGCCAGGTGTGGTTGTGTGGCTGTCACAGCAGTGCTGGGGGGCAGAGACATGGGGATCCCAGGGGCTTGCTCGGCAGCTCAGCTACCCACTCAGTGAGCTCCAGGTTCAGTGAAAGGTCCTGTGTAAAAACACCAGTGGAGAGTGATAGAGAAAGGCACTCAGTATTCACTTCTGGGCTCCATATGCGCATGCGTGCACACACCCAGATACGTTTGATATAGCACGCAGGTATACCTACCACCACCACAACAAAATACTTTGTGTCAAATCTTTTTAGATGTTGTATGAGGTTACCTTTTTTCTCAGAGAAGAACATCTTGGGTTGGTTTTTTTTTTTTTGAATGATAAAAGAGATTTAATTCCTTTCAATCAAATAGAATTTAGAGGTTTGAAGTAGAGTACATACATGTTTTTTCTTTTTGTGAAAAAAAATATATATAAGGAACTCAGGAGTTTTAAGTACACCAGGATTGCTTACATCACAGGTAGAGGCGAATGGCCAGCAAGCTCAACAGGAAGCACGCAGCCTTCATTAGGATCAATAAAGTGTGAGAATGTAGTTGGCTGGACATGGGAAAATAAATAATAAAAAAAAAGATGGTTTGTAGACACGGAGTTGGGCTAAGGTGGAGAAAGGTCACACTGACATTCTGTAATGTCATCCGCACCCAGAGGATGGGGGCGGGGCTGCTTCTACAACTTAATTAAGGGGTGGATGGGAAATCAATACCTTTTTCATGAATCATTTCCATCCCCATGCACTCGCCGGTGCTAACAGGAACAAGTATGACCAGGTCTATACAACCCTCAAAGGACCCTTCTGACACTCACAGGGTGAAAGACTGAAGGGACAGGAACTAGGTTCTACCAGTCTGGAGGAAAACTGCCACATGGAGAGCAGATGAAAGTCAAGGGATGTTCTCTCATCAAAAGGTTTAAAGCTGGAAGCTGCAAAAACGCTCACTGTCTCAGCATGAGGTACTCCCTCTTTTTCCAAGCGTACCTCCATTTCCATCCACCTGTCAGGCAGCAGAGGGTAGTGTTTTTTTTTATTTATCTATGACCTTCAGGTATGGTCTGGGTTCCAAGAGCAGCCAGTTTCCTATGCCCCCTTAAAAAAGTCACGGTGAAGGTAATATGATTTAAAACTCCAATTTAGCCTAGAAGAGATGATAAGAGATACTAGCAGCACAAATTGATGGGAACTTACAAGTTGCGTATTAAGCTGCGTACAGCATTTCTGTAGTTAATTCTTACAATGACTCTGCCAGCCAGCTACCATTACTATGCGGCTTCTAAAATGCAAATACTCCACCCAGAGAGGTTGGGCATCTTGATCAGAGGTAGAGTAGTGAGCTGTGGACCTGGGTTCGAACCCAGGCAATCTGACTAAAGGATCTTAACTCTCAATGAGTTATCCTGCCTCAAGACGGTGAAGACAGCGTCACGACCAGAGTCGGGGTGGAGGGCCATCCTCTGAGCACCCCTTTCTCCTTGATGCTTTTGAACATACTGGTGAGGACAACAAGCACCAAGTAAGTGGGTGATGTTCCCAGGATGGACTATGTTTGACGGTTGCTCCAGAGAGTATCCAAACACCTTGCCATTTAGATCCAGTCATTCTACTGGGCCATGCTTTCCCAAAAACCTCCAGTGGGGTTGGTGGCGGGCTTTGAGAGCACACTGCCACACAGTGTCCCCTCTCCTGTCACCTGCTTCTCAGCCCTTCCACTTACAGAGGCCACGTGGTGAACAGGCCTTAAGAACATCCGGCCACACTCTTCCTCAGAGCCTGATTCCCTAGGACCCACTGCATTTTTACTGATGGGGAGTCTGTGGCTCTCACTCTGAGTCCCTTGTTCTTCCTTTCTTAGCAGTTTCTTTTGATTTTTCATGTTCCAGATGAATATCCAAAACAATATTTATAAAATTTTCAAAAGTAGTCTATGAAAAATATGTCCAGCTGCTCACTGTTAATGGACTTCAGTTTGGAAGTTTAGTTTTAGTTTCACAAGAAAACTGGGCAGAAAAGAGACATAGAATTCCTGTCTCCCCAACTCTCGGCATGCATGTCCCTTGGTTTACCAATAAATACAGAGAGTGGAAAGCGTTTTACAATCTAAACCACTAGTAAAATGGTTTATAGAATCTGTGATGATTATTCTTAGTTATGGAGGAGTTGGCCCACTTAATTCTAAAACACTCTTGCACACACTATTTAAACATTCTAGGTTCAGCGTTACCTTTCCAAAACTGGTGTAATAACTTTTGGGAGGATTTGTATAACATATCTGAAGTCTGAGCCAGGAGAGGGCATTGGATCCCCTGGAACTGGAGTTAGAGACAGTTGTAAGCTGGCCTGTAGGTTGCTGGAATTGAACCTGGGTCCTCTGGAAGTGAAGAAAGTGCTTTTAACCACGGAGTCATATCTCAGCAGCACCCCCCCCCCCTCCAGGGGCTCTCAAATTCTGAATGTCTCTCTTTGAGGCCACTGAAAATGTCCTTCTTCCTCTGCAGTTTGTGCAAAGAAAATCATCTGTGCAATTATTTTAAGTTGTCCTTTTTCTCTCCCCAGAAGGGACTGGGGCTGGAGATAACAGATGGGTAAGAATTCGGCAATGTCTCAGAAGTAGGTGGAGCTGCTTCTTGGAAAGCTGCATTTTTTCCCCAAGGTTTTTAGTTAATTGTGGATGTGTTCTAGAAGTGGTTCCAAAATTTGCATTTTGCAAACTCCTTTGACTCTGTCCATAGAGCTTTGGTAGGGGAATCCAAGTTTCCCAAGATCGCAGAAGATTCTTATCGGCCCCAGTCTGGAAACACTGATTCAGCTCTACAAAGTCCTGAACCAAACCTCGGAAACAGGGAATTCCCCTTCCTGCCTGCTAGTGTGTCATGGTTACAAGGTTGACTTTTTACTAGAAGGGTGGAGAAAGCAAACAAAGAAAGCAAGACTGAAAAATGGGCAATCCTGTCTTACAGTATTCATTGAAACAGTTCCCCAGGGGAACACTTGCAACTCTGAATTAAATAGAGGATGATGACTGTCCCGATTTGGCAATCTTGCAGCTGTCATTAGCTCTGGACCTCGTGGGTCAAAATGGATCAAGCCAGGTCGCACCCTTTGCTGCAGGCAAGGCTTTTCCTCTGCAAGAGTAACTTCCGCCAGGGGACCAGGTGATGTTAGGGCTACCTAAGCCACCAACCAGGCCAGTGTATTTTGTGGTAGAGTGTGCTGAGGAGTGGCTTTCAGCGTTTCATCCCCGCCCCCTGCAAGTTTCAGCCACTCCAGAACAGCGCGAGTAGAAGGCGTGGCCAGACCTAGGTATATTTATTCTGGCTCTTACGCGAAATGCTGGGGCTGCTCCAGTCTCTCTACTGAACCGTCTGAAGTCAAGAGCACGCTGCCTCTGCGGGGAGGGCTACGAACCCAGATCCTCGCTGGCCAGGTGGGGGCAGTCGAGGTGCGGTGACTTGAGGCACAGAAAGTTTGGGCTGTGGGGGAATTTGCGGGGTCTTCCTGGGGAACAATGCGGTGCCGAGTCAGCTCTATTGCGGGAGCGATCAAAGATCATACCTAACTGAGGTATTGGGTGAAGAGAATAGAGATCGACCCAGGGGGCTGGGAGGCTGTTGGTGATGGGGGTTCAGCAGCGTGGCCAGACAGGAGAAAATGCAGGTTCAATTTCGAGTGATGGGGACTGTAGGCTCACATCGGCCATGTCAAGAGGTGACAGAGAAGCAGTATTGGACTCAGCTAGGGGTGATGAGGGCAGAGGATCCGGCTTAACTCTGGAGGTAATGGCTGCCAAGTAGCGTGGTCAGATTTCTGCAGGTGATGAGGCCGCAGATTCAGGTCAGCAGGAGACGACGGGGAACCGATTCAGGCACAGCTAAGGTTCAGCCTACTGAGGAGCGCAGACTCAGGTTCAGCCCAGCCGGTTTCCGCGAATGCCCAGGTAGTCGTCTGCAGTCTAGCCCAGGGCGCTGCTTGGTAGCCCCGGACACCGGCAGTGCCTGCAGAGCTCTTCCCGCTGGAGGCAGCGGGAGGCGCTGAACCTTCGTGTGTCGCTTGAGGTGGGAGGAGCCTCCGCAGGCTCCATCCCGCCCACAAAGCCCCACCTACCACCTCAGGCCCCGCCTCTACGCCCGCCTCCCTAAACTCCCGGCCCCCTGCCCAATCCGCAGCACTCTCGGCCCAGCGGAGCCGGCGCTTGTGTGGCCGGTGGCGGCCGAGGGGGACCCTAGCGAGCCGCTTCGCCCGCCGACCGGGGACCTGCGCGGCTCGGGAACGCGCCCTGTCGCTATTGTCTCAGGGCCGCACGGGCTCGCGCCGGCTGGACGGCGATTCCCCTCCTCTTCCTCCGGGAGGGAAGGATCCCTGAGCGCCAAGCCGGGCTGGCTGGAGGAGGTGGCCGCGGAGGCGGAGGGAGGAGCGTTACTCCCCGGTCGCCACTGCTTCTCCTTCGGCGGAGGCTGCAACTGCCGCTGGCTTCAAAAAGGCGGCGGGTCCCGGGTTCCTGGCCATGGAGAGGAGATCCGCACGCGGGGACACCGGGAGCTCCTCTCCTGCTCCTCGGGCTACCGCGTAGACACCTGAGTAGACGGACGCCTGGAGGGGGAGGGGAAGGTAAGGTTCTGCTGGTCGCAGGTCCCCAGCCCCGCCTCCTTGGCTGTCCCCGGGGCCCGGAGGGCGCGGACCCCGCTAGCGCACCTTGGCATCCTGGAGGCCTGGCCGTCCTTGCGCTGGCGTTTTTTGCGGAGAAGCATAACGTCCCCGTGGGTCCCGGCGTCCGCCTTCGCCGGCGCTTCCCCGCCGGGGTTGTCCGCACGCACCCGGAGACTCAGCCTTCTTCCACGAAAAAGGGTCCTTGGGAAACGGAGCGTGATCCCTTTTTCGCTCACTTTGAGTTCCCGGAGAGGGTAACAATGGCTGTTTTAAAGTCGGTGTGAACAGCACTAAACTTTCTGGAAAGGCTGCGTGGGGGATGCGGACTGCAGTGAAAGATTGGTGGAATGTGCATTGTGGAGTCTCGGCGTCCGCGAGCGCGCGCGCTTCTGTAAAGTTTGTGGGGGAGCTTTGTCTCCTAGTCCCCCGCGTTAGTGTGACCCTGATCCTTGTGGAAAAGCGAGGTTTCAGAATCTGGGCATCTTTAAAGCTGGGAACCAGTTTTAGCACAGGACACCCCCCCCCCCAACACTTCCCCGCAGGTCCTGGCAAAGAACCGGGCTCTCACTGTGAGTGCCCTGAGGGGCTGTACTTAGTACCACTTACTATCCCCCCCCCCCCCCCCAGCAATAAAACTAAGGTCCTGACTCGCCTGTGAGGGTTGGTGTTTGTCTCCAGACCTCTCTCTCTGGAGCGGAAACACTTCACTTAAATCTTCCGCTTAAGGCTAGGGAAGCCGACTTTGATATCTGTCTTCTTCCATCAGCAGTTGGGGTTAAAGAGAGTGCCTAATATATAAGAACTTGCACTGGGCTCCGCTCACTGATTTGGACTCCCCTGTGCCAGTGATGAAGTGTGGTGCTGCCTGGTCGAACATGTTGAAGGTGGGCGGATGTCTTGAGAGCTCTTACCAGTAAAAAAAAAAAAAGAAAGAAAAAGAGGAGGTGGGAGAGAGGTTCCATCCGAGCTGAGGGAGGCCTGTAACCACTGTAACCAGGTATATATGCCGGAACAGGTTTCTAAATTCACATACATATAAATTAAACATACCCTTAGAGATTAAGGAAGCTGGAGCCTTCAGCACTGGTCTGGGAGTCCTAACCTGGTGTGCTCCTCGTTATCTATCGAAGGATTCTTTTAAGTTTGTATTTCTGGGGAAAGCAGAATCTGCACCCGGCATGCTGTTCTTTTGGTAAATACAGGACAGCTTGCCATGGTGCCTTCTCCTGTCTTTGAAATAGCTCACCTTAATTACGTGATGTGCTCTGTGGTCAAAGCAGGTGGTGGGTTGGGGCTGGAACTTTGTCTTCTGACTTTAAATTCGGTCTGTCCCTTACTGTTTATCTTATTTTTTGTCCTTACAGGACAGAGAATTAAGGTTAGAAGTGAATTTGATCCATCACCTGTTCTCTCTCTGAGAAGTGTGGTGAGTGTGTATATCTGCGTGTTTGTGTGTACAAGACATGAGGATATAAATTCTTTGTTGGGCTCCTGTGAAGTTCTGTGCAATGCTGGTCCCATGGCTAATTGCTTGAGGAAGGTCTCCTTTCTTTATCTAACCTCTCACTAGTGGATTTCCTGAAGCATTAGAATCGCAGAAAAGCGAAGTGTGGCAACACCTCAGGTCCACTCTAGAAGGCACAGCCATGCCTCTCCTCACAGCCTGCCAGGAAAATGGGCGCAAAGCTAAGTGGGCTTGTGGGCCATTATGAAATTGAAAGGATACCACTTACTAGTTGTGCGCCTCCAGGCAAGCTTCTGAAATTGAGAGATGAGCCAGAGCCACGTTTCAGAGAGAGAAAACCAAAATCACTGTTGAATTTATAGTTTGACACCCACATTTTTAAATGTCTATACATTATAAGGTGCGCTGAAATAGTTTGGTACTCTACCCATCTGCCACGGATCCATTAACTGAATACTTACAAATCGCTCATCGAGGGCTAGACATTCTGGAAGGACTCTCAGCGTGCTCTGTGGCACTTTCTGTTAGTGGGAGAGGGAAGGGAAGGAGTGGCTGGCTGCAGATGGGGAAGCCAGGGGCAGGAGATTCCTGTGTGCTTTCCATTGAAGATGAGTAAGACTGAAGCCGAAGAAATGAGAGTAACTGGGGGCCAAGAACACTAAGATCTCCCCAGCGTTGAGTGGGGACCCACTGTGCCTAAGCTTTCGGGGGACAATGGAAGTGCCTCCTGGAGGCTGGGCAGTAGAACAGTTTCTGAAACTATTTGTTAAGTCAGACAAAATACTAGGGACTGAAAATTGGCTTAAGAAGTGCCACCTTTGTCTGTGGTTTTGAAACAGGGTCTCCCTATAGCCTAGACTGGCTTCTCATTGCTCAGTCACCATGACTGCCCTGGGGTTACTGGCTTGTCATTACACCCAGCAAAATTGAAGGTGGGAAGTCAGGCAAGGTTTGCTTTGAAAGAAGACTTTGGCAGTTGGTAACAATTTACCACTGGGCAAATCCCTAAATTTCTTCATCTATGAGATAAGTTTTAAAATGCCTGTTGAGTATAATGGAGTCAATTAAATTTGCAGTTGGTATTCAAATTACTGAATTAACACTGCCAATCCAATGGTACTTTATTCTGTAGTTTTAAACAAGCTACAAATAAGTGAAAATTATGGCTTAATGAAACTGGCCTCGGCCGAAGGTTTCTATTTATTGACTCTTTCCAGAATGGAAGCAGGTGTTCGTGCCTGGCTGCTGTCCTGTGATGTACCTCCACTGCCAAGGCGTCTGCCCCTCCCACTCACCGAAAAAATTTGCTGGCTTTGGCTTGTGAGCATTGATGAGAGGGAGGGGCTGTCTGGTCCAGGGCATCACTCAAGAGGGCCTGTCTGAGTTTGTCTCCCAAGACAGCTCTCTCTAAGCCACTGTCTCAACAAGGTCAACATATGACTAGGGTGGGGGTGGGGCAGCTGTGTTTCTGAGACTATGAAAATCACTCTTATTTTCTCCATCTGTAAAGAGGTATCATTTTCCACCAGACTGTTAAGTGCTCTCCTAACAGCTGCTGTTGTCGGGGTGAAACGTGAAACTGTGGGTGCTACTGGCTTGAGTTCTCCTCTGGAGATGGGTCAGCTGACATTTTGTAAATTGCTTTTGATGGAAACCCAGACTCAGATATTTAGAGCTTAGTGTGGCTCTTTTGGGTGACGTGAAGGGGAGTCAGGGCTACAGACCCTGCTGTACTTGCTGAATCCCGGCCTGTGGTTCCAGGGGTCTTAAAACTAATGATAAAGCAAGGAAGTGGAGACCCGAGAGGCTCACTAATTAGGTAAGGTCATGTAGTAAATTGATGGCTGAGCAGGGACAAGAACCCCTTTGTTCTTATTTCCAGACGGTAATTTTCCCCACCTCGCCTAGTTATTCTTTTAGTTCATTTTGCCTTTGTTGGCAATTAGTTATTTTAGTGTTTAAGTAGTTTTCACTCGGGCTTAGAAACCCATTCTACTTAATTTAAAAGGTAGATTCATGTCTTTTCATCTCTTATTTATCCATGTAGTACAGTGTTATTTGATAAATAAGGAACTCGGTGTCGAAATGTTAGCTTTACTTGCATTTTCTGTAAACAGGATGCAAATTTGTAATATTGTAGAAGTGCGCTTTTTTTTTTTTTCCTAGGAAGCAAGTTCCTGGAAACATTCAGACTTTTTTTTTTTTTTTTTTTTTTTGACTCACAGGATAAAAGCATGCTAGGGATAGTGTGTGTATTTGTGTGTTTCCTCTTGCTCATTTTGAGAGCCTTTAATACTGTTTGTCAAGAACCAGCAAATATTGCATTTTTACAGTAGGTAAGGAATATGGCATCAGATAGATAAAGGAGGCATGGGGTCTTTAGTAAAATGTTTCTTTAAAAAGTGAAACAGACTCACCCAGAAACTGTAATTACTGTCTCCTTACAAATTAGTCCTTTAATCTATGAGACGAATCTGTTTTGAAATTCCCTCTGTAGACAGATTTCTCTTTTCAAGGCGGAAAATGGTGACCTTTTTACATGAGGCGCACCAAGACTGTTTCTTTGTTTGAACAGTAAGCAAAAGTAAAGTTGTATTTAATAAGAACTTTCGGTATTGTTTGCTTGTTTGAGGTAGTATCTCAAGTGTAGCTCAGGCTGGCCTTGAACTTGTCACACGAGGAAGGATGACCTTGAATTCTACATCTGTCTCCTGCTTGGTCACTGCCACATGGATGAGAATCTTACAAGTTGCAGAGGAGAGATGGTGGTCTTCAGTGCATTGCAGTAGTTTTAGCACTGTGTAGAAATGCTCTTGGAGAATTGCAGTTTAAGACGATTCTTATTAAGCCACTAAGAAAGGAATAGTTTCCACTGCACTACAAACTAGGTGTCCTTTTGGTCACGTCTGGGAACTGAGTCTCTTGAGTGAACCAGTTACTGATTTGGAAGCTTTCCCGTAGTTATCGGCTTTTCCTTTTGGAGCCTGGAAGCCTTCAGCACTATAATGGTTTTGACTATTGGTTCCAATATTCTTTCCTAAAGAATGAATAGTTTGGCAAGTGTGAGTCAGTAGCAGAAAAAAAAATAATGCCTAGATCCCATTTCAGTATAAGTGAGAAAAATTCACTGTGGGCGTCTTTTTTTTTTTTTGAAAAGGCCACTACAATAAAACCAACTTTGTTGACTGACTATGAAGCCCCCACATGAAGCTTAAAAGGTTATACTTGTGAAGTGAAAGTTGTGGCTTTAATTGCCCAATGGGAATGTGCTCATGACCACTCCCAGGCACCGGACGGCATGATCAAATAGAAATAAAGGCTCTTAGCAGCGAGGAACTAGTTTCTTGAAAGGGAAGGGGATGGGAAGCCTTTTCTGCAAGGTTTATGGCATCCTATCACTTACTAGGGGCGGCTGCTGACTAGTAGCAACAGCCTGACCTTCAGCCATTTTCACCAAGGTCAGCCAGTAACTAACTTTTCCAAGTTGCCCAGTTACCACATTGTCTTATCTTGACCAGGAACCTTCTAGTCTTTTTCGTTTTTGTTGCTGTTGTTATTGAATCTGGGACACCTAAGCAGGCCATGCTTCTTAGATTTTTCATCTCTCCCTTGTTTAGCTGCACAAAGTCTGGCCACCATCTTGGTCATGGGAGGAGCAACTGCAGTACCAGGCATGTATAGTCTTGGAGAACACCAGGGCAATTGCTGACAAGGTGGAATATGCCCACATTGCTTGGCTGAGGTTTCACATGCTCTGGGAGAAGATCGAGCATGACTTGTAGTCTGGCTTGGAACTCACCTGAGGTGATGTCATTGCCTTCAGGATCCAAAGACTTCAAGAGACTTCCAGGACAGCCAAGCTACGTAGAGAATCCCTGTCTCGAAAACCAAACACAAACAAACTAGAATTTGTTCTTGTGTTCTCTGATTAGAAAGCTTCTTTTTGGGGTGAAAGACGGTAATATACTTGGGTTACAGTCCCATGATTGAGTAGCCTGGGTCTTTTCATTTTGGACATCTTTGATAATCGTCTTTGGTTTGCAAAACAGGCCAGAACATAGTCTTTATTCTGTGAGTCCTAACATTTCAGTGTTAGTGTGTCACTAGATGATGACCTTTTGATTCATCTGCGCGTTCATCTGCACGGATTAGTCAAGCACACCTCTTCTTTTGGCCTTTCCCCCTACCTTTCAGCTCTACTGACACAACTTTCTGCTGGCGCTGTCTTATTGGGCAGCATTTTAAAGGGTTGTCCCTAGCAGTCTGCAGAGAATGCAGCCAGCCAATGCAGGCCACTGGCAGCCCTGCCCTTTGCTGTATTAATTAAATCGGCCTCCTTCAGGTCAGACCCCAGCTTTGGGTTTTTCCTTGGAAGGTCTGCTGCAAGGAGATGATGTGTGGGAGCCTCCATTGTGGGCCTCTGCACAGCCATCTGTCACTGTCAGCAGGTTGGAAGCCTCTCTGTGTCTTTCTAGCCAATGGGGAACAAGGGTGAAGGGGGAGACTGACCTAAGGAGCCTTGGAACGGGGTGGAAGGGGCTTTTTAAGAGGATGAATGGGGAGAGGGAGGGAATCTGAAGAAGAGTAATGGGATAAACAGAAACAGCAAAGGGCCTCGATGCAAATGACTCTTCCCCCTTTGTCTGATTCTTCAGATCGGGAACCTTTGAGATCTGTCAGAAGTAGGAACCACACAATAACAGTAGTGGATCTGCTTGGCTTTTATTTGGGGTTTGTGAATGGGGACAGCTCTCACTCTGTAGAAAGGCTGGCAGACAGCGGGCTTTGGAAGGTAGGAAGAATGAAACAGAAGGGTCAGTAAAAGCTGACTGGCTAGCATCTGCCTTCGGCAGGTTCCTATTGTCTGTGCCTCACAGCGGGAGGGTTCGCTCCTTCTTACTGTAAGGTCCTCAATTTCAGGGGAAATTTTTGTTTTGAGATCTTCTTTCCTTCTTTGAATTACAGTTCGGTTATGTGGCTTTTTGAGCACGAGTGGCTGAATCCAGTTTGCTTTGGTCTGGTCTCTTTGTCGGATTGCAGGAGCTTATTCTAGAAGGAGGCCATTCATGATTGACAGCTCCACAGTCCCACCCAGAGGCCTGTGTTCTCTGCTCCCTTTTGCTTTTCTGCTTGGGGAAGTGGTATTGGCTATATTCTTTGCTGCCTCACTCCCCCCCCCCCCCCAGATATCCAGTATTTTTCCTAACACTGGGGCGATGGTGTACCTCAGTCTTGGACATGTTTCAGCTGTTGAAGGACTTAAGGTTATCACTCACTGCTTCTTATGAATTTGATTAGCAGAGTTGAAAGGGCAGGGCTGTTCAGTACATTTATTATTTATTGATTTTTTATTTTAATTTTTAAAATTTCATTTTATATTCCATCCACAGTTTTCCCCTCCCCCTCCCCTGCTCAGTGTATTTATTGTCAGATGTATTCCTCATAGAGTGTGAAGGACAGGGGCATAAGAACTAATGAAAATACTTAAAAGTCACTTTTACAGTTAGAAAGTATTACTTGGCTGATATTTGGTCTTAGACATTTGTAAGTATTTTTAAAAAATTTAAAGATGTACTTATTTTGTGTTATTGAATATTTTGCTCACATGTGTTATCTGTGCCCCGCATGCATGCCTGGTGCCCAGGGAAGTCAGAAGAAGGCATCCTATTCCTGGAACTGGGGTTATATAGATGGTTGGGAGCCACCATATGGATGCTGAGAATTGAACCCCGGTCCTCTGCAAGAACAACCTATTTTCTTAACCTCTTGGCTACCTCTCTGGCCCCTAAATATCCTTTCCATGAGGGGTCTGTGTCTGCCCAGACGATTACCGTGTAACTTGCTAAGGACATACTCTGAGCAAATCTGTACCTAAGTTGCTATTTCACGAGGCACACTTACTATTTTAAATGTAAGTACGTAGTTGTTTGCTTATTTTTAGGGAAGCCTCTCATTATTTCTAATTTTTGTTTTTCAGGTGTTTACTATACCCTGACTGAAGCTTTCTAGGACAGTATAACTTAGTTGAAAAGTGATTTTTGGAGCAGGAAAAGTAATGTTAAGTAAAAATACTTATCCCAATGTAAATGATTGTCTTTTCTTTCTTATAGCATGGTTAGTCTTTTTAGGGTTGTATGTTTGGAAGATTCCGTATACTTTCCCTGTGCTGTATCTTAATAGACTTCATATATTTTAGAGGCGTTTTTGTTGGTGAGGAAGAGGATGTGGACACTGCTGAGTACTTTTGGTGATGCTCATCCTGTGTGTCTACACTGACCAAGTGGAGAAAGCTGATAGGGGAATATACAGTAATTAGCCTCTGAATCCCTTATCCCTCCAGTTCGTGGGGAGATTTGTAATCAGGGCATAGCTGTTCCTCGTGCACCTGGGAACCTTGATTGGGAACACAGAGCTCCATGACAGTGAAAGAGGCTTGCTCTAAGATCAGTTGCAGTAGAAGTCAGCGAAGATTTCAAAGCCAGACAGCTGCAGGGACTGTGACATACTCCGGGGTTGAGACGGGCAGGAAATGGCAGGGGCTAAGGGCCAGTGTCCTGGCGGAGTGTGTGTCCTGTCGTAGCAGTGTGTATGGGCCGTGGGGCCTGCAGTTCTCTGGGGGTGTGCTCATTCAAAGCTAAGATCTCGGAGAAAAGAGCACATAGCTTTTTTCAACTGCTGTTTTCTTCCAAGTAGCCATTATATGTGTAGACGTAGGATCCATGCTGAATTCCTCACGGTGGTTATTTTAGAAAAACATATTTTATATTGTATGCTTTAGGAATACAATGTATAATTTATATTTTTCTAAACTTCACACACACACAAACTCACCCCTTTCCACCTTCTCTTTGTTCCATAGAAATCTATATGTGTTCAAATACACAATTTTTATGACTTTGATGACATTTAAGTATGTACTTGGAAATTTGAAAAATTAAAGCTTCTAAAAAGTTTTTGGGTGCTCTTTATTTCTTCTCTCTGTCTCTGTCTCTGTCTCTGTCTCTGTCTCTCTCTCTCTCTGTGTGTGTATGTATGTGTATGTGTGTAGCCCAGGCTGACCTTGAACTCACAGAGATCCACCTGTCTCTGCCTACTGAATGCTGGGATTAAAGGCGTGTGTCATTGCTGGCTCTAAGTTTATTTCCTTTTTCTCTACTTTCTTTTCTTTCTGTTTTTTTTTTTTTTTTTAAGATTTACTTATTTATTTTGTGTAGAGCGTTCTGTTTGCATGGTGGCCTGTAGACTAAAAGAGGGCACCATGTCTCATTATAGATGGTTGTGAGCCACCATGTGGTTGCTGGGAATTGAACTGAGGACCTCTGGAAGAACAGTCAGTATTCTTAATTTTTGAGCCATCTCTCCAGTCCCTGAGTTTATTTCTTATTGAGCCGTTTTGTGTGTGCAAGCCTGAACTCATTGTTAGCAGGGACAATCTTTATGTAAAGAAAAATTAAATGAGGGCTGGAGATATGGCTCAGCAGTTAAGAGCATTGTGTGCTCTTTCAAAGGACCGGAGTTCGATTCCCAGCAACCACATGGTGGCTCACAACCATCTATAATGGGAGCTGATGCCTGCTCATGGCATGCCGACATACACGCAGACAGAGCACTTGTACCAAAATCAAAACCAAAAGGAAAAAAAAATAGGTTCTCTTTAAAATTATAGTGGGAGCTGGGCAGTGGTGACACATGCCCTTAATCCCAGCACACACACACACACATACACACACACACACACACACACACACACACACACACACACACACAAAGGAGGAACTTGAAAGAGTATAAACAAGGCAAAAGGATTGCATTCTTTTTTTTTTCCTCGAGAGAGTGTTTCTCTCTATAGCCTTTGCTGTCTTGAATCTCACGCTGTAGACCAGGCTGGCTTTGGACTCACACAGATCCACCTGCCTCTACCTCTTGAGTGCTGGGATTAAAGGCGTGCACCATATGCCTGGCATTTGGATCCTTACTGAGTTCTGTGTGGCTGCGTGTGTGCACGTCTGATGAAGGACAGCGGGAGCCTCTGAGTTTTAGGAGACTGATACAGACTGGGAGCAAGTGTCCTCCATCACCCTGTAATAAGCACTTGAGTGTGCGCCTGCTGTCTCCGGATACAGAGGACTTTCCCTCTGATCGGGCTCATCATTTCTTTCTGTCAGCACGAAGTGGAAGGGAAGGTTTCCCGTTTGTTTTCCCTTGTGTCTCCCTCATTTCATACTGTGTGATTGAACCCATTATAGCTAGTTTGTAGAATTCCTGCTTGCAGATGTGACTCAACCCACCAGTCAGCAGACTGTGGTTTAGGACTGTATTTTGTAAAAGTTAAACAAGAATTGATTTTTTTTTCTCTTGAAATAATGTTCTTAGTTTCATCCGGCTGCAATCAGTGAAACAGATTAGTTAAGTTTCTTAATGACCTGTGGATATTGAAAGGTTAAATGGGAAATTCCTGTGGAGGGGGTGGGCAGGGAGAAAAAGTGGAGTGAGGAGAGATGGGAAGAGAAAAAAAATAGAGAAATCTGTAGTTAAACAGATTTTCTGGGCGCAAACTTAACACCAAATCAGACAGTTTTTACACATCTCCAAGACAGTGCAGCCTTTGTTTACCTCCCCCAAGAATGCTCTCAAAGCCACACCCCTTTTTATAGGTTAAAACCCATGGTGCCCTTAACATTGTGATAATTAAAAATAATTGCTTTTTGTGATAACTGACTGTACTTATAACACATAAATTAGTTTATGCCTCCTTACCAACTGTATTTGTTCCTCCAGCCTTACTATTATTTGAGGCACATGTCTGTATCTCAAGAAAAATATTTTAATTAAAATTAAGAGGGAGGTTTTAGGGTTATTGGGGTAAGTGAGGAGAGACTGAGAGTTGAAAAAAATACTACATATTCCATACTAATTTGATGCCTACTTTTCCTAATATCAGCATTTGTAAGTAAGGTTTTATAGTCTTAGAAATTATCCGCCTTAAATATTTACTTGCATTATTAGTGTAAAAATGTAATTATTTACTTGTTTATTATCAGGTCTTTTGAGCTAATATTTTTAAGGTACCAGGTAAGTAAATACTCATAAAATAATTATTTCAAGGTCTTTTGAAATATCATCAAACCCCAAAAATTATGTCTTAAAAACTGTGGAATGTTTTTCTGATATCTACGTGAAAGATTTGGGTATTCCCATTGTAGATGGCTTGTTTATTTTAGGGGTTGTGCCATGCCATAGTAGCCTTTAAACTGTATAGTAAGGCTGGGCTGTGGTGTAATCCCAGCACTCACCAAGGCAGAGGCAGGTGGAGCTCTGTGAGTTCAAGGCCAGCTAGGTCTACAAAGCTAGTTCCAGGACATCAGGACTGCACAGAGAAACCCTGTCTCGAAAAACCAACTAAACAAGCAACTAACCAACCAAACCAAACCAAACAAACAAAACAAAGTATAGGAAAACATGGATGAGCCCCTTCTGTATAATCTTTACTATAAGAGCGACCTTTAAAAAGTGACTGACGAGGGCTGGAGAGATGGCTCAGCGCTTAAGATCACTAAATGCTCTTCTGGAGGCCCTGGGCCTAACAACTGTCTGTAACTCCAAGATCTGACACCCTCACACAGATATACATACAGACAAAGAACAAAACGGGACAAAAGATAAGAACAATGCCCATAAAATAAAAAATAAAAAGAAGTGACGGGTGATGCCAGCACACGCCGTTACCGTGGAGCGTGGCGGCCCCAGTAAAACCCAGATTGTGCCTGATCTCGCACAGAAGCTGGAACGGCAGAGGAAACTTGAGTGCCCTTTCGCTACAGGATTTTCAGAATTAAGTAGTTATTGTTGAGAGTTTGGGAGGCTGGACCCAATTTGGCAATTTACTGGGAGAATTATACCTTAATCTTCCAAACAAGTGATTTAAGACTGAGTTGGGAGATGGGTGTCTTGGGCTGCAATGCTTTTGTCTGACCCTCATCATTTCCCTCACGACAGTCTCAGCACTGTTGTTTCCTGAGTTAGTGAGACATCGTTTTTCATGAATAATTTACATCCCTAAGTGGCAATCGATGTTTTTTAAAGTACCGTACTCATAGTACCATGTCTAGAGTAAATCCATCCATGTGGAATGAAACCTGAAGGCAACATGTATCTGTTTTATAATTTTAATGATTTTTATGAATTGGAAATAAGATTTTTTTTGCATTTTTTATTCTAAAATATCATGGAAGTACTAGCTTACTTTTGAGGACAAGAATGGTGGCTCATTTTTCGTTTTCAGCCAGTGGGCTAATGGATTCTGAAGGAGTCATTTATGGCGGTTGCCTTCTGAGTTTTCATGTTAAGTTGCCGTTTTGTGACATTGATGGCTCGTTATTCTGTTATTTCCAGAGGACTGGTGATCCCCTGAGCCCCTCACTGCTTTTTGTATTTTTGTGGCTACATCTGGTGCCGCACATTATCTCCCTAACGAACGAGCTCCTCAGCTTGATAAACAGCACCGGCCCTTCTCACCCTGAGACAATGAGGCAGAAAGACTGAAGCTCAAGGGACATCGACCCCATCCCTTTCACAGCAGATCAGGACAGTCGCATCCCCTCCAGTGAACCTGGCACTCAGGAACATCCTCTCTGTCCCTGTCTTTGTTAATGCAGGAGGTCACACTCCGCTTGGCTGCGTTCATTGTTTGAGTCTGCTGCTTGGTACATACAGCAGTTTCCTCAATAGCACCTTGGATGCCAGTGTGTTTTTCTTTGTCTGAAGTGTAAGCTTCTTCTAAATAATGGCTTTAAGCTTCATCTAAACAGTGATTTTTATTCACACATCGAGCCCCATAGACCTCATCATTTTGCTAGAAACACCGACTTGGAGAATGATCAATTCCTGATGAGACTTTCTTTGTCTTCCCCATTAATTTCCATGTCATTTGGGTCCTGGAAACCCTTCTAAGTGGGCCATTTTATGTTTAATGGGTTTGTTGATGGTTTAGAGCAATCTGGAGGTCCCTGTACAACTAAATTCTTGTCCTTTATTTGGTAGTAGACATGGGGAATTTGTTGTGAGGACATCGGATGAAGTCAGGTGACTCGGGATGCTCCAGAAAGAATGTAATGGAGGAGTTTGGGTGTCATATTTCTGAAGCTGTTGAGCACATCAGAGTTATCAACAGTTACCACAGCAATACATTGTATGGTGGAGCTAGCTGGCTCTTCCCTCCCTTCTCCCTATGAAATTAACAGTTTCAGTTACAATTTGTTCTTAGTGCTAACAGTGATGAACGCGAAGAGGAGCGCCTTTGTGTGTGTGTTAGTTTTTCCCACCTAAAAAAATCATTCTGTATCATTAGCCAAGTGAACTTTTTCATGGAAGATTCCAGAGATTAACATGTTGTTGAGGTTCTGATTATGCCATCATAAATTATGAAGAGCCTGATCTTTAGAGTCAGGGCCTGGGCTGGTGTGAATCTCTTTGTCGGGCTCAGCTTTTTCATGAACAAAATAGGGATAAGGTTGCCTATTTGTAGATTTGTTTGAGGCTAGCCTGGTTAACATACTAAGTTCTAGCCCACCCGGGTCCATAGGACCCTGCCTCAAAACCAAATTTTAAAGCCCTTACAGGGTATGCTTTTATAACCTTCTTTTCCTTTTCACAGTGGCAAGGTATCATGTATGCCGCTGGCTCCAGGGGACACTCCCCTGCTTTCCTGCAACCTCAGAACGGAAACGGCCATCGCTCACCTGGTTACGTTCCTGGGAAGGTGGTTCCCTTACGGCCTCCTCCTCCTCCAAAGAACCACGCTTCAGCCAAATTGACCTCCACCAGCCAAGAAGCCCCAACAACTTTTGCTTTCTCCCCGGAGGAGCAGCAGACGCCAAGGGAGGACCGAAAGCAGCAGAGACACAAGAACACCTTCATCTGCTTCGCTATAACCAGCTTTTCGTTTTTTGTGGCGCTTGCAGTCATTTTGGGAATATCCTCGAAATACGCTCCAGATGGTATGTACTGTGTGCCCGTGGGCATTGTGTGAGCGTGCACATAGAGCATGGTCCAAAAGAAGAGCTAAGGAACGGAGGTAGAATACTTTAAAACAAAAAGAAACCTCTTGTTGCTTAGGCTGGCTCTAACGCCCTCATGCACGGGTAGGATGGGGTGTGACGTCTTATGAATGGGAGCAGTTGTTCGACGAATCTGTGGGAAATTGTAGATGGGAGGGCTTGGCTTTCTCAGCATTTTTGGCCCCACACTGTGTCTCAGGGCTCAAGTTGTTCTTGGAGCATCTCTTAAAATGCTCTTCAGAGTCTCTGCTAATTCCTGTGGGAGTGCAGGACTGTACTTTGTGGGAGCTGCGAGTTCTGGATTGCAGTGAGTTTATTTGGTCAAACATATAGTGATAAAGTGGACTTCATTTAAAAAACAAACAAGTAACTAAAAAAGAAATTGTTTTGTGCTTTGAAACAGACTTGGTAAACAGTGCAAAAAAAGTTTTAAATGCTCTTTTATAAAGTATATCCTTAAAAGAAACATATTTATATATGTAAGTTGATGTATTTGTCCAGCCCTACCCAATCAGTTCATAGCTGAATATCATGTAGGAAGCTTTAGTTTCTTAAACGATATTTGCTCCTCAAGAAGCCAGGTCAGAAATGTAATAATGATCAGTGCTGAGGAGATAATTCAGTTGGCGAGAATCTGAGTTTAGTTCCCAGAACCTATGAGCGGTGGGACAAGCGGGTCACAACCACATTGAGCTCTAGGGGCTCCAACAGGGTTCTTCTGGTTTCTTTGTATACTTGCATGCACATGACATCCATTCACAAACACATACACATAAATAATAAAAAAAAATCTTAAAACTAGATCTGGTCGCATGTGTTTATAATTCCAGCGCTGGGATGATGGAATCAGGGGGATTACTGAGACTGAATGGAGCCAGCCTAGCCTGACTGAGGAGTAACTCTGTGGGCTCCTCTCTTGCCTCCACATGCGTGTGTTACCCACTCCCCACTCCTCAGACACACATGCACACACATACATACACAAACACAGAGAGGGAGAGAGAGAAAGAATATTTAATGGTAATAAATTTATTTTCATTGGTTTTGGAGAAACTTGTTGCCCATCAACTTCAATATGTTTTCAACAAATAGCAGCTTCATTGAAGTGCCCACGGGACGACCCCGGGGCTGTGACATAGAGGGCTAGGCCATTACAACCTGAGTTGAGTATCCCATTTTTTTTTTTTTTTTGTTTTGTTTTGTTTTTGTGTTTTTGGACAAAATCTACTACAGATTTTTGTCTGAGTAGAAACCTCCTTAACTGGATATAATAGTGTAACAGTTGAGGCCCCCTTTGCCCTTTGTAAAACTTACAAATATTATTTTATTTTGTTTTTGGGGGTACTTTAGGGATTTTGCCAGTTTTAGGGTCCTGGAGGGGAAGTAAGTTACCAGCAATTCTAAAAGAATAAACAGGGAGTGAGAGAG
This sequence comes from Alexandromys fortis, assembly GCF_014885135.2. Classification (NCBI taxonomy): domain Eukaryota; kingdom Metazoa; phylum Chordata; class Mammalia; order Rodentia; family Cricetidae; genus Alexandromys; species Alexandromys fortis. Next base: position 6,930,625 of record NW_026067895.1, read on the forward strand.
ATGACCAAGCCAGTTGGCTACACTGTGAATTTATAACATTGATTTCCCTTGCATGTAGTATTGGCTTTCTATTCCCGGTTCCAAACACAATAACCAAGTTCTGATTCACATTTTCCAAATAATCATCAGGAGCAGGAAGCCAGACTAGTGGGAAATCAGAGCTGCAATCTGTGGCTTTCCTTGGTATTCTCTTAGCCTATCTAGAAAACACTGGGCTCCAAGTGTGGCTCCGAGTCAGTGTTCTTGAGCTCCCCATGCTGGAGAGACCTCGGGTGCTGAGGTGTTTTATGGCCAGCCCCACTGTGGCTTTTGCTGTTGCAAATGTGCTTACTCCACGAATGGGGGCTGGCAGAGTTGCTTTTTAATGATTTCATACATTTTCTTATTTAAGTATATTTTACTGGAAGGAACAACTCGAGAATCTTTTTGGGTGGTAGTTTTGATGGAGTGTGTTGTCTAGGAATTGATTGCGAGCAGTTCTGAAGAATTGCGTATCTCTTACAGTGGGCTTCAGGTCTCCACAGATGGAATTCCTTCTCAGTAGCTCGTAACATGTGACCTTTGCTTCTTATCTTACACTCTGGAGAATTCCAGCTCTAGGATTTATGAGGAAAATAGGGAGGCTGAAGAAAAGTCATTTTATCTTCTGTAGGGCTGGGGACTGAACTCCGGGCTTTGTGCTAAACAAGCGTTTCTACCACCGAGCAACACTGCCAGCTCCAAGGGTTGCCTTTGGTTTAATGGTTTAATGAACTATGTGAAGAGTTAAATAGTAATTATAGATCTGGTATGAGAAAAATAATCCCACCGAATACTTGCCAAGGCCCTAGTTAGTGAGACTAATTTAATTCTACTTGCTCTTACTTCAGAGTGACGGCGTATGAAGATTACAACATGGGATGCTCGGGTTCAAAAGGCAAATTTAGAATGCTCTCTTCCTTACCAGTGGTCTCTGCTTTCACACAGGGGCCTTCAGCCTCGGCACAGTGTTTCTTGTTGTCCTCACGCGCATGTCACTCATTCCTGACTCTGCTTAGTTTAAACACAAGTGACCTGAGCAACCAGTGGACTAGGTTGGTGGGATGTATATACATAGATACTCATATTTTTAAAATAGGCTTATTTTTATTGTTTTTAATGAAGCTTTGTATGTATATCTGCGTGAGTGAATGCCACATATGAGGGTTGATCACAGAGGTCAGAAGGGGGCACTGGATCCCTTGAAAGTTACAGGCCTTGTAGTTGCAGGCCATTGTGACCAGATGTGGGTGCTGGGACCCAAACTCTGAGAGCGGTCCATGCTCTTAAGCCTTGTTCATTGTTCCATTCCCCAGCCCCAACATTTCTTGTATTCTTGTCTCTGCATGCTCTTCTTATATAAGTACTAAGTTCCACCCCTTGGGGTCTGAATCTATGGAGCTGCCTTAGTACCTCCAGCTTTTTCTTCCTTTGCCTGAGGACACTTGCACCTAAATTAAGGACCACATTATTTATTTCACACATGCTGGCTTTTTTCCCAGGCTGCTTTATAGACTTGTAGAAATATGCCCACCCCCATCTATACTTTACAAGATTTATAATTTCTGCTACAGAGTGGACAGAATGATCTCCAGCAAATCACAAGTTGTTAGCTGGTCATAAGTGAAGCTATGATTTTTCTTTCCCCTAGAAATATCTCATACACAAACAGCCGTCATTTTATTATCTACTATCCAAGAGGCAAGTTACAGTTCTGGTAACGGAAGCTTACAAGCACGGGAACCTCGTTTCTTCAGGCAGAACTTCCACATCACTCAGCTTGCTAACTAATCTTTGTGTTGGCTTCTCTACTCTGCAATTTCCTCATCTCTGAAAATGAGAAGTCATGGTTTTGGCCGCTTGCCTTCTGTCGTTCCGTTGGGAAAGTGTACACATGGGGAAAGAGGTGCTGTTACTGCCGACTCTCTGGATCTCTGTGTTTAGGAAGGAACTTTTGGATATCTAACACACTTGTTGGAAATTTCTGCAATTTCTCTTTCCATTAGTTAAGGTATTTTGAGAGAGAGAGAGAGAGAGAGAGAGAGAGAGAGAGAGAGAGAGAGAGTCAGTCTGTCTGTCGGTCTGTCTGTTTGAGATTATGGGAATCAAATCCAGGACCTCGGCCATGATAAGCTAGCACTGTGCTAGTGAGCTCCATTGCCAGCCTATGATTTTCTTCTCTAAAGCATCATTACAGTGTGGGTTCAAGAGAAATTACTGTTGTTTCCAAAGTAGGTAGTCAGGGGAACTTCATTTGTATCTTGTGAAGTCTGGTCTGAACCAGGTGATGACTTAATTTTGTGCTAACATCTTTTTTTAATATATTGAAGATCTTTTCTTCATACCTCTTTTGTTTGGAAAGGGGTGGGATTTCCATTCCAGGGGCAGGAGATCAGTGTCTTTGCATTTTTCATGCAAATCTGTGTTCAATGACAGTAATTCTTGGGCTTGGTTGGTCACGTGGTTTCCTTGTACTTGGTTGGACTGGGTTCTGTATCAGGGGTGTGTTGTTTTTGTTTCATAGAGAATTGTCCAGATCAAAACCCTCGTCTCAGGAACTGGGATCCAGGACAAGATTCTGCAAAACATGTTGTTATAAAGGAGGGAGATATGTTCCGCCTGACCTCCGATGCTACAGTGGATTCTATAGTCATTCAGGATGGAGGTAGGTAACAGTCCCTGTCTGTGGGGGCCCCATGGGTGCTCTGTGATCCTCATATAGAATATCCGTAGTGGATTTTATCCAAAAAAAAGAAAGATAAAAGACAAAGGGATACCCAGTTTTTCTCATTGCTGGCATTAAGCGCTTACAGGAGTGTCTTAAGAGGGTTTATTTTGACTCAGAGCTCCAAAGGGTGCCGTTCACAATGGCAGGGAAGACATGGAGACTTGTGCCTCTTCCTCTAAGGAGCTTGCAGCTGGTCACATCGTGGTGGAAGCCAGGAAACAACTGGGATTGGAACCAGAGGGCCAGTCACCCTCCTGGACCACCCCCAGTGACCCCCATCTGCTAGCTAGAACACAGTTGCAAAGGTTCAAGTAGTGTTGCTCCTTGCAGGACTGCTTGTGTTTGGGGATGCTGAAGACGGATCCAGAAACGTTACCTTGAGGACTCGTTACATCCTGATCCAGGATGGTGGGGCGCTTCATATTGGAGCAGAAAAATGCCGCTATAGATCCAAAGCGACAATTACCTTGTATGGCAAATCAGATGAAGGTGAAAGTATGCCAACATTTGGCAAAAAGTTTATTGGCGTGGAGGCTGGCGGGACACTGGAGTTGCATGGGGCACGGAGGACATCATGGACAATGTTGGCAAGGACTCTGCATTCCTCGGGCTTGCCCTTTGGCTCCTATGCCTTTGAAAAGGACTTTTCCCGGGGCCTTAATGTGAGGGTCATTGATCAAGACACAGCCAGAGTTTTGGAAAATGAGAAGTTTGATACCCACGAGTACCACAATGAGAGCAGGCGACTTCAGGAATTTTTGAGAGCTCAGGATCCCGGTCGGATTGTAGCTATTGCTGTTGGAGATTCAGCAGTCAAGAGCCTGTTACAGGGAACAATCCAGATGATCCAGGACCGGTTGGGGAGTAAGCTGATCCAAGGGCTGGGCTACAGGTAGGTAGACCTTGTTCCTCTCTTCCCAGCCCTGCGGTAGAGTCTGTATCCTGTGAAAGCAGAGAAGGTGGGCAGAAAACCACAGACAGCTGCTGCTGATTTAGCTGGTTGCACAGCCACTCCCAAGGGCCTTTCCTATTGGTGCGTCAGGTTGCCTCTTGTTTGAACCACGGATTTAACTGTTAGATGTGGTACACAGAACATTTTTGGCTTCGGTTTACGAAACCCTCCGTGAATTGTCTCTAGGGCCAGTGGAAAGCACAGGGATGTGGGTCTGAAAAACCCTGGGCAGAGTGAAGATAATTTGCCTCCGAAGAGACTTCCTCTTCCCATTACCGTCTGAGCATAATGGAGCTGAAGTTCCTGGAGCCTAGGCTCATTGAGACCCCTGAGCAGCTGAGAGCTTAGGGCACCAGTCCACCGAAAGCCTGTTATCAAAGCCCTGAGGGGTAGCAGGCACGCTTAGGTTTCTGTTTCTTTCTCTTTTGGAATCTTTTGCGTGCTAATTTGATTGGAATCCTTTACTGTTATTTTGATTCCACTTGCTTCATTCAGGCACAGGAGAGGCAGCCAAAAGCTGGAGAGCTAAGCTAATTATTTGTACAGAAGTTATCTCTACTAATTCTCTAGAAGAGTCTCTACTCATCACCCTGGAATTCCTAATGCTGTCTGGAGGCTGAGGGAAGTAACCGGGTCACCATTTAATTAAAGGAAGGAAGGAAGGAAGAAAGGAGAGAGGGAAGGAGAAAAGGAAGGAATGAAGGAAGAAAGGAAGGAAGGGAGATAACAAAAAAAAAAACAACCCATAGGTAATTCTACTGAATGTTCTTAGGCATGCTGGGAAATGTCAGAAGTGAGAGGGCCTCAAAACTGCATGCGGAAACTTCCTTTGGGCACAGTGTTATCTACAGAAAGCCTCGGAGATAATGTTAGTGAAGGGAAGAGGTCTTTTACCATCTTGAATTGCTTCTTTTTCACTTGTTCTTATGTGATGTCAAAACACAAGACAGAAAACCAACAGCCGAAAGCTAGCATGGGCCATAGGCATGTTCCAGAGGCAGGGGCAGGAATTTGAGCAGAACGGAGGTCTAGACACAGGAGAGCGTGAGCAAAGCCTCCGAGGGTTTCCTCCGAGAACACGAATGGAGAAGTGCTGTAATAGGGATGGGAGGCTTAATGGTGGATCACAAGGCGGTCCTTCTGTAGTCGCCATCCAGGCCAAGAAACACAACATCAGCAGCAGTTCATAGCCCTCCTGCCCCCACTGCTGTGCACCGATCCTTCCTTCCTCTCCGAAGACGGTGTTCTCCTGAACTAGGGAGCGCACCAGGGTTTAGGTTAGTCCTCTTTGGAGCTTCATAGAAATGGTAGCAGACTAAATAGTTTGTGTCTGGCTATTTTTGCTCACCTCATAAGCGCTGTTCAGATTTCAACACATAGGGCGAGTTTTTTTTTCATCATTGTTTGTTTTCTTGAGACAGGGTCTCATTGTGTAGCTCTGGCTGTCCTGGAACTCACTATGTAGACCAGGCTGGTCTCTAACTCACAGCGATTCACCTGCCTCTGCCTCCCAAGTGCTGGGATTAAAGGCGTGTGCCACTGTGCCCAGCTTCCACCACTGTTTATTTTCTATTGAATGAATATATTGCAGTTTATTGTGGATATCAGAATGCCTTTCCAGCTCGGACCTGTTATAAGATATGTTTCTGTAACGGTTCCTTTACCCATCTACTGATGTGCGCATGCACCCATTCCTATAATGTTAGACCAGGAGGAGAAACATACATGTCTGTTGTGTTAGTCAGCTTTCAGTAACCATGACAAAATAAATATTCAAGACCATTAACTTAGGAGGAGAGATTACTCACAATTTGAGAGAGTTCAGTCCATGGTTACTTGGCGCTGTGGCTTTAGGTCTGTGGCAAGGCAGAGAACATCACAGTAAGGGTAAAACTGCTTATCCCATGGTGCCCAGGATAGAAAGTGAGAAGAGGGACCTGGGTTGCCGGAAACCCTGCTGGGCCATGCCCCAGTGATATGTGTGTGTGTGTAGTGTGTGTGGGGATGTGTGTATATATGTGTAGTGTCAGAAGCCCTGCTGGGGCATGCCCCCAATGATCCATGTGTGAGTGTGTGTTGTGTGTGTTTGCAGTGTGTGTGAGTGTGTATGTGTTTGTAGTGTGTGTGTGTGTGTGTGTGTGTGTGTGTAATGCCATAAGCCCTACTGGGGCATGCCCCCAGTGATCCGTGTGTAAATGTGTGTGTATGTGTGTGAGTATGTGTATGTGTGTGTCCACACAGGCATGAAGAAGGTGTCAGATCCCATGGAGCTAGATTGTAAGCTGCTTCCTGTAGTGCAGGTCACTTAGGATTTGTCTTCCAGAAGAACAGCCAGTACTCTTAACTCCTCCACAGCCCTTCGCTGGCCACCCTAAGGCCTCTCTCCCTCTCCCCACCACCTTCTAAAGGACCAGCTGCTCTTTAATAGCTCCACAGGCTGAAAAACAAGCTTTCAACACCTGGGCCTTTTGGGGAACCTTGAAGGTCCAAATCAGAGTTGCAGTTGCTTTGTTTTTCACTCTTTTCTCTTTTGCTCTTTGGGGGGCCGACCACTCAGTTCCCAAATAAGTCACAGACAAAGGCTTACTCTTACTTCTATTTATTTTTTTGGGTTTTTGAGACAGGGTTTCTCTGTAGCTTTGGAGCCTGTCCTAGAACTCACTCTGTAGCTCAGGGTGGTCTCAAATTCACAGAGATCTGCCTGTCTTTGTCTCCCAAGGGCTGGAATTGAAGGTGTGTGCCACCACCGCCTGGCTTATTCTTACTTTTAAATGCCCAGCCTTAGCTTGGCTTTTTCTCTTGCCTGCTTTTCTTAAATTATGTCATCTACCTTTTACCTCTGAGCTTTTAGGTTTATCCTATACACCTTTCTTTACTCCTTGCTCCGTGGCTTGCTGTGTGGCTGTGTGGCTGGCCCCTGATGTCCTCCTCCTTTTCTTTCCCCTTGATCTCTTCTTCCCAGATTTCCCTTCTATTTATTCTTTCTGCCTGTCAGCCCTGCCTAGACTCTCTCCTGCCTCGCTATTGGCCACTCACCTCTTTATTAGACCAGTCAGGTATTTTAGACAGGCAAAGAAACACAGTTTCACAAAATTAAACAAATGTAACATAAAAGAATGCAATGCATCTTTGCATCATTAGACAAATGTTCCACAGCATTTAGAGGTCACTAATATTACACACCACAGAGTACCTGCTGTGCTTCCTGGTGTAGCTGTGGCAGCAGTGGCAGCTTCTGTTCCCCCAGGTCCTCAGTGCTTCTGATCTTGTGTCACCCATGGTAACTGTCTTTTTTTTTAAAATTTATTTTATTTATTAAAGATTTCTGTCTCTTCCCCGCCACCGCCTCCCATTTCCCTTCCCCTCCCCCAATCAAGTCCCCCTCCCTCGTCAGCTCAAAGAGCAATCAGGGTTCCCTGCCCTGTGGGAAGTCCAAGGACCACCCACCTCCATCCAGGTCTAGTAAGGTGAGCGGAGGATAAAAACCAGACTCGCTGAACATAGCGGACAATGAGGACTACTGAGAACCCAAGAACAATGGCAATGGGTTTTTGATCCTACTGCACGTACTGGCTTTGTGGGAGCCTAGGCAGTTTGGATGCTCACCTTACTAGACATGGTAACTGTCTTGACTTTGCTTTTTCCCCTACTGAACTGCCTTATAAATGCCCTTTAACACATCACCACTCCCCTAATGGAGACGTTAGAATGGTGTACACCAGCTTCCTTGGTATTGACATTACCTCCAGTGTACGTAAGCAGGCACGTCTCGAAGACTGGGTGCTACCGCATTGAAATTTCCCACAAGTGGAGGAGGAAGTGGGAGTGTTCTTAAGATAATGTTAGTAGAACAGAACGTTGTTTGGTAGTTGCTGAGGCAGTTCTGGGCAGGAAAGGGAGCCTCTGACATTCTTCCTCTCCTCTCTACTGGGAGATAATAGTTGAGACACTCTTTGTTTGATCCTTTCTGCTGCATCAAGGGATGGAAACAGCTCTGACTGGTTCTCAGCGCCTAATCCTCACAGGGACAGCTGTGGGACGTGGAAGGCTGGAGGCTTGCTTTAGTGAACTTTTTCTTTGAGCGTCTAGCCATCTGTCTGGCGTAGATTACATTTAGTATTTTTCTTCTCAAAGTATGAAGTTCACATTTTTCTTTGTTTTGAACCAGGAGGCTTAAAAAGAGTTTCCTGGCTTTTGTTGCTATATTTTTTTTTTCTTTGACAAACTTTAGACACAAGCTGGGGCAAGTCCATTTTGACATTTTAAAAACACTTTGCTTTCTACAGGTAATCTTTTTTTTTTTTTTTTTAATTGAAATTTGTTGGCTAGCAATTCTGTGGCTTTAAGGATGTTTGGAAACTTTGTACTTAGTGATTCTCAACTGTGCCTAAACGCACAGACATTTAAAAAACTGGTAATGCCTGGGTTGTCTTAGAGCATGTTTTCAAAGAGTAGTACCCAAGACAAAAGAGTGATAATTACTGCTGTAAACTGTGACCTCTAAATTAGAGGTGGATGTGGGTGTGTGGTTAGGCTCTGGACAACGTTTAGTGTCTTCCTCAATTGCTTTCCATTTCATATTTTAAGATAAGACCTTCCTTCCACTGAACCTGGAGTCCATAGATTTGTCAGGAAGCTATAGTGATCTGCCTGTGTCTGCCTCTATATTAGTAGGCTCACCCATGCGTGCCACTGGACCCTGCCTTTTAGAAGGTGCTGGGAATCTGAACTTAGGTTTTTCTGCTTTTCCAGCAGCTTCTCTACTGACCGAGCCCACTCTCTGGACCCTAAGGGTTCTCAGTATGGTTAGGAGCATCATTTGGCATCACTGGGATATTTGTTAGACATGCAGATTCTCTGACCCTCTGACTGTCAGGCTGTGGTGACAGCAGAGTGGGGGCAGCGATCCGATTCAGTGATTCCTTTCTCAGGTTGTTCTACTGCTAAGGCTCGAGAGCCACGGTTCACCTCAGTGTTGAGTTCAGGTACACAGACCCTCAGCATTGACTTTTAAAGCTTTCAGGCCATGAGCTCTATCCCTAGTGATATCATGAAATCAACCAAAGAAAAACAAACAAATTGAGAAGGCAGGTGTGATGGCAGCCCCAGCACTTTGGTCGTGGAGGCAAGAGGGTCTGGAATTTAAGATCATTCTCTCAGTGACATAATTCCGTGCTAGCCTGGGTTACCCAAGACCCTGTCCCCCAAACAAAAACAAGCACCCAACACTGCAGGAGAGCAGGTGGCAGTCTTTTTTTAGGAGACAGCAAGAGATCATATCTAGAATGACACATGCTCGCGTGTGGGTGTCCAGGAAGGAAGTCCGTGATTAACCAATGCCATTGTCATCACTGCTTCACCTGTGACAAAGCTGGAAAAACAAGTTTGTGAAAATCAGGTGAATTTGCCTCTGTGACGTCGGCGGCTTCAGCCAAAGCCTGGAAACTGCAGCCTCCTGGGAAGAGTGGGAAATGAAGTGCAGATGTTGAAGAACAGTCTCCCGCGCTATCCATGTCCGCTCCGGGGCTGGGGTGTTACTCTAACAGATAACCAGATGTGCTTGCTGTCTTCCTTCTAGGCAAGCTTGGGCTTTAGTTGGCATCATCGATGGTGGAAGCTCTTCCTGCAACGAATCTGTGAGGAACTATGAAAACCACAGTACTGGCGGGAAGGCTCTGGCTCAAGGAGAATTTTACACCTTGGAAGGCCAGAAGTTCTCCGTGACAGCCTATAGTGAATGGATTGAAGGTAGGCAGCGGTGGTTTGAACCCTGGGAGACATGGGTAAGCACTGAGACGGATAGTGGTGGGGCATTACTGTGTTCAAACATCTGTCTGTCTTAGCAGATTTTCCTACTAAACTTAGATCTTGTAGACTCAGGAAGTCTGGACTAGCTACTGATCTATTTTAGGTTAGGCAGTCCTCCTTGGACTGTGTTCTGGATCTTGAGTCATAGTGTCTAATTAAGTCGTGTGGTGGTTGATCTTGGTTGGCAGCTTGATGAGTTCTACAGACCCCTGTCCTCTGGGCATGCAGGTGGTTGAGGAAATAGCTTGCAAGGTTTATGGAAGCAGAAAGACTGACCCACTGTGGGTGGCACTATTCCCTGCCCAGGGTTTGTCCCTCTCTTCACTCTGTGGGCGGACATAGTGTGATCCGCTGCTTCAAGCTCCTGCTTCCTTCAGTTCCCCATGTGATGGAGTATCCCCTCCGACTGAGGGAAAAACATCCTTCTTTACATCGCTGTTGTCAGGGTCTTTTGTTACAGCCACACAAGTAATAGAAGTAGTTTCGTTTCTTGGCTTTGACCAACGTAGCCAGTCTGGTTGGTGTACACCGTGATTGAACATGATGATATGCTTAGACTCTTTATGTAGAAGAGCTAGCAAATGCTACCTTTGGCCACCTGCAGAGGGAAAGTCCACACCCTGTTACTTAGTGCCCCACCTCTTGATAATCTTATCTAAATATTTATCTTACGGGCAAATGGAAAATAAAGGAGCAATGCAGTATCAAAATTATTTTAACCATATTGTTTAGAATGTTTTTTTCCAGCTCACAATATTCTAGGATTTTCAATTTTATTTTTATTTATTTTTTTACAGACGTAATTCATGTAACTTTTCTTGTATAAAAACCCTTATGTGGTAGCCACAGCTGGAACCTAGGTCCTCTGAACAGAGACCCTGGTGTGGGTTTTCATAAGATGCTCCTGATAAGAAGACCTAGTGAACACAGTCTCTTTCCAGAGGTCAGGGGTTAGGTAGCTGTAGGTCTTAGAGATGGCATCAAAGGTGGCTTTGGCAAAGTTGCCCAGGTAAAGTGCAGCCCTTGGCCATCATCAGTAGCTTCGTGGGCACTGGAGCAGAGACAATGCTGGTGCCTCTGGGGGGCAGGCATGAGTTGTACCAACACAGAGCCACAGCGGCCTGCCACTTTGCATGGAAGTGTGGGACTTGCCAGTCTTGTTGCTCCGTAGCCTCTCTGCACAGGGACCATAGAAAGCTTGGTCAATATGATGGCTCCTCGGGTGGCAGTGGCGACCACCTTGGAGCACTTAATAATACTAAGACCAGCATGATGACCATTGAAGCCCCCAATAGTGACAAAAGCCTTGAACCTGATCCTCTGGCCAGCCTGAGTCTGCTTCTGCACAGCCATGGCCTTTAGAACCCCATCCTTTAGGAATGCACCAGGAAAAAGTCAGTAATCTCAGATAAACGTTGTATTGTAATCCTTAAAACTTTGTTTTTCTTTAAACAGACTCTCCCTCCATGGCCAGGCTTGTCTGCCACTCATTGTGTAGCCCAGGCTGCTGTGATTTGTTCAACTAAAGCTTAGCACTGGGGATTTAGGGGCTGTCTGATTTTTGAGATTTCTTTAATTTACCCATTTGCTTCAGGTTTTTTTTTTTCCACATTAGTTGTGGATTGGCTCCTGCCTGTCTCTCTTTTTTATAATCCCTGCCTTTTCTAAGCAAGTGTGATATGAAATTAATGTGAGCTGAGCAAAATTAATAGATGCTTATTGTATCTGCAGTTACCCAGGTTTGCTCATCAGTGAACCAAGCCAAGTTTTCATTAATTTGGACAGTTGTTGATAGAATGCCCGGGATCCCATCCTGGTTCTCTTGCTTCCTTTTGATCATTGACACGGGATTCACTTCCTAAACCTCAGTCTTCTCATTTGAAGAATGAGGATGAGAAGAGAAACACAGGATAAGGATGCCGTATGTATCACACGTGAAGTTTTAACATAGTACATGTAGGCACTGAATACATGCTGACGCTGCCACAGATATGACTTGGGTCATAATAAAATCCTTTGTATGATTGTCATTAAACACACTGTTCTGCTTTAAAGCAAATAAATTGGGGGTGGGGAGGGAGCGGCTAGAGAGATGGCTCAGTGGTTAAAAGAACTGTGTTCTTCCAGAAGACCCATGCGCAGTTCCTGGCTCCCACATGGCAATTTACTACTGTCTGTAAAGCCAGTTCCAGAGAATCTGACATGCTCTCTTCTGGCCCATGTAGACACGGCATGCATGTGGTACACAGACATACATGCCGTCAAAATATTCATACACATAAAATAAAAATAAATAGAAATAAAATGTTTAAAAAAATTAAATAAATGGACTCTCTGACATGTGACAAGAACTCTTCACATACTGCTTCTGAGCCACGTGGGTTTAAGAGCAGAAGTGGTACCTACGCTGGGTGGAGAAGCTGGACCCAGCCCTGCTCTCGGCCTCCAGAGTGCCTCAGGCCCAGGTGTTAAACACCAGCCCTAGCTGGAGTTTGGTCCTCTGTGTGTGTGCAATAGCTCAGTCTACAGGAAAGTTCCAGGCTGGAGACGACTACAACAGGGGTAGACTCAGCTCTTCCTGTGTAGGGACCTTAATTTCCACGTCACGTTGGCTGCTCGTTTCTAGAAGTGGGAACTCCTGCCTTCTGCCATGGGCTGACTTCCTCAGTGACTCCTGCTTTCTGGAAGGGGTGGAAATTCTCCATAGGAAGCAGGAGACTAAACTCTCTTCCTTTTAGACGTTAATGAGGAGTGCCAGGTGGAGATTGTTGTGGGCAGGGCTTTTTCCTCAGCCTGGAAAAAGTGAGAGATTATCAAACACTGAAGTGTTCCCAAGTCCTTTCTGACTTTTATTTTTTTAAAAAGAGAAATAAATTCTAATGACTTTTCAAATCAAAAGTTATTTATTTAGTATAGTATCTTGGACAAAACATGGAATTGTTTTTCTCTGCTGTGTAGTACTCCATTGTGTAAATGTACCACATTTTCCTTATCTGTTTTTCAGTCGAGGGGCATTTAGGTTGTTTCCAGGTTCTGGCTGGGACAAACAATGCTGCTATGATCATAGTTGAGCACATGTCCTTGTGGTTCGATTGAGCATCCTTTGGGTATGTACCCAAAAGTGGTACTGCTGGTCCTTAGGTACATTGGACAACACTTCTCCTGATGCCTGTTTGTTTGTGTAGGAATCTCTCTCTCGGGTTTCCGGGTGGAGATTGTAGATGGAGTGAAGCTTCACCTGCTGGACGATGTCAGCAGCTGGGAAGCCGGAGACCGAATCGTGGTTGCCAGCACCGACTATTCCATGTACCAAGCAGAGGAGTTCACTCTTCTCCCGTGTTCCGAGTGCAGCCGTTTTCAGGTCAAAGTTAAAGGTACCGGCTTGACTTTGGAAACACACTCTTTCCGTGGTCTTTGATTCCTGCTCAAGGGGTTAGGGGTAAGCCCACCGAACACGAGATTCCAGAGGGTGGCACACAGAAAGCTGCCTTTGCAGGCAGTGTTCCCACCACGGGTGTGATGAGCAGATGATTGGTGCTCCTCTGTCTCCCTTTCCTTATTAAAGGTTAGGATGAGCACTGGGCAGACTGGTGTTCTGAAGTCCATCCTGGTTTCTTACTATCTATTTTGCTGTCAGATATTAGTAAACCTGACTAACAAGGAATTAATTCTTCCTTCCTTCCTTCCTTCCTTCCTTCCTTCCTTCCTTCCTTCCTTCCTTCCTTCCTTCCTTCCTTCCTTCCTTCCTTCCTTCCTTCCTTCCTTTCTTGACAGGGTTTCTCTGTGTACACCTGGCTGCCAAAAAGACTAGGACTGTTGCTTTGTAGACCAGATTGGCCTCTAACTCACAGAGAATCTCCTGCCTCTGACTCTCGAACGCCAGGATTAAAGGTGTGTACTATCACTACCTGGCGTTAATATCAGCTTGTCTTAAGTAAAGAAAGTATTCTTTGAATTCCTACTTGCTTGACTAAAAAAGAAAAGAGATTATTAGTCATATTTAAAATAGAACCAGATGAGATAATTTGATGAGACTTTCCTCTCCTGCTGTGGTTGTGAGTAGTACTGGTTTTGGAAGAGAGCAGATTACGAGGTGCACTGTGAGCTGTGAGCACCAAGAACGGCTGCCGTGTGCCAGGCCCTCATCCCCACTCCTGCCTCTGCCCGCTGGTCCCGCCCAAAGGCCCTTGGTCCGCGTTTCCCTTCTGGGTTTTAGCACGCTGTTTCCTTCCATTGCTTTCTTATCTCTGTACTCACGACTTTACCATGACGCCACAGAGCAAACGCTACAGACACCCATAAGAAGTACATGCTTGTTTTTGAGTAAAGAACGTTGAAGTATGAAACTTTGTGCGTTAGAAAAAAGAGTAAGTAGAATGTTAAGTAGAATTCTTCTTTGTGCTTTAGAAAAAAGAGTAAGTAGAATGTTAAGTAGAATTCTTAGTTTAGAGTTGGCATTTTTTCCCCTTTATGTTTTATTCAGTTTTTCCCTTTTTTGATAACATCAGGCACACAGAAATAAAAAAGGAAACTCCCATGTTACAGTGATACTATCCATCATTACTATCTGGGGAAAGTCCCACACTCCTTCCTGAGTTTAATAGAAAAACATCAGAGAGAGAAAGTAAACTTCTTTGGAATTGCTTATCAACTTCTGGGAAAGGTAGCTATTTCAAAGACAGCAGGAGAAAAAAAGTGTGTGGGGGGGAGGCTGGCTAGTGTGCAGATGCTGGCTCACAGTGTGAGATGGGAGCACAGTGTGACATCCCATAATAAGAGCTGCAAACGCCTTTATTCCTCAGATTCCCTGGCATTTGGTTCTTCCTGTAGTCATCAGGTGGCTAGACCTAGGGAGAAGGTGTTAGGCCAGTCCCATGCCTTTAGTGCTAACCACGGCAGGACTGAGCTAGAGATGGTGAAGCCAGCTCTCTGGCCCTTGCCTGGGGCTGAGGGCAGCAGCAGGCGCTCCGGCTTTGGGCGGGCAGTGGATTGACAGTCTGTAAGATCCCTGCCTCTGGGAGTCTGTCATCTTGAGGTGTTGGATAATGTGTTGAGATTGTCAGATGAGGGAGAATGCTTTTCTGGATGGCTTCTCATCTTCTTTTCTTTGTTCTGACATTTTCCTTCCTTCTTCTGTATCACCAGAGACCCCGCAGTTCCTGCATGTCGGTGAGATCATAGACGGGATAGACATGAGAGCTGAGGTTGGAATTCTCACCCGGAACGTTGTGATCCAAGGAGAAATGGAGGCCTCCTGCTATGCCGAGAATCAGTGCCAGTTCTTCGATTATGACACCTTTGGAGGACATGTGATGGTGGGCCAAAGGATTTGATGGCTTCTGTGATGCCTAGTAGCTAAGTACTGAGACATGTTTAAGTTGCTAAGGAACTTTTGAGTGGTGGAATTAGGTAGGGTGTGTATATATGTGTTGTGTGGGTGTTATTCATATATATGGATATTGAAAAGACATTATAATTTTTTTATTATTTTATTTTTTGTTTTTTCAAGACAGGGTTTCTCTGTAGCTTTGGAGCCTGTCCTGGAACTAGCTCTTGTAGAGCAGGCTGGCCTCGAACTCAGAGAGATCCGCCTGCCTCTGCCTCCCGAGTGCTGGGGTTAAAGGCATGTGCCACCACCGCCCCGCTGTAATTCTTTTTTAAATATTAGAAAATGTTTAAAAACAAAACCTAATGAAACTAAAAGAGAGCAAGGTGTGGTTGCATACACCTGTAATCCCAGAACTTGAGAAGCTGAATCAGGAACATCAAGGAGTTCAAGGCTAGCTTTGGCTAATGTACTGGGCTGTGTAAGACCCTGACTTAAACACATACACACACACACACACACGCACACACACACACACACACACAAAGAACTTTGTGCCTTTAGGTAGCCTGGGCTGTAGTTCATCCATTAAGAATTATTCTATGAAGAATTGTTAACTTTAGACATCATGAATAACACAGTCTCACAGAGAACACCATGGTGACCTTGGTATCCATGTCCACAATTTCTCAGAATCTCCTGGCTTCTGAAAAAGCTGATATTACCAAGGGGTTGACAGTACTAATGTGCACAATCAAACTCTGGTTCTATAAAAATTACTGTGTGCAGATTTTTATTCTGGAGAAAAACAAGCCGTTACCTTATGGCAGACGGTATTCTGTGTGGCCAGTTTTGGGGTCTGATCCACATCTGGCTACGAGTGTCTGAGCTCTCTTTCTGGGTCTGGTGGCCTTTGATTATTAGCTCTGCTTCTGAATCTCTGGCTTCAGAAATGCTGGTGCAGCCTTACTGCTTTATTTTCAATGATGTGGTTGAGAAACCCAGGGCTTGAAGATATTGAGAGTATTCCAGCTCTGCATCACAGGGGAGATTTCCCCATAGGGGAAAGAGAGCTTTTCCAACTAAACACTGGTAGGGAGTTAGAAATAAGTAGCTATGCAGTAGATAAGAAGCTGTGGTGGAGGAGAGAGAGATGAAAGGGAATAAGACTCTGAATGACCCACAGAGACAGCCTCTGATCTGATTTAATTACCTTGGCGTCAAGATGAAAAGCAGTGTGCACTTAGTGGTCGCCGTAGAGCACAGTTAGAATTTTGATCTTTTTCTCGTCTGTGGTTATGGGGGTGAAGTGCATCTTCAGGTTCTGACCTCTTTAGTTTAGCCGTGGCTTTATCATGTGTAGCCTTACTGACGCTGTTGAGTCTTACATGCATTTGAACAAAATACGCAGGTAGGTACAGTGGTGCGCACCTGTCATCCCAGGGCTTGCGAGGCTGAGGGAGGAGGATTCCTCTAAAGGTGATGATGAGCTACCAGCCAGGCCAGCCAGGGCTACATAGCAATGCCTGAGGAATAAAACAAACCCAGCCCCACCCTACAACTCCCTGTCCTACCCTGCCTTACCCTCATCCCCAGAAAGCAGTGTGTGATTTTCCTTGTTTCATTTTTCCTTATTTCTGATTAGAAGTCAGTCCCATGGCTCTTTGAAACATGAGTCTGCACAAAGAAGCATTGACTATTGCTTTCCCGTTTCACAGTACTGGGAATCCGACTGGGGGCCTGCCACAATGCAATTGAACACTACGACTGAGCTACATCGCTAGTCCCTAAGGTGCTCAGTTATTAAGTGAGGCTCTGGTACAACACAAAAGGAAAACGAATGTGCTCATTTTATTTTATTGGTGTGTGTATGCTTGTGTGGGGGTGTGGGTATGTGTGTGTATGTGTGTGCGCACGCGCATGCTGCCTGTATGTGGAGGCCAGAAGTCATTCTTGAGGGTTGTTCCTCAGGAGTTATCCACTTTGATTTTGAGACAGAGTCTCATTGGGACCTAGGACTCACCAATTAGACTGGCAGTCAACAAGCCCCCTGAAACTGCCTTCATCTGCCTCCCCAGTACTGGAATCATGGACATTTATCTCCCTTCCTTTTCTCTTTACCTGGGGCTGGAGACTGGACTCAAGCCCTTTCGGTTGCATAGCAGACATTCTACCAACTGATCCATCTCCCCAACCCCCAAAATGATGTAAGATATTTCCTCCGTAGACATCTTCTGTTTACATACTATATACCTTCTTTCCTGTCCTGAAAGGATTCCACGTAATTCGGAATATTTTGCCTTGTAGATAGAGAAGAATTTTACTTCGGTCCATCTTTCTTATGTGGAAATGAAACACATGGGCCAGCAGCACCTGGGGCGCTATCCTGTCCATTTTCACCTGTGCGGAGACGTAGACTCTAAAGGAGGGTACAGACATCCAGCGTCTGTGGACGGCCTGTCTATTCACCACAGCTTTTCAAGGTGCATCACTGTGCATGGGACCAATGGCTTGCTAGTAAGTAGCCTCGCATTGTGCTGACGTGGAACGGTTATTGAAATGTTAGGTCTCCTTAACTCTCACGACGCCTCCATTTTATACAAGTAAGCTTTTGACCACAGGCTGTGCTTCAACCTGCTCTTACTGAAGAATCTGTCTTTCCATCTGTAGAAGCCTAGTCTTTTCTGAAAGGACCTCAATTGTCTTATATGATCACTTTCTACGGAAGCCCCAAGTAGTCTGTGTCCAGTGACATTATGCGCCTATATTTCTGCAGATCAAAGACACCATTGGATTCGACGCACTAGGTCATTGCTTCTTTTTGGAAGATGGTGTGGAACAGAGAAACATTTTGTTCCATAACCTGGGGCTTCTTACCAAGCCAGGAACTCTCCTCCCCACGGACAGGAACAGTTCCATGTGCACCATCATGCGTGACGGGGTGTTTGGAAACTACATGCCTGTGCCTACCACGGACTGTATGTGAGTAATTACTGGACAGGGAGTTGGGTGGTGGTCAAGCCCTTTGACTTTTCGGGGAACTCTTGCTGGGGAGATTTTAAGGGGTAGGGTTTCGGTGAAGAACGTTTTCGTCACCTTCGACAATGCCTTGCAGGGCCGTTTCAACTTTCTGGATTGCCCACCCCAACAACCATCTGATCAGTAACGCAGCTGCAGGCTCACAGGTAAACGACACTGTCTTCATGCTTTGACTGCGCTGGCTTCCGTGAGAGTGATGTTTGTGGTGAAAGCGTCATAGGGTCTTCTGGTGCTGCTCGTCTAATTGAGAGTGAGCTGACCGAGGTGATTCTCGTTTCTCTAAATCCTTGCCAGTTAGGAGCTTCTGTCTAGACAGAAGACCAATGGAAGAACACAGGTGAGCTGGTCTAGGAGTGCGCCATCTCCAGGAGGGATTCACACTGTGCTCTATGTGGTCTTTCTGGTTTCTCGTGTTTTTGTCTCTGGTGAGCATGCAACGCATCACTTCCAACTCTGGTGCTCATGAAAAAGGGAGGCCTTCCCATGTTCTTATTGGAATGAGACAGTGTGTAGACTACTCTGTCATTCTGGTCAAGGAACACATCTTTTTGGTAAGTGCAAGGGCTAGTTTCTTTTAGGGACATTGTGATAAAGCAGCTAAAATCTCAGCTATTATTGTTTAAGACAAACAGATAGGTTTATATACACACAGGAAAACAATTTCTATGAGAAAAAAAACATTATTTTTAAAGATAGAGATTGTCCCATTGGTTAACACGGACTAATTTATCCTTACAGTTGAGTGTAATTCAAAATTACTGATTTATACAAATGAATTTTTAACGAAACTATCAAGACTGTAACTGGGCTGAAAGTTAGGATGTAGCTCTGTGAACATTTGGCAACATGTAAATATCCGTATGTATGCATCATAGTTTTTCAACAGTTAAAAGGGCTGGGAATGTGTAAAATCATTCTGAGGCGTCTGTAATGAGGGGAGCTAACGGGAGTGTTTCCTTGAGCAAACAGAATACAGGCATCCCTGTGGAACCACTGAACCTGCATCTGTGATGTTCTGAAAACACGAAATGTAACCTGAAGGACTCTGACATTTGAAGACTGTCTTTTGACAGTCGATGATCTCTTATTTCCATTCCTTCGTTCTCTGTCCAGTACCTGAGGAGTTTGTGTGGGTTTGTGCCCAGCGTTTCTTACTGGAAAGTTAGGACCGAGAGGCAAGCCTGCAGCCTAGCCTGCTTTAAGTCAGCAGCCAGAACGCTGCTTCCTTTTAGCTTTGCCAGAAGCTGGGACCTCAGAGGAGAGCGGTTGAAAATAGCCCACAAAAGCCTGGGGCAAGTCTGTGAGACGCCCTCCTGATCATGAGCGAGAATAACGAATGTGTCTCATGCATGTTCTTCTGGTCATTCTGGAATTTTCTGTCTTCTCTTTAGGAAAACTGCTTCAGTAAAGACAACATTTGGCAGGGCCTTCTTCTCGCAGAGTAGGCGAAGCCATTTCATTGTATCTTACCATTGCCTTTTACAAAGCTGTCATCACCTCTTTAGACATGACAGTGCCTAACAGCAAACTGCTGCTGTGTGCCTCTACATCCCCCACCCCAAACCCATGGCATCTTGGGAGGGCTGCCTTTGCCCTCTGCTTGCAGGGGTATGGTCTCAAGCCTTTTCTCCAGCCCCCTTAAGTTGTCTTCTGCTGTCTGAATTGCATCCAAAACGTTGAGGTGGCCAACGGTTCTTTCAGGATAGTTTGTTTTATTAGGACCCATTTGTAAACTTTGATCGTGGAAAAATGTTGACATTGCAGTCAGTTGGGTGTGTAGGTGTGTATACTTTCCACACTCTGTGTTTCCTCTGTGTCCCCGAAGGACTTAGTACACCTATCAGGACACTGCATGTGCCATATCTTAGTTACCTTTTCTTCCCTGTTAGATTGTGAATTACTCGACAATAGTCTTATTACACGTAACCACGTAGTGAGCACTAAATAAACACATGCTGAGTTTGAACCAATACCTTTTTATACTGTATAAGTTTTAAAACGCTGCTTTATCAACATTCCATAGTGTGAATTTATCCTTCACTTTGGGCTAATTATTAATTCAGTTATAAAACATAAAAAAATGGGAATGAAGTTAATAAGAACTTTTATTTCTGTTTTCATGTCTCACTTTTAAACTGTTAGGGCCAGTAGGCCTTCAGTAAAACAGACAGGGTCCACACTGAGAGACAGCACCCTGATTCATACATGTGGCGTTTTCTCCCCCACGTTGGCACAAACTTGCCCGAGAACAGGAAGGGCATTGGAGTTGTTTGAAAGAAGCCAGTGAGCCCTGCCTGCCAGCAGACAGTTGTTTAATAGGCATGACTCATCTATTGATCAGGTTTGGAGGTAAACATGGAAAACCACATTGCTTAAAGGCTGTGCTGTCCCGGTCATACAGAAGGCAAGCAGGGCTCTGCGTCTGCATAACATTTTAGACTTATAACGATGGGAAAGCTGGATTTGGGTATTTGCCAGCTACGTCTTTTGTCCAATTGTGTAAGCAAAATTGTATTTGCTTGGGAATGCTATATAATGCGGGCAACCTTTCTGCACTCAATTCTGAATTTAAACAATGGGAAACATTTGTTACAGAGGGGTTTATGAGGGTGTTTCACATGGTGGCTTCATAAAAACCGAGGCTTTATATTCATGAAAAAACGGTGTTGTATATTTTCTCTCATTCCGATCTAAATATAATACAAGTATGTATATATACGACATGAAAGGAGGGAACAGCAGGGGGTCAGGAAGAAGGTGTCTGTTATGGGACAAGGGGAGGGGGGACAAGGAAGGGAAGCAAGGAGGAAAGATAAATACCACACATTTTCTTCCTAGAAAGAACCTGGATTGTGTGTGTGTGTCTGTCTGTCATCTGTCTGTCTGTCTGTGTATATAATATCCAAGCAGAGGGAACTGTTTGTGGGGGAAAACAGAGAAGCTTGGAGGAGGGCCAGAGGTGGATGGGATGAGTATGAGCGAGGCATAGTGATCCATGCATATGAAAACATCATAACAAAACCTGTTATTTTATACATTTTACAAAATTTAAAAACAGTGTTTTTAATGACCTTGCCCTTTCATTTGTAGGATGCTGGAATATGGTATTTATTCCACAAAGAACCCACTGGGGAATCCACTGGGCTGCAGCTCCTGGAGAAACCGGAACTCACTCCACTGGGAATATTTTATAATAACAGGGTGCACTCAAATTTTAAGGTAGGCTCTGGCTTTTGACGCGTGTCTGAGGCACAGGGCAGATCCACCGCTGCCGTCGGGCCCTCCTCTTGCTGCCGTGACAGAGTGGCACAGGCAGAGTCATTTCTGACGAGCAGATGTTCACTTGGCTCAGGGTTCTGCTGCCTGGGACTCAAAGTCTAGTCGCATCATCCCAGGACACTGCATACACTTGCATATACGATCTGTATAAATCTGTCATAGAGTCGCTGATCAGTCCTCTTCTCTCTTGTCCCTTGCTGTCTGTCTGCCTGTCCGCCCATCTGCCCGCCCACCCGTCTGCTTGCCCACCCGTCTGCCTGCCCGCCCGCCTTCCTTCTCCCTCACCTTCTTATCCTCAGTGTGAAGTTTCTGGGATCATCCATGTTAGAGGATACATGTCCGGAGCTTAGGACTCCTGCTCCTCTTCCCTGCTTCTCTCCACAGTGTTCACTGAATATCTTTTAGCCAGTACTACTACCAAGTATGTGGATGGTGAGATACTGTTTAAGAACATGCACTTAATTTAAATCACCTACAGGCGATTTCTTTCAGAAACCCCAGTTTCTGTGTTTGCCACTCACCCCTCCCTTCCATCCTGATGAACACCTTTGAATCCTTTCTTGCTCGCAGGTCACTGATGGAGGTGGGTCTTGTATCTTATCTGTTGATTTCATTGGTTAATAATAAAGAAACTGCCTCGGCCCTCATAGGACAGAAAATTAGGTAGGCAGAGTAGACAGAAGAGAATGCTGGGAAAAAGAAGCTGAGTGAGTGAGTCGCCATGATGCTCCCACTCCAGACAGACGCAGGTTAAGATCCTCTCTGGTAAGCCAGCTCATGGGCTACACAGAATATTAGAAATGGGTTAGAACAATATGTAAGAGCTAGCCAATAAGAAACTGGACCTAGCCGGGCCAGGCAGTGTTTGAAAGAATACAGTTTCCGTGTAATTATTTCGGGCATAAGCTAGCCATGTGGGCGGCCGGGTGCCGGGGACGCAGCCCCGCCGCTCCTATTTCAACAGGTCACTTTTTACTGCACGTGTAATCCTTAGATCTTCTGCTGTGATATGACTCGTATCAGAACACAATTAACATTTCCATGTGGGAGCCTCAGAGGATCCTGTAAAACCTATCTGAGTGTTGGGGTTGGAGAGACAGTTTAGTAGATAAGATGCTGGCTGTGCAGCATGTGGGCCCGAGTTAGGACCCGAGCACCTGTACAAAGACCTGGGTGTGGCTGTGCGCTTGTAAGCCCTGAGCTGCTGCGACCAGAGACAAGAGAGTGGCTGGGGCTTGCTGGCTACCAGCCCCGTCCCAGGTTCAGCAAGAGACCCTGTCTTAAAAGAATCAAGTGAGGAGTGATAGACAGGACAGCTGATGCTTGTCTCTGACCTTCCTACTTGTGTACACAGGTTCACTCCCCCACCACCCCACATACACGTGCACATACAATACTCAGACACCCACGTTAGGAGAGGCTTTGGATCACTTGAGAACTGAGAGAAGAAACAAGCTGCTGTGCCTGTCATGAGATGGGTAACTGACTAAGGCTAATATTTGGAAAGTAGCATTTCAAAGGGGCGAATCTTTAATTTTTAAAAATGACATTTGTGATATGAAAATGATTTCTAATTCTTAGTGTCATATGACGTGACAGTATGCACTTATTAATTATAAGAGCATTAAATCTGAGTGTATAATTAGGTTTTAATTTGTTAAACTTGGGAATGATTATGCAGACGATTTCATAACTAAAGGAAATTGAATTGGAGTCCTAAGGAGAAAACCGCCGTGTTGGGATTGCTCGCCACGAGTGTGCACTCCAACCAGCCCCTGTGGCTCTGCTTGTTGAGGCTTCCTGAACCTTTTCCTGGGTCCAGGTCAGCCATGTCCATTTGCTGCTTACTGGGTTCCACTGCAGTGTTTTATGGACATGTCAGAAACACAGTCAAAATGGAAATCCTTTCTTTTATGCTTGCCCTATTTCTTTGTGTCTATTTCAGTGAATTAAACAACTAGTTGATTTCATGTTTGATCTAATTTAAAAAAAAGTAGCTAAACTTCCCTTCTTGGCCCCAGATTTTCATCAGTTACCCTGTGTGTCACTCTCCCCTTGCCACAAACCCGGGTCATATTTCATTTTCCTCCTGAATGACTGACAGTGTCTCTCGTTTGTGTCTCTTCCCTTCTGCCCCCTTTAACCCATCTTTAGTTGCAGTATTTTTTTGTTTGTTTGTTTGTTTGTAGTGTTGGTTTTGATGCTTTTTGTAAGATCCCTGTTGTCTTACATATTCAGCATACCGTTTTTTAAAATTATATTTATGATGCAAAAACCATCTCTAATTAATTCTTGGTGTCATATGCCATGACAACAGATACTTATGTCATTAGTTGTAAGAGAATTAGATCTGCGGGTATAAGTATGTGTGTGCATGGCCTGACATGTGGTTATCTTTTCTCTCCCCTTCCATGGTTCTGTTTGTCTGTCCTGTGGTGTTTGTCTGTCCTATCGAGGACTTGTCCTCTGATACTCCATGCTACCTCTTCTCTCTAGACTTTCTTGGTACAGACTCTTCTGTGAGTATTTTTCTCTGGGACCTTAAGCTGCTTCATGCTTACCGCCTGCCCATTCTGCTGCTCAGTCAGTCCCTCCCCATCTTGAGGATTTCAGCATCATGTAGGAGACACATCTGGAGTTCTCTCCCTACCCTGAGGAAGCTTCATCTCGGTGCCTTTTGGCCACCAATGCCTCCTGTTTCCCAGTCCTCATGCTTATAGCCTTGGGCACAGCAGTTTCTTTAATTGCATGCCCCTGACTGTTTGTATATCAGTAACAGCAGGGAATATATTTTACTTGTTAATTAACATATATGCCATTAAATGTGCAATAAATAAGTATCTGTTGAATGAGCAAATGACTAAGCTAACAATACCCAGGAAAACTGTTGCTTTTCACAGTACCTTTGCTTTGTGGGTCGCCACCGCACCTTCCCCCCCTCCCCCATTTCCAGTTTTAGGTGATAGGATAAGCTGAAAAATACTTTCACGCCTTGTCATGCGTGTGGATGTACCTTAGGCTCTATATTTATTTTAGCCCATTGTTGTGTATTTCAGGCTGGCTTATTTGTTGACAAAGGTGTCAAAACAACCAACTCCAGTGCCTCGGACCCAAGGGAATACCTCTGCTTGGATAACAGTGCAAGGTAGGGCTGCCTTTTCAGTTTACACCTAGACTTGTCTTCTCGGTCAGAACGTTCAGATTCAAGTACGCGGTGTTCTTTCTGATGCAGCCCACGTAGAGGAAGTTCTGAAAGCTCCTGTAAAAGTTTTGGGAAATCTCTCTGTTGTCTCAGTCCTGAGCGTGGGCTTTTATCTTAACAAAATACCAGGGAAATTGATTCCTTTCTCCTTTATCCCAGTGGAAATTGACGTAAGAGGGAATTACAGGAGGAAATCCAAACAGAAGACAGGTTAACAAGGTTTCTCATTGGGAACAAGTCTGAGTCACTGAAAAACAAGTCAGCCCCCCAAAACCTAAACATCTAGACTTCATGGATAGTGGTCAACTGGAACATTGCATTGGATTTATTTCAAGGGAATGGTCCCAGATGTGGTGATTGAGCTGGCTCTGGTTTTTGCTGGTAGACTCAGGTTCCCCTCCTGGCAGGCTGTGGTATTCTCCTGCGTAACCACATAATGTGTTTGGGATGTGGGTCGGTGTTGCAGCAGGCTCGCTCGTGTGCTGCATCCCAGCCAAAGTAAACAAAACGTCTCGGGTGGAAGTAAAGTGTGCTGCATAAAGTGGCAACCTGAAGTCATAGTCCGTAGAGACCCTGAGCATACTCTTTTATACATAGATTCCAGGTTTATTGACCAGATGATGAGGTGGAATGGGGGATAGATTGCAAAGACTTGCTAGACATGTGGAAGAATAATGACTGGCTCGGTTGTTAAAGGAATAAAGCAGGAACACACGGGAGGTTGATGAGTCTGACTTAATGTGCAAGGCAGGGTTCTTGCCATGTATTACTAAGATATGAGTCAGGAGGAAACTGGGGAAAGTGCGCTTGGTGACTCACCTATCAGGATTTCTCAAGGTCAAGTTAAAGCTGAAGCCTTGGAGACCAGTGGCCAGGGAACGTCTAAGAAGGCCAAGGGGGAGCACCATGTAATTACCATTTTGCCATCAGGAAAATGCCCCACAGACAGCCCAACAGGCCAGTCTGATGTAGGAAGTTCTTCAGTTGAGGTTACTTCTTCCCAGGTGACTACTTTATATCAGGTTAAACAGTAAAAGCTGATCAGTGTATTGGCAATGCCAAAAGAATGAAGAAGTTGCCATGGAAATATGGAAAGTTCCCCCTGCTTTTTTTTTTTCCCTGTGTGTGCATGAGACAGTCTCATTATGGAATTCCTTCTGGTCTAGAACTCACAGGGTCCCAAGTGTATGTATGTATAGGCAGGAGCCACCAAACCTGGCCACACCTGCTTTTTAAAAGTCTTTTATAATTGATAGTTTTAGTGAGGTGTGCTTTGCCAAGTTGGTGCCACCAGAAACATTGTCGAACAATTGGCTCCTTTCCCTACCTTGAAAGAGTTTATATGGGGCTGCAGGGAGGAGGCTCAGCTGGCTCAGTGCTCGCTTCACAAATGCAAGATGTCAGTTCAATCTCTGGCACCCACGGAGAAGTCAGGCACTGTGGGAGACAGAGATAGGAGGAGCCCTGGGGAATTGCTGGACAGACAGACAGTCTAGCTGAATCATCAGGCACCAGGTCCGCTGAGAGACCCTGTCTCAAAAACTAATGCGAAGAGCGAGAGAGGAAACCAGCAGCCAGGAACATCTGGCCTCCACATGTGTTTGTTCCTCACCCTTTCACGCGTGTGTGCAGAGGCACATGGTATCCTGCGAACGTGTTTGATTATATGTCAGCACATGAATGGTGGAGTCAATGGATTTAAGACGCTGTTGGCATCGTAACTAGGTTACCCAGTATGGCTTCAGAAGGTGTTTCCTGTATGGCCAAGGGCATACTAGGAAGATGGCAGTCCTTTCTCTGCACTCCACGAGTTCTCAAACCTGCTTCAAATGTGTGCCCCTTGGTGAGGATGAGACTCCATTGGGAGGTTGACCTGGAAAGCACTAATTATAGAAGAAGAACGACAAGATGCTTGGCAGCCGTGTCTGTGTTGAGTATTATGTAAACTACTGTGTAGACTGTGCCCACGTGTGTTCATGCAATTCAGACATGAGTAAAGATGACAAAGCACAAATGAGTAATAAGTCAGGCTGTGAATTCAATGCCATGATCGTAGGATCCAGCAGATACATCCAGTCTGTCCCTTAGGGGGAAGCTGACTCACTAATTATCAGATGAGTCTTTCTCCATGGCTGCAAGATGGGAAATAATGGGAACCCGAAGATGAGGACTCCCAAGAGAACTTCATTTGAAATTGGGAATTTCATAAAGAACTTTTTAAAAGGGGCAGGGTGAGACATTGTAGCCAGTTACTGCATCATAACTAATTAGTACATTTAAATCAGGGGAAGTGATTATATTAGTTATTTTTGTTGTGGTTGTGACCAAATATTTTCCAGGAAGCAACTCAAGGGGGGAAGGGTCCATGCTCGTCCACAGTTTAAGGGACATCATGGCGGGGAAGGAAAGGCGTAGTGGCAGTAGTGTGAGGCAGCTGGTCAGCCGACTTCAAGTCAGTGAGCAGAGAGAGAAAGAGGGAGGAACGCTGGTGGTCAACTTACTGTTTCCACTTTGTTCCATCCAGGACCCCAACCCATGAAACCGGCATTTAGAGTGGTTTGTCCTATTTCCGTTAACCCAGTCTAGAAAATTCATCGCAATCATGGCTAGAGATGTGTTTCTATAATGACTGTAAATCCCATCAAGTTGTCATCAGGATTAACAGTCAGGGGATTGGAGAGATTGCTTAGCGGTTCGGCGTGCTTGCTGCTCTTGAGAGGACAGGCAGGCGGTTCAGACAACACCTATGCTGGGCAGCTCACAACCACCTGTTACTCCGGCTCCAGGGGACCCAACTCTCTCTTCTGACTTCTGTGGGCACCTGCACTCTTGTGTTCATACATACACAGAGACACAGAAATACACATACACATGCATAAAATTAAATCTTTAAAAAAATTAACCGTCATGATGATGAAAAAAGGGCTGATTAACTATTTTCTTTTTTAAAATTAAAATTTTATTTGTTTATATTCTCTGTACCACTTTTGTGCACCAAAGGAGGGTCTCGGATTCCCTGGGGCTGGAGTTACAGATGTTGTGAACTGCCATGTGGTGGCTGGGAATTGAACTCAGGTCCACTGGGAAGAGCATACAGTGCTCTTAACTGCTAAGCCATCACTCCAGCCCCTAACTGTTTTCTAAATACCAGATGAAAATGGCTGAAATCAGGGGCATCACTTTGGTGCAAATGATCCGCGACTGGCCTGTATGGCGGAGTCAGGAAAGATGATGAGGCTGTTACAGGGGCCCGCATGCTGCGTTATGGTACCTGGATGTCTTCATTTAGGACACCGCATCCTTCCTTTCCTGCGCTTCTAGCTGCTGGACTTCCTTTAACAACTTGAGGCAAAGCTTTTCAGTAGATCGTCCAATGTCAGGGAAGTTTTATTGGCCCACCATGAGGCCCTTTACCTCGTCAGTCTGAGCTAGTTAGGGCGCCAGCCGTGGATGTCATCCTCATCATCCCTGATGCTCCCATTCCATTCTTCACCACCGGCGTCTCTCCGAAGTACATAAGGGACCTCTGTGTGGTCTTCCAATCAATCCATTAACCAGATGGCATCCTGTGATATGCTGAGAGGGGAGGGAAATTGGGGGTGGGCGTGAAGTGGGGATCTGATCACATGGCTTCCTGGTTTCCAGCTTTCACTGCCCTCCCATTTGCTTTTAGAGTAAAAGGCACGTGCATGCCTCTCTATTCCACCCTTTCCCGCCTCACTCCTTCCCAGTGTCCTGCCTGCTAGAGTACAGTGGTTGGTGGAGAATGTGGAGTTCACAGGCCTGAGGCACCTATGCTGGGTTCTCTTTCCACAAAGATGCATCTCTCGTTGCCATGTTCCAGGACCTACTGTGGGCCCGCAGATGCAGTAGCAGCTTCATGCAAAGGCTCCTCCTTCCTGTGTGACTGAAAAACTCAGCACAATGAATTGATTTTTGAAACTCAATTAAAAACTTTTTTTTTTTTTTAAAAAATTCTTTCTTCTATCTTTGTAATGTGGTAGGCACATGGAATTGAATGTGACCAGTTTTTGACTTTCTCATTAAGGTCTGTGTAAAAGTTGTTGAATGAAGGAAATGGAAAGTGCAGTCTTTCTAATAAAAAATTCAGTTGGTCTTTTAGGTTTAGGCATTTCCAAGCCTAAATTTCCAAGCCTACTGAATCTACAAATTTAGATTTGTCTCTCTAGCTAAAAACATTTAAACAGCATACAATTTAATAACATAATTCATGTAGATCTATGTTGTAGTTTATGATTAGTTTTTGCAGTGAGCATGTGTTGGTAACACGTGATTTAAATTTTTATGAAGATACACTGAATGCCCGGTCTGCATATGGCTGCCTTTTTCTGTGCATGTGTTTACAGAAGCCTTAAGAATACAGGAAAGCATTTTTTTTCTGGAAACTTAAATGTAATTGTATTTGAACTTTAAATAATTAAGTTGTATCTTAGCTTTTTTTTTATTTGTTTATTTTGGCCCAAACTACATCCTGTCTCTTGACCCATAGTGAGTATAATAGACAGTTCTGATTTTCCTCCCGACCTTAGTGTGTGTATACATAGACAGTTCTGATTTTCCTCCTGACCCCTAACGTATATATACAGACAGTTCTGATTTTTTTCCTGACCCTTAGCGTGTATATACATAGACAGTTCTGATTTTCCTCCTGACCCCTAGCATGTATATACATAGACAGTTCTGATTTCCTTGGCTCACTTCACTTTTTCGCCCTGTAGGTTCCGGCCTCATCAGGATGCGGACCCTGAAAAGCCGCGAGTTGCTGCTGTCATTGACAGGCTAATTGCTTTTAAAAACAACGATAATGGTGCCTGGGTCCGAGGAGGAGACATTATTGTCCAGAACTCAGCGTGAGTATGATAAGTAGGGGTAACATCTGCTGACATTGCTGGCTACTTTTAAGATTTTTATTTTTATGTTTTGAAGACAGGGCAGGGAGTGGGGGGGAGGTGGTATTCCAGGCTGACCTTGAACTCACTGTGTGGCTGTGACCCTGATCTCCATCTTCCTTCCAAGTACTGTTAGAAGTGAGTGCCACCATAGCCTATTTTTTTTTAAACTGAGTAGAATGAAGGTATTTCTGAGATATATAATATATAATATTATATTATTAATATTATTAGTGCACAGGATTGTCAGGGACCAGCCTCCACAAAAATACCTCTCACCAGGGTAGGGGCATTGGGACTTAGAAATATTAGTAAAGAATACGAAGATGCAAAAATAATAAGACAGAAAAACATAATATTGGGAGGGAGTTCTAGTGAATACTGAAAATCACCCATATTTAATTTCCAATGGCTTAAAATACCTCTGACCCCAAAAGGTAGGAATAAGACAAAAAACTACATTAGCGGGATACAAGGAAATGAATAGACCAGTTGAAGGCCACAGGCAACATCAATAATTAAACATTTCTGTTGCTAGAACAAAACAAATCACGCTTTAGATCAAAACATTCAGAGGCAAACCACTCCCTGGGTGGAATCCAGTGTTGTCTCCTTAAAGGAGACTGGAACCTTAGTTAGATCCTTAGACTTTTGTTTGAGGTTGAAACATCTATTTCTCTATTAGCACTTGAGAGAACAGAACTCTCTGCTCTAAATCTAGGTGGGACCTTTGTTTGAGGTAGAAACACAGTAGCCTTGCAGGAATCGAGGTAAGTTCCAACTCTCTGACCTTTGTTCAGCTGGAAATAGGCTCACATTTTTGGGCTTCCACACAGAATGAACTTGGAGAGTGGCTACTACAGCTCACAGACTGCAGATGTTTAGACTCCTGTCATTCTGGAACTTTCGTGGCACTGAACTTGTCTGGTGGCCTGAGAAGGCTTCAGTGGGTGAACCAGAAACCTGGGATTTAGCTTTATATAGCAAACACTATTTATGTTGAAGAGCTAAATAAAAAATTTGAAATTTCCTGGGGTTTTTAATTTTTATTTGTATTGTTGTTCTTGGAAACTCTTTAAAGTTTGTCTGATCTTCTTGCCATCCACTGAAGATGAAAGTCTTCTAAGTCCAGTTGAATACCCCTGCTCTTCTGTGTCTTACTGGAGGCAGGAAGCACCTCACTTGTTTTTGTTCATTGTTTGTTTTTGTTGTTGTTGTTTTTTCCACTTGCATGATTTTGAGAGAGGCCTGGTGCATAGTGAATTAAGTTTTAATGTTAACAGTCTAGACCATTAGTTTCTTGTCTTTTTCCACCATCTCTGACTGTTTTCACTCCCGAATTTAATACTGTATTAAATCTGTAGGGATGGCTTTGGTCTTAGATTGAAAACATTTGAGGCAAATAGCATGATATAATTCTTTCAAAAAAATAATGATTAAAAACAGATGTCTTAACTGATACCTTTATCTGATGTTTATTATGTTTCAAACACTATTCAAATACTTGAAATGAGTTAGTGAATTTAATTCTCTCACGAATCCTATAAGAAAGAACTTATTATCTTAAACTATAGAGGGAGGGGGTTGAGAACCCAATTGGCAGAGTCGGGATTTGAACCTGACATCTTGCCTTGGAATCAAACTGTGGTGACTTCCGTTGCACTTCCGTGTGGTTCTGTGTGGTTGGAGAGTGAGCATCAGGACTCTGGGGTTCATGGCTGCTCACTGAGGGATTACCTCTCCCGTGTTTCCTGGTGACTTAGGTGTACTAGGGATTACCTCTCCCGTGTTTCCTGGTGACTTAGGTGTACTAGGGATTACCTCTTCTGTGTTTCCTGGTGACTTGGGTGTATTAGGGATTACCTCTTCCTTGTTTCCTGGTGACTGACTTAGGTGTACTAGGGATTACCTCTTCCTTGTTTCCTGGTGACTGACTTAGGTGTACTAGGGATTACCTCTTCCGTGTTTCCTGGTGACTGACTTAGGTGTACTAGGGATTACCTCTTCCGTGTTTCCTGGAGACTTAGGTGTACTGTCATCTGTTTCCTTTTACAGATTTGCAGATAATGGAAAGGGGCTGACCTTTGCCAGGTTTGTAATACTTTAAAACATTTGATTATTTTAAAGCTATAAGGTAAAATACAACCAGGTTTGTATGTTTTGGGATGGGGGTAGGGAGTTTTCTTTACAATTTATTAGTATTAAAAAAAAAAAAGGTTAAAAAAATCACTCTCTTCTTGGTACCACTAGAGGGCCAAAAAACCATATTTTCTTTTTTTAAAAAATAGAATAATTGCATTTATGCCAAAGTTGTAGGTCAATTTTGCTGAAATTCCACAGAAGGGCAGGGTAAGTTGTTAATTGTACTTGCAAGAAAACTCTCGATCTTCAGGCTAAAAGTCTTTAAAAATAGAGGATGAAAGAGGAAGATAAACAGGGTGAAGATGAAAAATAACTTTCCTCTTAGAACCTGCTTTAATGTAGAAATGAGCTTTGAGAACTAAACTTCCCGTGTGTGTGTGTGTGTGTGTGTGTGTGTGTGTGTGTGTGTGTGTGTATACATGGGTCTCTGTATGGGCTTTTGTTTTTCCACGGTGCTGGGGATCACACCGGTCCACGCCTCTGATGTACTCTGCAGCTGCTCTGCACCTCTAGCCTAAAATTCCACGTGTTTATATATAATTTTCAACTAGCTCACTAATTAATGAAAGGAATCTTTATAGTATAAAGATGATTTCTGAGGGTTTCTGATGCACATTAGAGAAAGGCAGTAGGTTAGGTTTTTATGCTTTAGCTTTTTAAATGTTAGCCTGCCTTCTTTGGGGGGCAGCTTAGTGTCTCTAAGCACTGTCCTCCTTTCACCAGTGATGGGAGCTTCCCAAGTGATGAAGGTTCGAGCCAGGAGGTGTCGGAATCCCTCTTTGTCGGGGAGAGTAAGAATTATGGATCTCAAGGTGGCCAAAACAAGTACATGGGTACAGGAGGAATAGATCAGAAGCCTCGGACGCTACCCAGGAACAGGTGAGTTGAACTTTGGCAGTGGAGAATGAAACACTGGAGACAGAGCGTGTTCCTGCATTCAGCCTGGATAGATTGCCTTATTATGGCTCCTTTCCTGTCTTATTAGCAGTACTCACTATTACCATTGTTATATTGTCTATTGTCTTCATGGGATTTTAGAGCATTAATAATTATCCATGTCACAGGTTTTCTTAGCAGTTTTATGAAGGAGCTGTTCTTGTTTCTTATCCCTTACATAAGACCTTATATAAGTGGATTTTTTTTTCTCTTGATGTTTTCTTCTTCTTGAGACATAGAAGTTGCCAAACCATAAACTATGACATTAGGTCAGTTTCCCTGCAATTCATGATGCTGGTTTTTCAGAAATAGCCACTGGAAAAGGGAAATTACCTCTGAAAAGAGCCCTAGAAAATGAAACTCGGTGGATGCCAAAGCCAACTCAGAACCCAGCTGAGGCAGTGTAATTAAATGTGTCTGAGATGGTGAGGGATGGGGGCAGGACGGGCTGGGTTTTCTGTCAACATAATCGGAGTCCTCTTTTTTTTCTTGTGAACTTTTTGAAATTGAAACTAGATCTTTTTCTCATACAAAACACTCTAACAGTTTTCCCTCCCCCTAGCTCCCCCACTCCCCCTCTGATTCCTCTTGGAAAAGAGCAGGTTTCCAAAAGACAACAGCCAGACAGGACTAAATAAGACACAGTAAGTCAAGGCGAAAGCCCTCCTATCGAGGCTGGACAGGGGAACTAATAAGAGGAAAAGAGTCAGAGATACACCCTCTCCCACTGTTAGGAGTCTCCCAGGAACACCAAGCTAGCAGCCATAACTACACACAGAGGACCCACTGGAGACCCAAGCAGTCCCCACGCTTGCCCCTTCAGTCTCTGTGAGCCCTTGTGAGCTCTGCTTAGTTGATTCAGTGGGTCGTGTTCTCCTGGTGTCCTCCATTCCCTCTGACTCCTACCTACAGTCTTTCCTCCTCCTCTTCTGCGGGGTTCCCCGATCTCTCGGGGGAGAGACCCATGGAGACCTTCAATTTAGACTCTTCTTTGGCTGTGGGTCTCTGTACCTGCTCCCGTCTGCTGCCAGAGGAAGACTCTCTGATGACAGCTAGGCAAGGCACTGATGAATATACCAGGATATCATTAAGAATCATTTCAGTGATTTTTTTTTTCTCCATTTGTGTTTAGTTCCACCCTAGGTCTCTGGGCTACCCAGTCTTCAGTTTCTGACCACCCAGGCAGTATAGCATGAACACCCTCTCGTTGACTGGGCCTCTAGTTAAAGCAGACATTGTTGGCCACTGCCACGTGTTCTACCACACTGTTGCCCCAGCTATCTTGCCTGCAGGACAGATTGTAGGTGGAGGGTTTTATGGCTGATTTGGTGCCTAGGTTTCTCTTTCTGCAGTCTACAGGGCCCCTTCTTGTGCCAGAGAGACTAGAAGGTAGGAGAAGGCTCCAAGTCCTCACCAGCTCCACCTCTATCTGTTCAATGAGCTGCGATGAAGTCGACTTTGGCAAGGGGACCCCTCTGTCAGTTTGCGGAGGGCAGTGTTCTGTCCTAGCGTCAGCCTGGGTTGTTTCAGGATCTCCACAGGACTTCCTTTGTCAGCAACTTAATGGAATATAACCCAGTCCTACCACTGGAAGCCTTGTCTGGCTATAAAAAAATGGCAAGATCAGACTCCATATTCTCCATTACTAGGAGTCCTCACTGGGGTCACCCTGATAGATTCCAGGAAGTTGCCACTGCACTAGCTTTCCACACCACCTCCCAAAGTCTTCCCAATTCCAGCTGTCTCTCATCACACTCTCTCCCTCCATCCCCCACCCTCCCATCTCTCCCATTCTGGTCCTTATCTGACGCAGTCACCCTCAGAATCTATTCTATTTTCCTTTCCCAGGGAGATCCTTGCTCCTCCTATAGCTCTCCTCTTTGACTCTAACCTCCGGCCTAACCTCTCTGGGTCTGTGGATTGTAGATTGGTTATCATTTCACCAGCTAATATTTACTTATAAGTGAGTACATACCATGTTTGACTCTCTGGGTCTGGGTTACCTCACTCAGAATGATTTATTTTTCCAGTTACATTCATTGGCCTGCAAATTTCATGATGTCATTTTCTTTTTAAACCTCTGAGTTACACAAACTTTATTGTGTAAATGTATTGCATTTTCTTTATCCACTCCTTGGTTGAAGGACATCTAGGTCGTTTCCAGTTTCTGTCTATTACGAACAAAGTCACACCCAACATAGTTGAACAAGTGTCCCTGTGGTAGAATGGAGTGTCCTTTGGACGTATGGCCAAGGGTGGCATAGCTGAGTCTTGAGTTAGACCGATTCCCAATTTTCTGTGGAACTACCATATTGACAATGAGAGTTCTTCAAGCAACAGTTAGCACTAGAACATCCTTCAAAGCTTGTTAGCCCAGTACCTGGGTCTGAGGCTCACTTTGGAGCTGTCTACAGTATTTTTGTGGGAGAACTGGGTAGAGGAAAACCGCAGTCATGTTCTCAAGACCCCACTTCCATGCTAATGCATGGTGCATGGAGAATCAGCCCATTCGGGGAATGTTCTCTCGGGGTGTGGTTCAGGGTGAGGCAGGGAAGTTGGACAGACAGACTGTAGGTTTTCCTGGTGCGTCGTGCTGGATCCTGTCCAGGCTTCCTAACTGTTGGTCCAAAGTCCATGAGCTCCCACGAGCTCAGGTCAGCTGTCTTTGCCTCACCTGTTTATATATCTTGCTTTTTTTTTTTTTTAAACCATTGTTCTGTGGCTTCACAGAAGGCTTTCTCTGCTCACACAGATTTGTCTGTGTGACCAGATGAAGCATCCTCTCCTTCCTTCCATCTTCCTCTGTTCCCTTTCTTCTCTTCCCCCTTCTTATTTTTTGCATGATACCCAGGACCTTGAACATGTTAGGTAATCACTCTACAACTACATCAGTCTAAGCTATATCCCCAGCCCTAAACCAAGCATCACCAGTTTGATTCAGGGAAGTTCTTTAGAGAGACCTCTGTTGCACCCCAAACAGCATGTCTCTCCCTACCCAGTCTATTTTATTAC
Organism: Alexandromys fortis; assembly: GCF_014885135.2. Taxonomy (NCBI): domain Eukaryota; kingdom Metazoa; phylum Chordata; class Mammalia; order Rodentia; family Cricetidae; genus Alexandromys; species Alexandromys fortis. Next base: position 6,965,977 of record NW_026067895.1, read on the forward strand.
CGCGTCTTAATTGTCGCCATAGCACCAATTATCTGCAGTTATCTTTATTTTTATTTCATTACTTTTGGTCTCTCCGAGGATATTGTATTTTTTGCTTCATTAGGACTGTGTCTTGCTTACCACTGTGTCTTGGAATTTTTATTTGGTACTTATAAGATACTTAGCAGTCTTCATAAAACATAAATGCTGTGAAGGGGATTGGCCTACGTTTATTAAATATATCTTGTATTTTACTAGGACATTCCCAATTCGAGGTTTTCAGATTTACGATGGGCCCATTCATCTCACAAAGAGCACGTTCAAGAAGTACATGCCAACTCCAGACAGGTACACCAGTGCCATTGGCTTCCTCATGAAGAATTCCTGGCAGACAACGCCCAGGAATAATGTTTCCCTTGTGAAGTTTGGTCCACAGGTGAGTGCGTTCTCATAACTCCATCATAGGAACTGGAGTGGGGGAGGGGAAGAACATGTACCCACAAACAAGGTTCAGACGGGGTGGGGGAGGGGAAGACCACGTGCCCACAGACATGGTCCAGACGGGGTGGGAGGGGGGAAGAACATGTTCCCACAGACAAGGTCCAAACATAGGACATGCCTTGAGTCTATAGGAGGAAGAAGTGTGTATATAGTTACAACTGCTAATTTATACACTCAATCCCATTAAGTTTGGGGTGGGAATGGAAGTTTGGTGTGACCTGGGCTGTTTTTGACAGTAGGTGACATCTTCAACAGGATAATGACTTAGAGTGATGACACTGGAAGATTGTCCGCTTTCATAGGAAAAGATGGCATGTGATTGTGGAGCACTGAGTAGTAAACTGGACAGTAGACCCATCTCTACTGAGAGATTTGGGTCCTGCCTGCTGGTCACTTCTCTGTGGCGTGTAGGAAACTGGGGGATAAAAAGGTAGAATAAAGAGACATAATGGGGCAATGTGGTAGAAAGTGGATCAGACAGAAGACTATAAAAAGACTTAGAATTTGTATTTATGTTGCAGTTGCCCCAGAATATTTTTCTTAGCAGTTTCACCATTACCCGTAATATACAGGACAATCTTGGCACCTCAGGCCTGCTTCATCTTGCCGATACCCTGCCATGATAGCTGTGGCATGAGAGAGACTGAGCCTCCAGCTCCCTGACCCACAGACAGCCAGAACTGGAACATAGCATATTATATGTCACGTCCATATAAATTGTGGAGTGACCTGGTTTAAAATAGGGCTTAAGATATTCTCCAAGCCTTAGCATAAGAGAAGCCATAGTGATTCCCTCAGGGGCTCCTCCATCCTTCCTGTGGTGGGGATGCTGTGGGAACAGTGTGCGAATGCATGAGAAAAGGGAACAGTAGCCAAGAACCTGGCGCCAGCTGACTCCAAGCGATGCTGTTTTCCTTCGAGGCTCTTATCATTTGGATGTGCTGCTGACACACAGGCGTCCCTGGCTGAGGAGTCACAGACGCGTTTAGAAGTGCTTTTGTGTGCCCTGTCAAACGTTGGCTCCCGATGGGAAATAGTTAAGAGTTGGAAGTGCTATCACCCGCAGCCGACTTTCTAACGGGATGCTGTGTTTAGTAAACAGTTTATGTCATCTTATTTTTCATCTGCTGTGCTAGGGATTCAAACCAGTGCCTTGCATACCCTGGCGAGGGTGCCACCAACTGAGCTACAACATCCCAGCCTCCTAGGAAAGGCTTTAACGGGACTCCTGAGCCAGGCATCCCTGGTGTTCAAAGGAGATGCAACAGCAGAGCTGTTTCCCGGCAGATTCTAGTGCGTTCAGCAGCCCTTGCCATCTTGAGCCAGCACCAACACTGTGTGTTGGTTTTGGACTATACTGAGTTTTTGCTGGGTGAGACTGTGCATCTGGTTAAGTAACTAAGTCCTTTGGAGTGAAGTAAAATGATTTTGGTGTACTTTGAATAGATTTTTGTTTAACTCAGGTTTAATTTGCTTACAGAGGAATGCACAGAATCTCACATGTGGAGATTATTTATTTATTTTTGTTTTGTGAGGCAGGGTTTCACTGAGTAACAGCTCTTCCTGGAATTAGCTTTGTAGACCTGGAACAGGCCTTCCTAGAACTGTTTTGTAGAGTAGACTGGCCTCAAACTCACAGAGATTTGCCTGCCTCTGCCTCTCAAGTGCTGGGATTAAAGGTGTGCGCCACCATGCCCAGCTACACATGGACTTTATGATAGTTTACAAATAAACAGGGCTGTTCCACTTCTTCCTCTAGCTTTATCGCTTAATGGGGGAAGGATAAAAATAAAGCTGCAATTTAATGTTCCCCAGTCGAGCTTCATGAGGCTTTAGAAATGCTCAGGCCTGCCGTATTGTAGGACTCAGATCAACTGCTGCCCAGTGGCAGGAGCCCGCGTCTGTGATGTGTCTGTTTTTCTCTGCCCAGGTCTCTCTGAACGTCTTCTTTGGGAAGCCTGGCCCCTGGTTTGAAGATTGTGAGCTGGACGGTGACAAGAACTCCATTTTCCATGACGTCGATGGCTCGGTGACGGGATACAAGGATGCCTATGTGGGAAGGATGGACAACTACCTGATCCGCCATCCAAACTGCGTCAACGTCACTAAGTGGAACGCTGTGGTCTGCAGTGGGACCTATGCCCAGGTAGGCCCGGCAGGCAGTCCAGGCCGAGGATGGCAACGCCTCAGGGTGACGGGGGGCTTCCCAAGAACAGTTTTTATGGGGGAGGGGAAAAAAAGCAAGTGATGATGGAAGGGAAAGGAGGTTCACTTTACCCAAAGCTTCCCCAAACCAGTTAGCTGAGAGAAGTGGGTAAGTAGGGGAGGTGAGGTAAATGCACTTAGTCAGATAAAATTGGGAGAGCTTGGACAAGAGAAGTCGTGGCTGGCTTGGAGCTGGCAATCCTCCCGGCTGTGTCTTCCCTTCCTGTGGGCTGAGACTGTAGGCACGTACTAAAACTGATAGTTAGCTCTGATGTTTCTAGACTCTTAGGTTTTTCTTACCACACTCCAAGTATGTCGTTTGCTTTCAGTGTCCTTCTCTCTGCCAAGTCTGACGCTGAGACAGAACAGCCGTGAGTCACTGAGAAAGCCTAGTGTTTCAAGGAAAGAATGAGGTTTGGCAATACATAGACGAGAAGGAATGCAGGGAAATCCTAGTGATATGATGATAGTCTGTGGAGTCACGGAGGGACAGCACGGACAGACACACAGGGAAATGCTTCTTTGAAATGATGAAGCTAGTGTGTGCTTTAACTGATGAGAGGCTCACTGGCAAAGTATGCATGCTGAAGAGCACAGGCTCTGAAGTCAGGCTGACGGGATTTGAACCCTGGACTTGTGTTATTGCTGGAATGAGAAGTGGGCATATTCAAAGGTATTTTGTGGCTGTGTGTAACGAGGACAGTGACAGGACGGGAGGCTGTCCTGTAACACGTTTAGCATTGGTCTGGCCTTTGCCGTTTGAAGAGTCGCTGTAAGCAACAAAGCTGGTTTTAACCGTGAGATTTGGGGTGGTGGAAGATCTTACAGAACCAAGGCGTCAGTTACCCAGAATCTGGAGGAAGAGGATAGAATCCTCAGCCCCTTATTTAGAGCAGGAAAAAATGTGGGATTTTATAATAGATGGCCAGGCTAGGTGTGGTGATGCATGGCTGTGATTCCAGCATTCAGGAGGCTAATGAAGAATGATCTCTATTTTGTGGTTAGCTGGGGCTACAGAGTATGAATCTGTCTCAAAAAAAAAATCAGGAGATTACAGAACAAAAGAAGGGGCTGATTTGAACACAAAGAAGGAAACTGGAGGAAGAACAAGGGACAGGGGGTGTTTTACATCACACTGGACTTTGAAGGCCCATACCAGATGCCTCTCGTTGTTGTGTGGTTTTCCTGTGGCTTCACAGCCTGCTAAACACAAGTGTACGCATTTGTGGGTTCTCACTCATTGTTTCCTCAAGTACCCCAAGTTTGATGTGGTTTTCATCTTCTCAGCCTTCTGTAGTTGCCTTAGAGCAGAATTCATCATTACTCTTTTGACTTTGAAATGACTTAAAAGAATGTTACTCTTAAATTAAAAGAAAAAAGAAAAGAAGTCTAGATTGTTCTCTGTAGACAAGCAAAAGGCTCGAGAGGGATCAAGGCTGGACAGCATTTCCTGTAACTCTTTGTTGTGGGAATTTTTCATTCCTTTGAACAGAATGGGGGTGGTGGTGACAGAGCACCAATTCCTTCAGAGGGGGCGAGGGGTGGATGGAGAGTTAATTACAGCTAATAAAAAAGAAAAGAGAGTGGTTTAAAATGTGATCCCAGCTCTCATTTTGTTCTTATTCAGATTTGCCCAGATCCACATTAAATGTCCCCGCCAATATTTAGACTCTATGGATACTCTAAAATTAAAACAAAAGAAAAATAAGGAGCCTTTATTCTTTTTTTTTTCCCCCTTTGGTTGTTTGAGACAGGGTTTCTCTGTGGCTTTGGAGCCTGTCCTGGAACTAGCTCTTATAGACCAGGCTGGCCTCGAACTCACAGAGATCCTCCTGCTTCTGCCTCCCGAGTGCTGGGATTAAAGATGTGCACCTCCACTGCCCAGCTTATTCTTTTTGTAGCTGCAGTTTTTTATTTATTTTGCTAACCATGTGTACTTGTGTATGTGTGTGTGTCTCCATGTGCCAGACTGACTGAAAATGGTGAATGCTCACTAATGAAGATGTTATTCATCTGTAAAGTATGTGGTATATGATTATATAGCTCGTAATTTTCCTAAGTTCCAGGTTTCTTTTTTTTTTTTTTACTAAATATTACAGATTCTCACTTATTTACTCAGACCACCATTTGGCTCTTTGGATTTGTAATGCTATTTCAGATACAAACCTAATCATTCCACCTTAGGAAGCAGGGCAGTCATTTTAGTTCTGTTTGTTGCTGAAGGAAGGCTTGAGTCATACATGCTTCCCAGGAGACTCTGAGAATTCAGGGACCATGGGTCAGAAGTTCTGAAGATTTGAAATTTGAGCAGAAGCCCGAATCTGTAGCTGTTTGCTTTCACTTAGAAGTAACATAGTGTGCATTTTTGGCACAGAATGTCAAATAGAATTGTCATTCTTTTTGTTTGTTTGCTTGTTTTTCTTTTTGTTTTTTTGAGACAGGGTTTTTCTGAGACAGGTAGTTCTGGCTGTCCTGGAACTCGTTCTGTAGACCAAACTGGCCTCCAATCAGAGATTCTCCTGTCCCTGCCTCCCAGTGCCAGGCTTAAGGACGTGTGCCCCCACACCTAGCTTTCCAGAATTGCTATTCTTTATTCTATTTATACTAGTCTTATCAGTATTTGAGGGGGAATTTCCATCCACTCTTCACTGGCTTGAAGGTTCTTCAGGAAGAAGAGTGCTCATACTGGGAGCCCATGGTTATGCCCACGGCCTCAGCTTGTCCTCTGGTATGTCTGTCTGTTTCTCTCTCAAGTGTATGCTAAGTATGAATACACCTACAATAATAATCATGCCTGCCATGTCTGTAATAAAGCTATATTTAAAAGCTAGGGAACAGCACAATAACGTGGTGCACACTTGTAATCCTGTGGCTGTGAAGGCAGAGGCAAGTCGATCCCAGCGGCTGTCTGGCCTACCCCTCATAGATGAGGCCATGCCAGTAAGAGGTCCTGTCTTAGAGAGTGAGGTGGCCAGTGTCTGAGCAGGAGTGGCACCTGAGTCATCCTTTGGCCTCCACAGTCCCATGCACACATGCATGTGCACACTTATATACATACAAGAGTACACAAAAGTGTGCACATGAACACGTATGTGCGCACGCACATACACACACATACCAAAAATGTATTTAAAGAAACATAATTGCTAGTCTTTTCCAAAGTTTCCTGCTTTTATTTTGCATCTTTAACTGGGGTCAGTACACAATGAAAATCTTCAAGAGGATGTATTGGAGAGAGATTCTGACTCCGAGAACATAAAGTGGAGAAGCCATGAACGGAGTTCTAGAAGAGTCCAGGGAATTATGGGTACAATGTTAGTATTCTGCATATGATTTTGTTCTCCTGGAGAATGTTGCTGGATATTGATTTATTTTAGGAAATTGTTCTGAGGCGTGTCCTGCGGAGGATGCCTTGGCAGAAGGCTTTAGTTTGGCCTGGAACGTGGCTCAAATGCTACTGGAAAAACTTCAGGACTTTCCAGTTTATCTAAGCTTAACATGTTTTTCCAGATGCTGTAGAGAGCTTTTTAACTTTTATTTATGAGTAGGTGAAAAATGACTTCTTGGGCAAGTGGAGATCATGGAAGACTAAAGCCCGAGCTCTTAGAGATGAATTTACCACCACTTAGGTCAGAGGGGATTCTTAGATTTGCCTGGGGCATATCAGTTTCCCCTGCCTTGGCTGATTGGTTTCTGTGACAAGCTGTGCTAGCCACAGCCGTTCGCCATTCTGATGAATAAGCTGGCCTGTGGTGTTGGAATTGATGATGATCTTGGCTAGCGGAATGAGGGTCTGGTTTTAGCCATGTCTAGCTCAAGCAGGCTACATCATAAGCATGGCTTAGAGCACTTGACCACTGCGTATTTGGTCTGGCACTTACCACAGAATCCCTTTACAAAGCACAGACTCTTGACATGTACTGGGTAAGTTCTTGGAGCTGTTTCACCTTTTATTCACGTCCCTTCAATTCTTAACTTTTTCTTAAAGGTGTATGTTCAGACATGGAACACTCCGAATCTTAGCATGATCATCACGCGAGATGAGTACCCATCCCACCCAATGGTGCTTCGGGGCATCAACCAGAGGGCCATTTCCCCGCAGTACCAGCCCGTCGTCATGCTGGAGAAGGGCTACACCATCCACTGGAACGGTCCGGCGCCACGTATCACCTTCTTGTACCTCGTGAACTTCAACAAGTAATGTTTTTATTTGTGTCATCGCAAACCGTTGCGCAGGCAGTCCGCAGAGAAAAGGATGGCCACGGCATGCACTTTCCTCTTGCGGAGAAGCAGTCTGTGCAGGCTGGGTGCATGGAAGTGTGATAGTGTGAATCGGTTACACAGGCCGATTCAGCTCTTTCTCTGTTATCAGATGTCATGTATGGGAAGGCTGCCTCACAGTGGGGTCAGCTTTGCTGTTGCTATCTGAGGTAGTTGGGTTGAATCCAGGACCTCAAGTATCTTTGCAAGAGCTCTACTCAAAGCCGTATCATCAACTCAGAAGACAGGTTTTGAAGCCATCTGCTGAGATTGCAGTTTTCTAATGCTGGCCTCAGTTTTATGTGGTTTTCTGAGTAAGCATGTGGAAAATTAAATTAAAAGGCTGGCTTGCTTTCTTTTCTCTTTTTTTCTCTACCCCACCCTCCACCAGTGGGGAAGAGGAATGGTAGAACCTTGCTATGTAGTCTACTGTAGTCTACTTGCTATGTAGTGACTGTCCTCCTGCCTCAGCTTTCTAAGTGCTAGGATTGTGGTGTGAATCACAGTAGCTGACCGTAGTGGAAGAATTTTGAGTCCAGGTGTGGACTGGACAAAAGAAAGTGGCATGAGTAGTTGGTAATGGCTTCTAGGAGAAGAGGAAGGCATATTGGGGCATGAATAACAGGTATTTCCACTCCTGCCTGGAGGTATCCTTCTGTCTTGTCGTGTGTCACTTTCAGTGCACCGATAATAACCTCTGAGTCCCCACAATGCACTGGTGTTGCCCTCAGGAAAGTCAGTCGAAGCAGTTTTCCCACCAATAGGCTTCAAGCCCAGATTTGGACTCTCCACTTCTCTTTCTTCCTGCCTCCTCCCTGTAAACTGCCCATTGTGTGCGCTGAAATCTGCCTGCCTAAATGCTGTTTGTCTGTCCCCGTCCCTGCTTCTGCATCTGTCCTTAGCAAAGGGCTTTGGGCTTCACTCTATCGATTGAAGAGCACAGAAAGCATCACGTGGGGAAGGAAGGTGGGCACTTTAGAGAAATCTTAAACCTTTTCACAGGGAATGAAGTTTTACTGACTCATGAGTCTGAGTCCAACTGTCCCAGATAACAAACGGTACTGCAAGCATCGCCGCAGGCAATCTTATCAGCCTGTATCCGTGTGGCTTCCAGCGTCTGTGGTGGATGTTTGTTTTAATATGCTTGCTTTCAACCCATTTGCTATTTTCAGCATTTATTACCATAACATACTCTGGGTCAGGAACACAGAAGAGAACATAACTTAAAATTACAACTTAGTTTGTAAAAGTTGATTACATAGGAAATCCAAGGCAAGTGAGGTTGATTGGTACAGTGTTCTTTTTAAAGGCAAGTTAATCTGACAGGCTGAGTACACAGTAGGGTAGCAGTCTTAAGTGGCCTCAAGGAGTATTCTTAACTTGGTTGTGAGGTCCAGCAAAAGTTCCAGTCTCACTAAGGATCATGTCTATGAATCAGGATTCTCCATCCAGAGACAATGGCCCTGATAGGACGGAGCCTGAAGCCATCATCCAGAGTAACTGGAATGAGATTTGGTGGCATGAATCTCTCTGAATACCTCCTCTGTGGTATTTATGCCTCTGGTTTTGAGAAGTCCTCTGCCATCCAGCAGAGAGCCAATCTTCCTTGTGTCAAGGGGTTATGATGTGATTGTTCAAGCCCGCTCTTGGACTGGGACAACTGCTGCATTTGCCGTATCAATTCTTCAGCAGATTGAATTACATGTAAAAGCCACTCAGGGCTTTTCTGGTATCCACTCATGAATTGACTCAGCAGATACGAAACATAGTTATGGCACTAAGAGACTGCATGGGTGCCTCTTGTCTTGCCTGTTTGGGGAGCACCAGTGCACGTGTTTAGGTGCAGAAGCTGTAGATGGAAGCTTCCCAATATAATTGTGAATACCCCTGGCCAGGTGTTTGATATGCTTAACCTGAGATACCTGTCCTCCAACTACATCAAGATGTTTGTACTGTATAAGGCAGATGAAACGTTAAGCCATGGGTTCAAGGACCGTATCTATGATAAATTTCAAAAGCTCAACAGTACCTGGTAGTTTTACTGTCAGCTGCAATGCCTTGAGGTCACCAAGAAGTTCACTGAGAGACCCCATTCAGATTCTTGTCAAGAAGGAAGAATTGACCCTGAAGGGTATCCGCCAATGTACATCAGTGTGGAACGAGAGGAATGGAAGCTTGACACACTGTGGCTTGTGTGATACTGTCACCCAGGCAATAATCTTTACTAGTACCAGCAGGAAAAGGTGGCTCACCGAGAGGATACGTGCCTGGGATTTCCCTGTTTTTTTTTTTTTTTTTTTGGTTTTTCGAGACAGGGTTTCTCTGTGGCTTTGGAACCTGTCCTGGAACTAGCTCTGTAGAACTAGCTCTGTAGACCAGGCTGGTCTCGAACTCACAGAGATCCGCCTGCCTCTGCCACCCGAGTGCTGGGATTAAAGGCGTGCGCTGTTTGGGGATATGGACCAAAAGGAATGAGATGTGACCATGAGGGAGTTCCGGTCTGGTCTAGAAGAGTATTAATTACCCCTGATCTGCTGGTCAGAAGCTGTCAATTATGACTGTTCCATTAGCAGGGCAAACTACATCCACAGAATTGGTTGTGGTGGTCAGTTTGACCTTAAAAGTGTGGCTTTTAACATGGTTACAGCAGAAGACAAGAAGATACTTCAAGACATTGGGACTTCTACAACACTTTCACTGAAAAGATGCCCCCACCCCATTTGAGGGGTTGTCCTGCTCCCTGGGTTCAATCCTGAAGAACTAAAGAACAGCTGGAATGGGGAGAGAAGGAAGCTAAGGGATGTAAATGTTGTTTTGTTTTTCTCTCTTTAGATAAAGGTTACATTTAGAGGCAAAAAAAAAAAAATCTCTTAGAATCTTACAATGTTAGAGAGGTTTTCTAATAATGTCTCACCACACTGTATCAGTTAACCAGGTGACTTTCCTCACAGTGTCCCGTTTAATCCAAGGCTCTATTTCTCACTAGTTTATTCATTTATTGTCTGTCAGGTGACATAAAGATGAATGAGCTCACATTAGAGAGGTGGGGGAAATATCAAGTAAATAGATATTTGTTTCCTCCTCTTCCTCCTCTTGCTGCTCCTCCTCCTCATTGTCATCATCTTCCAAGTCTTTTTTAGTAGACATAGGATGGGGACACTAATTCTGCACTCTGCTTAGGGGAGTCGAGCCAGGACACAGAGAGGTAGTGATATCTTGTAACTTGTCAGTCTTGTTCAAAAACCCAGAGTTGAGAAAGGGCCTGTTCTCAGAATGGTGGGTTTGGTGAATAGGAATGTAAGAAAATATTAGAGAAAGCATAGAAATGTAAACGAGAATGGAGGGGAGCAATAGTCATTGCCCAGTGTCTTTGGGTGGCTGGATTTTAGGAAACCTTGCAAATATTAAACTTCATAGATGGTCACATCACATGATGTTTGCATGTGATCCACACGTATGCATGCTCCTGTATTTTTGGATCATCTGTAGATTGCTTTCAGTGTTAAAGCATTGTAAACAGTTGTTGCACTATATTGTTAAGGAACAATGGTGGAAAAGTTTATATTTCCAGAACAATTATAGTAGTTTGTTTTGTTTTTCTGAATAGTTTCAATTTGCAGTTGGTTCGTTGACTATGTAGAAGCTGCAGGGTAAGATAATCTAGAATTTTGTTGTGGCCAAGCTCTTGGGATTCCATGCAGCTCCTCAAGCCTATACTTGGAAATTGATTAGCTTGTTTATCTTATTGGCTATGAAGCTTTGAGTTGTTGCCTTTGCTTAATAAGCAGTTGAAAAGGACTGGGAGTTTGGGGATGAGTAGCTCACTTCCAAGGCTGGGTGCTCACGATGGTGGACAACTTTGATGTGAGATTGGTGGGTTCTGCAAATAAACCATCATTTTCTTCTCTACTGATACCGCCAAGCCCCAATGCCCACCTCATTCCCTATGCTAATCCTTCCCTTTCCATCCCATTGCTAGCAGACTCTCATTTCTGGCTCCTTAGTGCCATTCAGATATTTCCAGTTCAGTCTCCATAGTTTATGGCTGGATTTAGGCCACCAACACCTTTGCCCAGATGCCTGCAACAGCCCCCTGCTCGGTCTCCCCACGTTCAGTCCTGGTTCCTGGTACTATTTCTTCAGGCCCAGCCTGCTATTGCCAGGGAGTTAGTTGCAAAGAAGTCACTGAGGAAAGAACAGTGGGAAGGGTGGGGAGGAATGCCAAAGAGAGTCCGCGCTCTGCAAGTTCTGTTGAGTTGAAGCATGGGTTTGAGGTGGGATGCTCTGTAAAGTGCAACGCAAACTTTCAGTTCTGGACAAGGGAGACTTTTGAAGGGTAAAAGGAGTGAGCCTAGAAGTTTCAAAAATCAACACAAGCTTGGAATAAAGTCATTTTTTCCTTGCCCAATTAGCTAAAAGTTCATAAAAATTTCATGACGGGCAGAAGCCAGAGGAAGAGATGAATAATTTTTCTGAATTTAGTGTGATTACAGAGAGGTCACACACTACTTCTGAAGCTAACACTTTCAAACTTTAAATGCTGTACTTATTAAACATAATAAGGAAAATACAGACAAACCAAAAAGAAAGTTGAGTAATCCTTAACCCTAACTGACGCAAGGCAGATAAACATTAGAGTCCCCTTTCCCTTCACCCTCAGACTTTCTGACCTGTGGATGGACCGTAGCTGTTCAAACAGTCATGAACATTGAGGATTTCTGCTGTGCTCTGCTGTTATAAACGATACCTCATAGGGCATCCTTGCGTTTGCAGCTTTTTGTCTGCATTCATGTTTATTCCTTAGTGAGATTACTTGGTAAAATGTATGAGTAGTATTAAATTCTTGCTGTATGTTAAGGCTCTTTAGAATGATAGAGAAAGGTTACGGCAAGGACGGTGGTGGTGGAGCCCTGTGGATATAATTAATGCACTGGACTCTACAATTGGAAATGATTAAAGTGATAAAGTTTAGGTTATATTTTATCTCATCGCCATAAAAATGTCGCATGAGAAAATGCCAAAAGAAAGAAAAATTTTATTTTTTTTAAAGAAGTAATTTCATATCTCAGAATGTTCGGGAAGACCATTACAGTAGTTTGGTGGTAGGGATCAATGGCACGTGCCTTCATTCCTCTCAGTTGTGCCATGGATGGAAAAGCAGGATGTCAGGTTGTTGGTTGTTGTACACTAGTGTAACTAATTGTGCAACTTGAACTGTGTCTGTTTGAAGAATATGTTGTCTAACTTTAATTCACAAATAAATTCCAACTTCTCTTGAAATCTTCTATATTTTCTCTTTATACTTATATAAATATAAGTTTATATTATATATTATATATAAGTTTATATTTATATAAATATTTAAGTTGTATACTATTTAAATATTAAATGTATTTAAATATTCTCTTTTTTTGGTCGATCATATTTCTGTTCTAGATACATTAATACAAGCTATTTGGGAACCAGTTAAGTGTTTCAGGCTCAGGACTCAAGAGGCAGAGAGATCATGCTTGAAAGGTCCATGTGCTGCAGCTTTCTAAAGACGCTAACTCAGGTGTGAACTTTGTCTTCTGTCTCTCCCTAAAGGGACGACTGGATCCGAGTTGGCCTCTGCTACCCATCCAACACAAGCTTTCAGGTTACATTCGGCTTCCTGCAGCGGCAGAATGGCTCTCTGTCCAGGATGGAAGACTATGAGCCGGCACAGTCGATGGAGGAGCTGCAGAGGAAGCCGTCCGAGAGGAAATTCTATTTTGACTCTGGCACAGGGTAATCCACAGAAGCAGTGATGAGAACTAATGCTGTTTTGCTTTAACGATGAAATTCCTGCTCCTCTGCATAGCTAAGAACGGACGGGGTGTGGCAGCTCTTTTTTAGCAGAGCAGTTGGCGTGGGCACTTAGGCACGTCACTCTTAGGGGCTAGGAGCACAGCTCAGATGACTGATAATTATTGTTGGAAGTAGGACTCAAGTGAAGATATTTGCTGTTTACTTATTAAGGCAATTTAGGGGAAGAGATTATCATTGTCAAGAGCCATCAGTGGGCCCAATTGGAAATTAGTTTGTTCTTCCGCAACAACTCTGTAATAATTACATGAGATACTATTTATATTTCATTGGAAGTCCATTTCCCCTACGAACTTAAGGTTAGTTCTCAAGCTGACCGTGAGTTTCTGAACATCACTGTGTAACCGTGGCATGTTTGCTTCCAACTTTCTCTAGGCTGCGTCTTTCTACTTTTTAATTCTTATCCTGCTCTCCTGGGGTCCTGGTGGCTTTGTCTGCTTTTGTCCAGTTACAGTCTCTGAGCCTGTGGGCTATGGTAGGCTTGCTCTCCTCTTCTCTCCAGCAAGTAGCATGCTCCCTCCAACTCTGTCCGTAAGCTGGCCGGCTGCTGTCTGGGCGTAAAGATACAGACGTAGATAGACTCCATATTGGCAGTAAATTCGCAGTCACTGAAGTTATCAGAGAGGGAAAAGTTTAAATGCTGTAAGTCTGCAGCGGTGTAGTTAGCGTGCCCTAGTGGGTAACTCACAGGTGAGCTGAGAGGACAGTGACATCCTGCAGAGGCTGCACGTTAGCTAATCTTGAGCAGTCGGGGAGGTGGAAACAGCTGGGTGAGGAGGCGCAGGAGAAGAAACGGTGCACAGATGCATGGAAGCATGGACTAACATGGGCATGGCATGTTTGGGGAAGACAAACGGTTCAGAGTGGGAAGAAGTGGGAGCAGAGTTGCTTGGGGGACGAAAGTTGGGGCTCTCTGGTAACTATCTGGCTAGCCTCTGTATATGAAGCAGCTCGTTTGCCCTCCAGTACCCAGCAGCCAGTGTGGTAAGCTTAAGAGTCTCCGAGTTTCGACCTCTAATTAAATATAAGCAGTCTAACGGGTCATTTATTTTAATGACGACAGAATTTCCACACGCTAGTTGAATTTTCACAAACACAAAAAAAAAGGAACGACCAAATTTGTAAGGACATTCCAGTGGTCACAAATTAGCGATTGTGCACGTACAAAGATGGGACATTGTTTTCTGGTTCGGTTATTAAAAAATATCCAGCTTCTGAAGATCTTTTTCTTTTTAATTCTATTCATTTTGACCATTGAATTATATACTAAAAGGCTCTTGCCCATTTAGATGTTTGGACAGTCACCAATTTTCTTACCTTTTTTTGTGGGGGCGGGGGGAGACGGGGTCTCACTATAAACTCTGGCTGGCCTGGAACTCTCTGTGTAGACCTGGCTGGCTTTGAGCTCACAGAGATCCATCTACCTGCCCTGCCTCCCATGTGCTATAGTTAAAGGCATGCACCACCTCGCTTGGCTCTTACTTTTTAAAACCAATTTATTATAATGTTTTTGTTTATCTTTGAGAATTTTGTATCATCAGCTTAGATTGTGTGCTACCTTTCAGTTGTAACTTTGCATTGACGTCATCTTACAATGTGACCTCTTGATTAATCAGTCACTTTTTAATCAAGCCCTTTGTATCTTGACTCCTCCGGTTTGGAAACACTAGGTTTGCAGACAGTGCTGCAGCTTTTCTTAGAACACACATTTCCCTTTCATCTTGGTAGGGAGACTTTAGTTCAGCACTGGCTTTGGCCCCGTGGAGAAGGATGGACCCCAGGCCCATGTGCTCTTGGAAAGAGTCCCAAGGCTTTGATTGTCTTGACCTTAGTTAAACAAGCCACAGTTGCTACTTTATTATCCTTCTCTCCACGATGATTTATGAGCAGCAACCACAAAAGGAATAGTCAATATTCATTTTCCATTTCTAAGCTCAATATAAATATAGTTTTCAAGTTTTTGAGGCAAGCTAAATTCCTTCCTCTCAGATGACCCCTTGAACTAATTTAAACCAGAAGTCAACTTGGATGTCTTTCAGGGCGATTGAATCAAAGTATCACAGCGCTCCCTAAGGCAGCGATCTGAGACACTGTGGGGATAGGGAGGAAAGTGAAACATTTTATTAGCTTTGCAATTTATTTTTCTTTTAAGGAAAAGTTTGTTTATTGGAGAACTATCCCCTTGGCCATGAATCACATTGGGGAAGTTTTATGCTTCTGAGAGGAACGAGCATCAATTGACTTGGTTTCTACTTTACAGGTTATTGTTTCTGTATCTCAGAGCCCATAGCCACAGAGATGGTCACAGTTACTGTTCATCTCAGGGATGCGAAAGAGTCAAGATTCAGGCAGCAACAGACTCCAAAGACATCAGTAACTGCATGGCCAAAGCGTACCCACAGTATTACAGAAAGCCCTCGGCGGTCAAGCGCATGCCGGCCATGCTTACAGGACTCTGTCAGGGCTGTGGCACCCACCAGGTAAGCAGAGAGGAGGAGGGGACCTGTGGAGGGAAGCCATAGTTTCTCGTCTTGGCAGTAGGAATACTTGGCTTTGGAACCTACCATGCAACTTTTTTTATATATATATATATGTCGGAGAGGATGTCGGATCCCCTGGAACTTGAACTGCAAACAATTGTCTGCCTAGTGGGTGCTGGGAATTGAATGTGGGACCCCTGGAAGAGCAACCAGAGCTCTTAACCACTGCGCCATCTCTCCAGTCCCCCTACCATGCAACTTTATAAACACTTGCTGACCCCTCTTGGATTTTGTCTAGAGTGTGTTGCACATAAGAAGCAACACAGTCCCCATGTATATCAAAAGTGTCTATTGTCTGGATAGGTTGATTTACCTTGATTATGAGTTTTATGGTTTAAAATGGAAGGTTATTGTGTGGTTAAAATTGTTTCCTAGGTTTAGGATTCTGCTCCAATATTACCTTTGGGTTTATATGTCTAAACATGTTATAAAAGTGTTTTATTTGTATATGTATGTGTTTAATGTTTTTTGAGACATGGTCTCATCAATCGAAGGATAGCTTTGAACTTACTATGTAGCTTAGGCTGACCTTGAATTCCTGATCATTCTGACTACCTTTTGGGTTCTAGGATTATAGGCATATACCACCATGCCCCATAATTCTTTATTTTATTAGTAGTGCGAAATTTCAGCTCATGTCAAAACTTATTTCGCCTCTTAAAGGTGTATGGTCACTATTTTGAAGTATATGCTATTATATGTTCTTGTAATTGAAAATGCAGACTGACTTTGGTTAGTGGTAAAAGTGCGCCTGCTCAGAATATGTCCCAGTTATCTTGAAGAAACATGGCAGTGGAAGTAACCCGCTAGAACTGCACACAAATGGGGTTCCAAGGACAGTCAGACCAGTTCCAGAACTAATGGCCACGCGACATGCTTAGTCTTCCAAGAAACAAATAAGTGAAGGAAAAGATGGTTCTGACAGTGCATTCCTGGGCCAGCATCCACTCTGTACCCCTTTCCTTTGTCTTCCCCTCCAAGTATTTCCTCTGTACCCCCTTCCCTTGTTATTTTGTTTTATATTGTGCTTTGAGCCTGAGTCTCTGTAGCTCAAGGTCACTTTGAAATTGAGATCCTCCTGCCTCAGCCACCACACCTTGCTGACAGTTCTGCAGTGTCATTCGCTGTCACCACCCCACTCTCATATTTGCTAATGATCTTTGCCTTCCCATTCAAGTAAAACAGAAAGCCACCAAGAAGCTCCAGACTCCACGTGCAGGAAGAGTGCTTGCATGTGGGTATATGCTTTTAGATAGAGGTTCTTGCCTGGCTTGTGTAAATTCTTTTTTTTTTTTTTTTTTTTTTTTTTTGGGATTTCTGAGACAGGGTTTCTCCATAGCTTTTGGTTCCTGTCCTGGAACTAGCTCTTGTAGACCAGGCTGGCCTCGAACTCACAGAGATCCACCTGCCTCTGCCTCTCTGCCTCCTGAGTGCTGGGATTAAAGGCGTGCGCCACCACCGCCCGGCTCTCATGTAAATTCTTTTCTTTTCCTTGCTTTGTCCAGAATGTAGGGCCTTGAACATTTTAAATACATACTCTATCACAGAGATTCCCAGTCCCATATAATATTTTCACTTTTAGGTAATATTGGGGAAGACACTGAATGGTCTAGTGCAGTGTTCATAATATCCTTCAATACTGAATAAACTTGTTAACCTATAAACAGACTGCACTTTCGTTTCCTGGCCATCCAGACCCAAATAATCACACAGAAACTATATTAATTACAACACTGTTTGGCAAGTGGCTCAGGCGTATTTCTAGTTAGCTCTTAGATCTTAAATTAACCCATGTCTATTAGTGTATGTATTGCCATGTGGCCATGGCGTTACCTCATTTTCTACATGTCTTCTTTCCTCTGCAGCTGGCTGGTGTCTGTTTGACTCTGCCTGCTCTCTCTATATATATCTCTGTTCAGATTTCCCATCTAGCTTTACTCTGCTGAGTCATTGACTAAAACAGCTTTATTCATCAACCAATAAAAGCAACACATATACAGAAGGACATCCCACATCAATAACTTTTCAAAATAACTTGATCATCGCTGGTGTCCTTGGCTTCTTCTCCTACCTTTAGCATTCTTACTTGTTATACCCACAAACATCTAGAAGAATTCATTTTTAAAAAGTGTTGATGCCAGGTGTGGTGATATGTGCCTATAATCTCAAGTACTTGAGGCTGAGGAGAGAGGGTTTCCAAGTTTGAGGCCAGCCTGGTTTACAGTAGAGAAAACCCACCTCACAAAGAAAAAAGGAAGGAACAGTGCAGTTGATTGGCTGTGCAGCTGCGAAGCATTTGAAGTGTTTGGGGAGCATCATGTTTACTTGGAAACTTGAGAGGAGTGTTTTTGTTATATCTTAGAGCCAACCACATGTGTATTGGGAATAATTAGAAAGATTCACATAGTTCTCCCCCAAACTAAGACTCAAAGGACATACTCAGCTTCCAAATGTTGCTTGGTATGATGGTGATTATTCTTCCACGGAACTGTTGATGGTGATTTGTCAGGACTGTATGCTGTTCATCTGCCTGAAATGTGACTGAGACACATTGGTCGGAGAGGTGGACGTTAGGGACCAAGAGTAAACTGGAGCAGTGAAAGGGAAGGGTGAAGGAGGCAGAGGCAGGCGGATCTCTGTGAGTTCGAGGCCAGCCTGGTCTACAAGAGCTAGTTCCAGGACAGGCACCAAAGCTACAGAGAAACCCTGTCTCAGAAAAAGAAAAAAAAGAAAAAAAAAAAAAAAGATGTGTTCCAGGACCGAAGAGATGGCACGCTGTTCTTGCAGAAGATAGGAGTTTGGTTCCTAGTACTGATAGAGGGTGGTTTGGTTTACAGTAATCTGTAGCTCCTCCAGGGGATCTGATCCCCCTCTGAGCCCCCATGGACACCTGAACACTTGCTCATACTCATATAAACACACACACTGCATAAATACATAAACGATAAAGAAATCATCTTTAAAGAGATGTGTGCCCATTTTTTCATGACATATTTGCAAAGATTTACACTTAGCACATATTACTGAGTTAGTTTTATTGACTTGATTGTGTGGGAATGCGTGGTAAGCGTGTGATGGACCAATAAGCCAGACCCCCAGTTACTTTGATTTCATTAACAAGATTCTTCTTTGAAACCATGATTGTTCCAGAAATCAAGAAGCATACACTTTGTGGATTACATGCATGATCTAGAATTTCAGGTCATGAAGTGGGTGTATAAAGTTCAGATAAAGAAATAGCCACTTGGGATAATTGAATATGTTTTGAGAAACCCGTGGGACATGGATACAGTTGTCTTCAAAGATGCAATGTGTTCTTGTCTAGATGGTGTTTACCAGTGACCCTCACAAGAGCTACCTCCCTGTACGGTTTCAGTCACCTGGGAAAGCAGAAACTCAGCGAGGAGAGCCATCTGTTATTTCTGTAAGTACAGTCTGGCCTGGCCTCAGTCTTTGGGGCTGCTGCAACAGAATGCCATAGTCCACGTAACTTAGAAGCAGCAGAATTTACTGCTCACGGTTTTAGAGCTAGGAAGTCTGAGATGGAGGCTGTGTTAAAGTACTATGGGGCAGGGCTAGGTTCCTGGCTCCCTAGACTGCCCCTCCTCTCTGTGTCCTGTAATTTCTCGGGTTTACCTTCAAAGTCTCATTTACCAGGGCTTCCCCTCATTTCTCAAAGGTTCTATCTCCTAATACCATCGCTTTGGGGATTAGAATCTCAGACTATGAAGTTGTAGGAGCACAGATTTCGAACCACAGCATCACTTCTTGGCCTTTGCGAAGCGCAGAGCACGGCATGTCTGTGCACTGCTGTGGCTTCTTGCTTTGCTTGTCAGTCCTAGTAATATGCATCACTTTTGGGACCAATCACGGGTTTGATTTACTTGTGTCAGGAATACAGCTAAGGTGTAAAGGCTTCTTAAAATGGCTGTGTTTCAGGGTTATTTTTTTTTTCAAGAGGATTATTTATTTATTACTCTTAGACCAGTGGTTTTCAACTTGGGGGTTGTGTCCCTTTTGGAGTCGCATATCAGATATTTATATTACAATTCATAACAGTGCAAAATTAGAGTTATGAAGAAGCAGCAAAATAATTTTATAATGGAGGATCACCACACCATGAAGAGCTGTATTAAAGGGGCGCAGTATTAGAAAGGTGGAGAACTGCTATATTAGGCTAATGTTAAAAAAAATTGTTTAAATTACTTTGCAGTCATCATTATGCAGGAAAGGTATCTTTAGTTAAAGAATAATTCTCATGTTCATTAAATATGGAAAACCATGTCTAATCTTGTTTTATGAATTAAAATAAACGCCCAGGCTGTTTAAGACATGGGAAACGATAGCCTCTAAGTTCCTTTGGCCTTTTCTTTGAAGGCTCCTCATCTCTTTAAAGGAAGGTTGTGAAGAAAGCACTGGAACAATGCAAGTCATAGCATCAGCACTAGACTTTGGCCCAGTTAGAAACTAGGACTCAACTGTGGTCTGTCCAAAGTCAGGGTGGTCAGGGTGGTCTGGGGGTCTCTGTGTAAGGAGCTCTTTGCTAGCAGATGTCCAGGTCCCCTAGCCTTCTGGGGTCTCTGCAGGAACTCCGTGTGTTAAAGCAATGAGTAAGATGATCCCAAGTATGTGGGACAAAGTTAGGTTTACACCTGTCCCCAATGTTTTAAGGTAGAAAGATACACATACCATGAAATTTGCCATCTTACCCAGTCTTATGCCCAGTCATGTGATGTGCATGCACCATGGGCTGCTGTCGCCACCATTGAGCCCTGCTTTCCAGGGTTTCTACCAACGGTTGCAGACTCCTTTGGCACACTTTTCTCCAGAACTTTCACATCATAACTCACTTCTGAGGCCTTGGCGTGATGTTAGCCCCTTCTGAAAGCTTCTTCCCCTTCCTTATGGTTTTTTGTTTGTTTTGGCAGGGGGAGGGGAAGGTGCTTTTTGCAAGCACAGTTTGAATTTCTGAGAATCATGGAATTTCTTGTCTTTCATGAAATTTAAATATTCTGACATTTGTAAATAGAGGATTATATCCACCTTTCTTTCTTCTTTCTTTCTCTAACTACACAAATCAAACACTAAAATGTATTTCAAAACAATTCTTGGTCTGCACCTAATTTTACTAATTGTCGTCAAAGATTAAAGCAAATTTGAATAGTGAGATGGCTTGGTTTGCTCATTTTCACAAAAGGAATTAAATTTTGACGACATCTCTGATACTTTAAGATGCAGAATATCTTCAGTGTTTTTTTGGAGTTTATCCATACTTCGATGTGATAGTCATCAGTGCTGAGAATGCCACCTTACATAAATACGTAATACAAAATGACAAAAGGATCCTTGATTCAGCAGAGATGCCTGAAACAGCGTTTGCTGGGACTATGTGGCTGATAGCGTGCACAGTGTAAAGCCCGCATGTCGGATGTGCAGAGCCAAGGTCCCAGTAAAGTCACAAAGATGCAACACGACGGAGTACAGCCGGAAATACCCAAGATGCATTGTGTGTTTTATTTTTTAATGGATTTTTGGGTTTGTGCATCCAAGAAGCCTTTCAGTCATGACCTACAGTTGAAGAAGCTGAAATCTGCAGGATTATGGGTACCATTTTAGGCATTGCAGGGAGACAGTAAACCAAACATGATACATTCTGAAGCCTGGGCTTAGAAGGAACTAACCAAACTCAAGCATCCTAGGGATGTTTCTGAAACGGAGGTGGCAACTTCAAGGTACTTTTGTATTCTCAGGTGAATGGTACGGACTTCACCTTCCGGAGTGCAGGTGTGCTCCTCCTGGTTGTGGATGCCTGCAGCGTTCCCTTCCGGCTGACGGAAAAAAAGATGTTCCTTCCTGCGGATGTCAGTCAGATGGAAGAGTATTTAAAGACTAGCATCCCTCCAAGGTAGGTCAAGCTTGCCCTGCAGCAGAGAAAAGCTACCTTATGATGTGACTTCTCATTACCAGGTTTCCTTCTGAGCTCTGTTCACTCCATGAGCCTTTCAGGCTCTGTGTGGTAGTTTTTTTCTTCAGTTGCCACTGGTCTCACTGATGGACTCTCACACAGCATTGTACAGTGATCGGGATTCAGGAGGTCATCGCTCAGGTCACTTGGTATCTGGAAAAGAGTAACTGTTTAAGTGGTTGTGTGTCCCAGCTCTCTTTTAAGAGCAGGGTCTGGTTTTTATTGTTCGTTCATCTCTGAAGAAAAGAGGCCCCGGAGAATGTTTCTTTTTCAAGATTGACCGGACTGTGACTGAGGACAGGTGATGAACTCAAGATCCTGCTGCTCTGTGCAGCCATTTATGAAAAGAGCCCAAGTTTCCTGTTGAGTGAGGCTGGCCTGACTTTCTAGCCCTTCCCATTGATCTGATGATGTATGTTCTCGTAGCCTGCAGAACTGCTCCCGATAAGTCCCATAAAGTCTTTAGAATATTTTGGAGTAACATTTACGTGTTGTTTGTGTGTGAAGGGGGGGCATGGTGTGTGTTTGTGTGTGTGTGTGTGTGTGTGTGTGTGTGTGTGTAGGAGGTCATTTCTCTGTAGTCTTCCCTCAGTATCCAGAGAAGTTTGGTTTGAGTTCCCCCTGCAGATACCCGAATTTGCAGATGCCTGTGTCCCTTATTTCAGATGGTGTAATATTTGCAAATAACCTTCATAGTTCTTCTTTATACTTTAAATTCTCTCTCTGAATAATGGCAAGATCCATGGAAATGCCTTGTAAATACTTGTTACACTGTATTGTTTAGGAAACAGTGCTAAGGGAAGGCATGTGTTTGTATCCAGTATACATGCAGATGTTCCCCCTAGTCTTTCACTGTTTCTGTTCTATGTGACAGGGATGTGGGTCCATGCATGCCAGGGTGCACATGTAGAGTTCAGAGAGTATCTTACAGTTCTTCTCTTTTTACCATGTGGGTTCTGGGAATTGAACTTGGGTTATCGGGCTTGCACGGCAAGTACCTTCTTCACCCACCGCCATCTGGTTGATGTTTTTTCCCAAATAAATTGGGTGAATGTCTTGTTGAATTTATGTATGCAGAGCCTGTGACTAAGGGGGTCAGCAATAGGGCTATCTTAGAGAGACTTTTTAGGTAAGCTATTTTGCCAGCTGTCTGCTGGTTATATTACTGTGTTTAGTTTGCAGAAGTGTATGCATTGGACCCTAGGATTGCTAGGAGTGTATACTGCATTTTAATACAGGGTCGAGAAGTTACAGGGCAGGGGTCAGAAGCAGTGGTAATCTCAGCGTCCTGGAAGCAGAGACAGGAAGATCACTATATAAGGTTGAGACCAACCTGGTCTGCTTAGCAAAAGTGAGACAGCCAGAGCTTCAGAATGAAGTCCTAGTGCTACTGACAGTGTCTCTTTTGAGAGCTTATGGGTAGACTGCATGCATGCATGCACCCATGTGTTCAAGCATGCGTCAGACATGCATGCCTGAGTGCATCTGGTGAGGATCTCTCCAGACTGGCCTGGTAATTTCATCCTATTGAAGTTCAGAACTGCAGGACTTCTGTGGCCAGTCCTCTCCAGGAACTCTGAATCCCATCACCACTGCTTTAGGAAGACTACAATCAAGTGTACCATATAAGCACTTGTCAAAGCCCGAATGAAGACAGTATCTGCATTGCTAAAGGAGTTGCAGCCAGAGTTAAAGGAGGGATTCTTTTTCTAGATGGAAATTAATATTACAAGATATCCCTAACTAAATTAGATTATGCAAGTAGCACACTTTCTATATGTGGGAACTCACAGTTTACTTTCCTGTAGTACTTGGCAGCTGGTATTGCAGTCCACTTTGAAGAGCTCTTTTTAAAGAAATTATACCAATACAAATAGCGTGTTGGTCAGATACTAAAGTAAGCCATGGAGCCATAGCAACTATACCAGGAAGAAAAGCAGGAATCTACAAACTGCTCTGAGCATTGTGTTGATGTACATTTTTACTATTGTGTGTCTGTCTATGTTTGGGCCTGGTGCCTGCAGAGACCAGAAGAGGGCATCAGGTACATTAGAATTGGAATCACAGGTGGTTGTGAGCTTTCATGTAGGTATCATGTAGGTATCATGTAGGGAATCAAATCCCAGTCCTCTGGTGGAACAGCAACTGCTCTCAACTGCTGAGCCACCTCAGCAGCCCTAAAGACGGCAACTAAAACAAACAATTAAAAAAAAAAGCCATTTTCAAACCATAGAGAATGGCTTGCGTTTGTTTTTGTTTGCAGCACTGTTACTGTAGCATACTGGAGAGTGAGTCTAGGGCCTCTCTCTGTCCTAGACCGACAAACACTCACCAATGATCTGCACTCCAACCCTTACATTTACATTTTAAGTTTGTGTTTACCCATTCATAATAAAGCGGTAATGGCACGTACAATAATAGAGTACTCTAAAGAGTAGACCAGTCCTTCGAAGGCTCGGTTCCAGTGTGCCCTTGCACCTACGTGAGTCTTGGTTACCATTCCTCTGGGTTTCCCTGTGTTGCTGCCCCTCCTAAGAACATGAGAGGTTCCCTTTGCAGCAGGGACTTGAGACTTGTGTCACCGGGGATGAAAAGCATCTGGCCTGTTCTCCTTTCTAAATTTGTTTTGTCTGCTGTTCTTCCATCCGTGCTGAATGATTGGCATTGGTTCTGATGTTCTAACTTTGACCCACAGGTCAATCGTTCTGTTGAGCACAAGAGGAGAAATCAAGCAGATGAATATCTCTGATTCATTAGTACTTCTGGGATTGGTCAAACCAGCACATCTTCATAGTAAAGGTTTGTATTTGCAGTATCCTACGACGTCCTTAGGATGCGGCAGTGAAAATATTTTTATGGTGCTGTCTGCTAGACTGATTTCATGAGCTCTCCTTGAGTGTCGTTGAAATAATTTCTTCATAAAGGACCGTGTCAGAGGAACTGTGTTGGGATATGGCCTGTCATTTGGGTGGCAAGAATTCCTTGCTGACGTAAGGAAATGGAGGTGTTCGTGTGTGTGTGTGTGTGTGTGTGTGTGTGTATTTAATACATATGTGTGTGTGTGTCTTTGTGTTGCTCAACTCTGACCCACCTCCCTCATTATCTTGCTGGAACTGGTAGCTATATACTTCAACTTTTCTCTCTCTCTTTCTTTATAGGCGGTATTGTATTTTTGGGATTCAGCGGAAACTTTAAACCCTCATGGACTAAGCTGTTCACGAGTCCTGCTGAGCAGGGCCTGGGAGTGCTCGAGCAGTACGTCCCTTTGCAGATGGAGGACTATGAGTGTCCCAGGGCCGGCAGTGTCCACAGAAGAGACCTCGAACTCTTACAGCGGGCTTCGAAAGTGCTTTAGGAACTTACTGTAATTTAAGTGCTGGGAAAGAAAAAAAATGTGAACTAACTTATTTAATTTATGACATTTTAAGGTGACACTGTTAACCCAACAGAACCATTTTCCTGTTTGAGAAAAAAAAAGTGAGAGAGAGAAAGAAAGAAAGAACTCAAAGCAACCGCTCGAGTGCCAGCTCCTTGGCATTGTGCAGACGGTAGAGAACCCTTTGTCTTCCTGAGGCTGCTGAGTTTGGAGAGCAGTTCTCTCGCCCCTCGCACCGAGAAGCCGCTCAGCAGCGCTTCCCTTTTTGTATAGTGGGGTGCGGGGAGGGCGTCCCAGCGGCTGCTGTAGCACCTTGATACTTGAAGTCTAATGCTCATTGTGCAGTCGACTCCAGTGGCTGGCCTTCAGTGATGCCGGGGGCTCATTTCTGGACAGCCGGTGAGGGCTTTAAGTGGCCACTCAGGCCCAGCACATGCCCCTCCTGCCTGGACACGTACTCTTTAGCTCATTTGTCTATTAATTGCTTTGGAGGGTTCACCTTTGAACTCTTTGAAAGGTGAACCATATTGGGACAAAAGGGCTTTTGAAATCTTTTTGATCTGTGACCATTGAGCAAAAAAGCAAACAACAACAACAACAAAATGGTTACTTGCACCCAGGTCTGAAGTTGGTGGACCTTTTCTCAGCTTTAATCCTTAGCCTGTCTTGATTGTATATCTGTATTTAAAATGAAGAGCTGAGCTGACTTTTTTTAAAAAGAAGCAAGCCACTTCCCAAACTGTAAACCCCTGTCATTTTAATTTGTCAAAGGGAGCTGGGTATGGTGACACATGCCTTTGTTCCCAGCTTTCCAGAGGCAAACGGATCTCTGGAGTTGGAGGCCAGCCTGGTCCACATAGTGAGTTCCAGGATAGCCAGGGCTAGGTAGAGAAACCTGTCTAAAACAACCCCTCTTCCCCCCAAAAATTAACTTTCGAAAAGAAATCTGTCCTTGGTTTTGATCTTGTACCTGTGTTTTGGTGTGTGGATTTTTTTTTTTTTTAAGCTTCCCTGCTCATCATTCTACCAGGAAATCCCAGAGAACTCACTGCTTCTCCATAGATATTGTTTCCAAGTGATGAAGGAGACAGCTTTTTAGGTCAGAATCATGGAGACAACATTGAACCTCTTCATAGCCTTAAAAGCGGGAGTCTCTCTTCATGAATGTAGTTGTCAAACACAAGAAGAAAGGACGCCATGATGTCCAGTGCCCCTCCTACTGGGCTTTTCTCCAGCCAGTGGGGACACATGTGGCAAAGGAGGCTGGCCTGGCAGACAAGGAAGATGCGTCGGAGTGCTGCAGTGCAGCGGGGAGTTGCATGGGTGAATAGCTAGGCATCTTAGGGCTGCCACTAGCAATGCATACAGACGAGCTCATCTTCCTGTGTAAAGGGCCGAGGCTGATGCCTGTACTGTGTGTCTCCGTGACTTGTGTTCCTTGACAGAACATGCTACCTCAAAGTGCTGTGACAAACCATAACGACTGTAGTGCTCACAGGAAGGGCACGTGTCTTAATCAAAGTCTGGTTATTTGTTTGTTCGGGTTTTTTCAGATGTGGGTTTTTGTTTGTTTTTTCTTTTTTTGTACAGCGAGATCTTACCTATTAGATATATTACCGGGTAATGGTTCCTGAAGGTGATTGAATTGTGTGTGGGGATGTGTGTGTGTTATATTATGACTTAAATATATTTGATGTGTGCTTTTTTTTTTTTTAGAGTTCAGGTTTTTAAATATTTAGAAAGGGTTGCGAGTTTCAAGACACTTGGTTCTTCTGATTTATGTACTAATAATTAGGGCCTAAGTTAAATAAACAAAAAGACATGTGCATGTATTTTGTGTGTGTGTATTTGTGAATCTCTGTAGTTGTTGAGATCTCAGATTTTAAGAAGGTATTGGTGGAAATAAAGGATGACCGCCCACACAGGTTTGCAAGACTGCATTAAAAGGTCAGGGAACAAGTTTCTCCATAAGAGGAGCCCAGCCTTGGCTGTGTGTTGGAGTCACCTGAAGAGCCTTAAAAAGTTCACAGGCCTGGGCCCCACTGTCTGTCTTCCTCCCAGATTGGAGTTAATGAGTTCGTTGATTTTGGGTACAAGCTGATGCACGTGATGTGTTTTTGTTTTGGTTTTTCTAAGCTCCCTGCAACCACGTTGGAAACACAACCCAGATTCCATCTGTAAAACCATTGTGATTAAAAAAACAATTACACGGGGCTGGAGAGATGGCTCGCCAGTTAAGAGCTGCTCTTCCAGAGGACCTGGGTTCGATTCCCAGCACCTACATGGCAGCTTACAACTGTCTGTTACCTCTGCTTCCAGGGGCTTTGACACCTTCACACCAATGCACAGAAAATAAAGCTAAATAAATAATTTTAAAAATTGCATGTATCTGTATGTTATTTTGAGATACCTGTGTCACTCACAGGATTCTCAATCCTAAGTATTTTACTGTTATTACTTTTTGAAAGACTTTTTCTCCTCCAGGCAGGCTTTCTCTGTGTAACGGCCCTGGCTGTCCTGAACTCTCTCTTGTAGTACACCAGGCTGGCCTTGAACTCACAGAGGTCCACCTGCTTCTGCCTCCTAAGGGCTGACACTGAAGATGTGCATTACCTCACCCAGCTTAAAAATTTTTTTTTTTTAATTACTGATTCTTTGGGAGTTTCACATCATGTACCCCAATTATGCTCACTTCCCGGTCCTCCCATATCCTCCCCTCACACCTGAAGCTCCCCCAAAGAAAACAAAACAAGGTAAGCAAGCAAACAAAAATAAGAACCCCCCCCAACAAAACAATAATAAAAACAACGACAACCTCTTTGCTTCTTTCCTGCCTCTCCATCACCTCTTCATCCTGGTGGCACTGGGGGCCTCGGTGTGTCATATAGTATATACCCCTTGGTCCTATCACCTTACTAGCAATATTCATTGCATTGAATACCTGGTCGGGTTCCTAGTGCCATCATCACTGGATTCTCACCAGAACTCTGGAATACCCTATTGTCGCCCCAAGTCATGGAGATCCTGTGAGTATTGTTCCCTAGAGTACCTTCAAGCTCCAGCAAGTCCTAGATGGGGTAGATGCTAGGGTGGGACAAACCCACTGCCCAGGTGTGGGCCTGGGTGCTAGCTGAGCTGGTCCGTCTAAGCCACCTGCCTCAGGCACGGGGTCAGAGTCAGCTGGATTCATCTGCACTGCGTGGTGAGGGGTGGGGCCATCTCCAGAGTGCAGGGGCCAGCTCTCTTGCTGAAGTGTTCAGTGAGATACAGGGCCAGCAAAAGACAGGACTGGCTCAGCATGGCCTTCTGAGTTCATATTGTATGGTTCCTAAGGCCTTCTGTGGTGACATGGGCCACAGACATCAACACAGACCCCAGCTGCATGTGGACTATGGACTCAGACATGGCCCTCAGTAGCAGTTTGGGCCAGAAGACATCCTGGCCCTGGGCAATGGCCACTCAGGTAAGGTTGTTTCTGGTGACCACAAGGCTGCCGAATACCACCAAGGCCCCAGGTCATAGCCTTAACCCTGGGCTTCTGTGTGACCTTTGGTGGCAATATGGACTGAGGCTTCAGCAGACCCCAGCCACAGTAGGGCCAGATATGGTTTTCAGGAGCAGCTGGGTCTAGATGTCATAACTGCCCAAGGTAGCAGTGCAGGCCACTCGGGTTGGCACAGGCCCCAGCAGCAGTATGGCCCTCAGACACCAGCATAGCCTTCATGGTATTGTGTTGGGAGCTGTGAACCCCCAGATTTGGAATTTCTTGTAAACAACGTGTTATGCTTGCAGCTGCTCGGAGCACGAGACCCTCAGGAGTTCCTGATGGCAGGGGAGTGATTTCTGGTGGGTTTGGCTGGGGCTTGACTATCAGTTAAGGATCCCTATAAAAGCTGCCCCTGGACACAATAAAGGGGGCATTCCTGTTTCAAGGATGACCCGTGTCTCTGTCTGCGTGTCTTTGTGTGTTTAAATCTCCAGGCCCTTGCCCGGCTTGTGAATGGTCCTGTAGTGCAGGAGCCGCGATACAGGAGTAGTGCTGTCACGTAGTACAGGCGGGCGGTACAGTAACCTCAAACATCAGCCCAGACCCTGGCTGCAGTAAGGCCATGGACCCTGATATGGCCCTCAGCTGCAACTCTGGCCCTGACGTCACCATGACATTGAGTAGCAGTGCAGGTCACTCAGATCTGCATGCATCCTGTCCCTCGAACGCCAACCTGGACTCAGGTGGCTAACCTGACCCTGGGCATCCTCGTGGCCCTCAGTGGCGACAGGAGCCATGGACATCCCAACATGGACCCTGGCTACTGTAGAGTCAGGGACCCAGACATGACCCCTGGCAACAGCTTGGCCCAGACAGCAACATGGGTGGCCAGCAGGCTTCCAAAATCTGCCCACCCCTCGCCGCCTTCATTTCTTCCCGTGTCTTCCCACAGTGCACGAACCATTCTGCTACCATTCTGCTTCTCTTTCCCTCTCATTTCTCCATCACGTATTTGTTTATCATAATGAGGTTCATCTGCCCAGTGGCTCAAAGGGCCGGGTGGGCCCACAGCTGTCTACTTGCCGGCCAGAGTCTTAAGGACCCAGGCTGGCTAGTCCTCGTCTGAACGGAATTGCAGCAGGTGGGGTGCGGGTGTGAAAGACGTTTTTTAGAAGCCCTTTTCAGTCTGTAGCGATAGTCTTTGCTTATTGGTCACACAAACGGCCGCTGAGGCTTCCCTGTGCTCTTCTTCTTCAGAGAAATTGTGTTCTAAGGTGGTTTACAATTTGGTGGACATTTTCGATCAAGCGAGGGCCCTTCCTGAGTTCGAGAAACGAGGCTATCCACAAACCAGCTGACTGAGAAGCACGGTGGCTTCCAGATGTCAACCGGTGGTGGTTTTATGCCTTTGACAGAGGCTCCACCTGAGCCCGTGCTGCAAAGATTATTTTGAAAGGTGAAGACTGAGAAGATGAAAGGCAGGTGCACGGCCTCCTGGGTGATAACTCCCAAGCTGCCGGGGTGGAGACAGGCTCAGGACGCCTCTGTTTTCCAGCTTCACCACGCCTTTCTCATAGCTTTACGCCATTAGCGTAGAGCAGGTTACTTGGTGTGGAGGAGGGGAGGGCATGCAGGAGATGGGCAAGGGTTGAGTGCTCCTGGTAACGGAGTTTTCATTCAGCCCAGTGAAAGGCCTTTCTCAGGGAGGCATGCACTTAACCCCAGGGCACATTCCCTTCCGACAGACAAGTGCTCAGATCCCACTTGAGAATACTTATTAGCTCAGTTCTGCAGAACTGGAGTTCATCCCCCGCAGTTCTTTTCTTTACTGTTTTAAGTTAAACCTGCCTATGTAGCTCAGGTTAGCCTCTTGCTCAAGGAGATCTTTGCTCCTCAGCCTTTTGAGTGCTGGAGATACTGGAAGTTCCAACGCCCAGCTTTGTCTAGGGCCTTGTACAAGCCAGGCCTCTGGAATTCTTACCGAGGTTTCAGGTACTTATTTAGTTATGTTTAATGACCCGAGGAATTCCAGAGTTAAGAGCTTTAATAGGGTAACAGATGATTGTATCATTTCTGGTCCTCTGACGTGCTGATGGCCTAGCCTACAAATGGGAGTAGACGCTCTGGGGCGGAGCTAGTCTGTGTTCTCTTTGCCGCTTCCAGCCTTTCTTTTCCTCCCTGTCTCTCCCTTTTCCGGCTTTCTCTCCCTCTTCTGTTTCCCTCTTACCATATCTTATCCCCCCCCCCCCCCCCCCCCAGTACTGGGGGTTGAATATAAGGCCTTACACATAGGCGAACTGCCGATCTAGACCCAAACCCTTTTCAACCATGGAAAACATCCTCGAGCGCCCATCCTGGATCCTTGCTTACAAGAGACAAGATGTTACTCACAGTTTGTTGGGTGGGTGTTCCAAGTCATTTGGAAAAGAAGGTATTTTACTTTTATTTAACTTCAATGTGAGGAAGCTAGATGATTTAAAAATACTCAATCGGGTCCTGGTGTTAATCATGAAATTCACTGGAGAAAAACGGAGTTCCACAATTTTGGCTGAGTTTAAGCAAGGTTTTATTAAAATTTTAAATACCGACCAAGATGGAATTTGGTTAGAACAACCACCTGCAAACGTTCCCAGCTGTGTGGCATCAAGACACGTGCTGGCGGGGTTAGACAGACAAAACCCATAGGCCACCATACTTTCCCACGAGGCTTTGTTATTTTCCTAGGACTACAACTCCCAGAATCCCAGGATGTTACCTGGCTCTTGGGCAGGTGGAGCTTATAGGTTAACTTAGGGTCTAATACTGTCACATGCTTATTGTTACATGGTGTAATTGGAGACTGAACTTTGTTTTCTGAATGAGCAACTCTGCCCCCAAAGGACCTCCAAAGATATTAATTACATGAGCAAAATGTTTTAGCTGAAAATGCTATGAAGGTTGGGAGGTATATTCATAGATTAAAATTTTCATAAATAGACAAAATGATTGTCTTAAATAAGAAAAGTGACACACTTAAAGACCACCCCCAGAAACGGGCAGGAGCTATGATCAAGATTCCATAATTCGAGTTGCCAAACTAACCTGATAACTCCCTCCCTTTTGAGTTAAAAATGGTGAATTCTTGCTTCTCTGTTTTCTAGTGATTTGGATTCCACAATTGCACATACAAGGTCCATTATAAAGTTTCGATATGCATACATGAGATACTGATCTGCTTCGGGGAATGGCCATATCTATCACTTGAAGTTCATCATTTATTACAGTGAATGTATTCAAACTCTTTACTTTGAAATATTTAATACATTGTTGATGAAGGAGTGAGTTCTGGTGTTCTGTGGCTCTGCTGAGAGCTAAGAACGGCTTTTGGTTTTAGGTATGTTATGAAAAGGAAGGCCTTTTACTGTGTGAAAATTACATGCAAATGGTGTTTCCGTGTCTGTAAGTAAGGTAGACCCGGAGGAACCCCGCCCGCCGAGCTCATTCGTTGTCATATCAGCTCCGGCTCCGGCTCATTGTGTGGTAACTTGGTAATGTTGAAGGAGGCGTTCACCCACAGGGCCCCCAGATTTCTACTATTGAATTCTTTCCTGGAAAATTTGCTGAGCCTTGATCTTGGAGCAGAGCCCACTGACCAGTTTTCTTGTTTTGTTCTTTGTCAACATTTAGAGAACTTAAAAAGTAGTAAGGGGAAAAAAAGACCTGCAACAGAGTCTCAGGAGGCACTTGAAAGCCCAGGCTCTGCCCTTCCGCCAACTCACTGGCGTCCCCAGCAGGTGGAGCAGGCCATGAAATTGCATCATAGGCTCTCCAGGTGCTGCTTAAGAAGGCTGCAGTTTGAAAACCCTATAGCACCTAGTAAGCCTTCTGTTTCTTCCGCACAGTTCATACAGTGGAAACACATCTGCCTACATTGAGGGTCCTGGACATTCGTAGTTCTCTGGTTGCATCTTTCAAACATGTCTCTCCCAGAATTTGCTTTGACTGATTACTGCCACCCATATTTGTTGCACACCAGGGTAGGTGGCAGTGACTGAGACAAGCTTTTATACGAAGCCCATGATCAGCTTGCCCCTTGATGATGTCTGAAGTTCTCACCGTTAAAACGATTCCTTTGG
The DNA here is from genome assembly GCF_014885135.2 of Alexandromys fortis. Taxonomy (NCBI): domain Eukaryota; kingdom Metazoa; phylum Chordata; class Mammalia; order Rodentia; family Cricetidae; genus Alexandromys; species Alexandromys fortis. The sequence continues at coordinate 6,998,252 of NW_026067895.1, forward strand.
CTATGGTTATCCCTGTTCTGAAATCCCGGGCATCTTTTGGATTTCTCAATTCTTTCTAGTTTTTGTAAGGAGTTGAAAGAAAAATATGTAGCTAGCTATGATTAGAATGCAGAATAACAGGCACAGGTGTCTTGTATTCTGAGTATAGAAAGATTTCTCTTGTACGTATCAAAGCTCTGTTAATACAAATGTGTTGTCTTAAGGGAGATGAATGACCAAACACAAGCATTTGATGTATAAGCAAATGCCTTTTAACATATGAGCTTTATGGAAGTTGGCAAGAGGTGGTTGGATGGACTTGGGATAAGGAAATTGATCCTTGACTGGGGGAAAGGGTGGGACCTTGAGTGGGCATGCCTAGCTTCTCTTCTCCCATCAGCTCATCAGCGCTTACTTTCTCAGGGAGGCACATAGGTCAAGATGACTTCTGAAGGAGGAGAACATGTCTCAGAAGGTAAAGAACATGAGTAACTCCCAACATTGGAAAGAGAAATAAGTTCTGATGGTAAAGAAGGCTTATAAGAGAAACCTTGTTGGGTCCTTCAAAAATATATGTGTACACACACACACACACACACACACACACACACACACACACACATTTCTGAAGTCAGTTTAAGGAAGACAGCCCTTAGAAGTTAAGAGATGGAGGCAGTGAAATGCTGGGTAGCTGTTTGCTATAGCTATGCTGAATGTTTTGGAAGCAACTGATGCCAGCGAAGGCATTTAGTGGTGCTGCTGGGAGCAGCATCCTACTTCTGACCCTCTGCTTTCTCAACTATCACAGGGATTATAAACACTTTGTGTCATCACAGGAGGCACTAGGTGAGAATGGCCTTGGCCCACAAGCAGCTGGCGATCTGAAACACCTGCTGGGTCGTTTAAAAATCTATGCCAGAGTTACTGATACTTGTAAATTCTTTAGTATTTTATAGCAGCTAGGAATTAGGACCTCAATTTTAAAACAAGTGGGGCCACACTGAGGCAGCCCTGTGCTGAGCCTCCAGGCAGGTGTTACTTGTGTCTGGACAGCAGCACCTGGAAGCAGGCAGTGTCTTGTTCGGGGAACTGGTTTCAGCACCCACAGGAGGATTACATTTATGCTGGTGGTTCCGAGGGCCCCACAACTCACTAACCCAGATGTTACGGACCCAAGCTACGAAATGTGGAAACGACTCTTCTACAATGAGACTATGTGACTGCACCCATTCTACAGCTGGGCAGCAGAACGTTCTGCTCTTGCCAGTCTTGGGAGGGGCAACTTGAGTCTGGCTACATAGTTTGTCTCTTCCAATCTCCTTTGCCATAAAGAAATGGGATGAAAACACCTCATGGCTAACCATCTCAGCTTTTTTTCACTTCCTACACAATAAGAGGAATCGCTAGCATTCAGCATAATGGTTTTGAGTTACGCTTTATGTACTAAGCTGAAACTAGATTGTAGACTCGGGAAGGAATGCTGTTGGTAACAAACCTGCCTGTGTTCCTGTCAATTTCTTCGTGGTCACTTCATATCAACACTTCTTGCTCTCTCCTCAAGGTTTCAAGAAGTGGTGGTAGTTGTGTGTGTGTGTTGTTGGCAAGACTGAATTCCCAGACCTCTTTTGTAACTCCCCTTCATGTTTATGAGTTCCCTGTTTACCACTTGGGGATTTTTAGTCCTTGCTCAACTAATTCAGAAACAGGTGCCATGTCCAAAATACATTCTCATTTGAGCAGTAATTCCACTTAAATATCTGCCCACAATACCTACAGTGCTAAAAGGAACGTGTACCTGAACGTTTTAATTATCTAATCTGGTTGATTTGTAAGGCAATTTGCCCGCCCACAGATTGACCTAAATGCAAAAGTGCAGCCATCTAAGTGTGGGGAGAATTATAAACCTGGAAGGGCCACAGCCTGGAAAATGAGTCACTGAGTAATTCAGTCAAGACCAGCAACAGGATGTGAGCACTTGGGTTTGAAAGGAGTCCATGTGTTGAGCAGGCATGGTGTAGATGATAGCCGATTTTCTCGGTTTAGGTAACTGTCCAAGAACACAGAACAGATAAAAGCCACTGTCAGGCTCTGCAGCATACAGTCGTTTTGGATTTGAGCCCAGGGATTTAGCCACAAGAAAGCATACTCACCCCGACCTGTTTCTGAAAATGCTCTTGGTTTGCAGTGCCTTGTATTTCTGTAAGTCACCCTTTTTCAATAGCTAAAAGGAAGAGATTTGGTAATGATAACTTTTTTCTGTTGCAGTTCCATGTTAGAAACACATGGAGGGGTAAGGATCCAAGTGGGGAGATGTCTCACAAACAAGATGGGACTCAGAGTATTGGGGAGTTTACCCATACGGAGGGGATCTGAATGATTTCAGAGGAGGGGTTGTTTAACTAATCTCTAATTTCTAGCTCTTGTAAACTTCTTGGAACGAGTTGGTTTTATCTCAATTAAAAATGTGTTGAATCCCACGTCTCTGGATAATATATTGGCTATATTAGGTAGTCATTTTCTAAGTCATCCCTTCAATACATAGGTTGTGTCCTATTTGATGAAAATGACACAAGATTATTTACTCTTATTTGGTCCACTAACTCTTTGTAGAAGACACATGATTATTGGGAAACACAAAAGTTAGCCAGTTGGAGATCTGATTAATGGAGAATAACATTGGGACTTTCACATATTCTCTCTCTCTCTCTCTCTCTCTCTCTCTCTCTCTCTCTCTCTCTCTCTCTCTCTGTGTTTGGGAGGGAGGGAGTGAGGGAGGGAGGGAGAGAGGGAACTGGGGTAGAGGTCAGAAGACAGCTTCCAATTGGTCTTCTTTCATCATGTTTGAGAAAGGATCTCTTTGTTGTTTGAAATTGTGGTACATACTCAGGCTAGTTGGCCTACAAGATTCCAGGGATTACCCCATCTCTTCCATACCCTCTCCTATTGTGTGTTGTTTTTGCTCTTTTTGCTTTTTGGGGGGTCCGCCACCCTGCTCCCAAACAAATCACACATGGAGGCTTATTCTTAGTTATGATTGCCCGGCCTTAGCTTGGCTTGTTTCTTGCCAGCTTTTCTTAAGTTATCCTGACTACCTTTTGCCTCTGGGCTTTATCTTTCTCTGTTACTGTATACTTTCCTTTACTTCTTTCTCCAAGGCTTGCTGTGTAGCTGGCTGGCTGGCCCCTGATGTTCTCCTCTCCTTGTTCTCTTGCTCCCCCTCTTCCTTGGTTCTCCTATTTATACTATCTGCCTACCTATCCTTGCTCCTGCTTTGCTATTGGCCATTCAGCTCTTTATTAGGACCATCATGTGTTTTAGACAGGCAAAGAATCAGTTTCACAGTTAATCAAATGCAGCATAAACAGAAGTAACACCCCTGAAAATAATATTCCCCGACTCTCTCCCATCTCATTCTAGAAGCACTGAAACTGTAGGCTTCACTCCGCCTGGTTTGACATGGCTTCCGGGGATCAAAACGCTGATCTGTGGCATGATTGTACAGCAAGGGCTTTTCCCAGAGACATCTCCCCAGTCCAGGAATAAAACTGGAGCAAAGAGGGACATGAAAGAGCAATGGATGACTCTGGCTTTCGCTGGGAGAGAGGGAGGTTCTTCCAACATGCTGGGTCCCACTTGCCCTCAAAGAAAGCAAACAGAGGGGCTAGACACAAGGCTTAAAGGTTAAAGTCACTTGCTGCTCTTGCAGAGGACCCAAGTTCAGTTCCCAGAACCCATAATGGCGTGTGAATGTGGGTAGAGGAGGACTCACAGCTGCCTAGAACTCCAGCTGCAGGCATTCCAACACCCTCTTCTGGCCACCTGTACTCAGGGGCACTCACCTATACACAGGCACACCTTCATGTTGAAATAGGAGCGGCGGGGCTGCGTCCCCGGCACCCGGCCGCCCGCATGGCTAGCTTATGCCCGAAATAATTACACGGAAACTGTATTCTTTCAAACACTGCCTGGCCCGGCTAGGTCCAGTTTCTTATTGGCTAGCTCTTACATATTGTTCTAACCCATTTCTAATATTCTGTGTAGCCCACGAGCTGGCTTACCAGAGAGGATCTTAACCTGCGTCTGTCTGGCGTGGGAGAATCATGGCGGACTCCTCCACTAAGCTTCTTTCTTCCAGAATCCTGTTCTGTTTTCTCCACCCACCTAAGGGTTGGCCTATCAAATGCAAATGGGCCTAGGCAGTTTCTTTATTAATAAGAAATCACTCCCACATCATTTCCCCTTTTTCTGTTTAAACAAAAAAGAAAGGCTTTAACTTTAACATAGTAAAATTACATATAACAAAACAGTTATCAAGCAAGAATTACAGTTACAATATTTATATCTATTTTATCTCTTATCATAACTAAGGAAAACTATAACTATTCATTCTTCAACTCCATCAAAGACTCCAGAAGGATATAATATTACCTATCAAACAAGAAATAAGAAAACTCTAGAAATGACAGAGACATCTCGCTGCCTGGACAGTCACCCAAAGTTCCTCTGTACCGTTGGGGCATCCATCTTCGGCCTTCAGGCCCATACGATCCAGAGACATTTCCATGAAGCAGGAAATTTCAAAGACAGTTCAGTCATTTTCTGCTGTGTCCTGCAGAATGTCTCGCAGACTCTTTCATGAATCAGGAACCCCGAAAGACCATCTCACCTTTAGGCAAGTTCAGCAGTCCTCTCTCTGCGGGTTCTCTGTGTCAAGTTTATGCAACAGTCCAGTCAAGAACAGTTTCTTGCCCAAATGGCTATCAAACTCCATAAGGAGCCTCTTCGATGCCCATCTTCCTCTTGAAGTATAGCTGGTGCTGCCAGGAGCAGACATGTCTCCTTGTCATGAAAAGCCCTAAGTTATTAAAATATTTTAAATGCCATATTCTGCAGTCTTTGAGAGATATGAAGAATGTCTATCTAACTGAAATATATCTCTATATATCTAGAAAATCTAACATGACTACAAGCTTTACTATTATCAATGATTATCCATTAACAACCTATATTTCCTAATTATACATTACATTTTAAAATGAACTACACAATCACAATACCTTAATCAAGATCAAAAATACATATATAGATAACAAAATTGACCATAAAATCCATACCAATGCAAATTATTCATATCTATATCATATCCCCCTTTAAATGTAAAAGAACATTTATAAACAATATTTGGGAACATGGGCGTAGTTTTTTCTTTCCAAACTGCTTCCTGCTGAATAGGGGCGTCGTTAATTAGGTCTTTTGTGGTATAACCTGTGTGGCAGGGTCATCTCGGTTGGCAGTTGAGTGAAGTAATTTTCTGAAGGAGTACACAGCAACCATTCAGGAGGGCGTGGTCTATCATACCAAATCGGAATAGATGCAATCCACAGGGTCTCATCCTCTGCAAAAACAAAAGAAGACCCTCTCCAAAGCATCATATCCTTAGACCCAAATTCTGAAATCATAATACCCTCATGAAATCCATTTTGGTTTAGCTTGGCAGCCCATATAATGAAATGTCTCTCTGTACTTAGCTCCTTCACAGTCAAAAATTTTAAAGAAAACACAATGTACATAATCCAGACTCTCTGTGAATTTTCCATTTTTACGTGGCTTATTTTCCTTTATTTCTCTTAATCTATAACTATCTGTACTTCTGTACTCTGTCTCTTTAAAGACTTTACCCTTTTTCTTTTTAAGACATTAACTTTATTCTTTATATTCTCTTTTTTTTCCCAAGCCTACGTACATTCATCCAACAGTGTCTGAATCTGTTTTACTGTGAATCTGTAATTTTTTTACTATCTAGGAGCATTTCTTAAAATGTTAAGCATTTCTTAAAAACTTAAGTTGCACCATGTATAGGTAATACGGTACTGCCTGTGTCCTGCCCAGTCTAAACCTTAACTGCACAGTTTTAAGGTAATTACGGTAGTTCCTGCCTGAGATCAGCACAGTTCAGCATGGAGCAAGCCACTCCTGCCTCAGAGTCATTTGGTGCTTCTGAGCTGAGCACAGTTCCAGGCACACAGCAAGTCCACATTGGAGCCGCATTCAGCAGTTTAACTCTGAGACTGAGTGTGCAGCACAGAAACTCTTTTCATCCAAGTTACAGCCAAATCTGACATGCAGAGCACTGTGCAGTCTGAAAACGCGTCTCTGTATAGCGGCAGGAATCCGCCATGCTCTTCCGCCTGCCTAAGCTTGATTTAAAATGACGCAGCTTTTTTTCTCTGCTGCTGTTGCTGAATCAGGAATCTCTCTACAGCACGCCACCAACAAAACAGCAAAAATCTGTGTTAAACTCTCTCTCCCTTATTTTTAAGCCTTCTCAGGTTTTTAAGTGGATTTAGCCCATCACGTCTGGGCGCCATCTGTTGAAATAGGAGCGGCAGGGCTGTGTCCCCAGCACCCGGCCGCCCGCATGGCTAGCTTATGCCCGAAATAATTACACGGAAACTGTATTCTTTCAAACACTGCCTGGCCCGGCTAGGTCCAGTTTCTTATTGGCTAGCTCTTACATATTGTTCTAACCCATTTCTAATATTCTGTGTAGCCCAAGAGCTGGCTTACCAGAGAGGATCTTAACCTGCGTCTGTCTGGCGTGGGAGAATCATGGCGGACTCCTCCACTAAGCTTCTTTCTTCCAGAATCCTGTTCTGTTTTCTCCACCCACCTAAGGGTTGGCCTATCAAATGCAAATGGGCCTAGGCAGTTTCTTTATTAATAAGAAATCACTCCCACATCATTTCCCCTTTTTCTGTTTAAACAAAAAAGAAAGGCTTTAACTTTAACATAGTAAAATTACATATAACAAAACAGTTATCAAGCAAGAATTACAGTTACAATATTTGTATCTATTTTATCTCTTATCATAACTAAGGAAAACTATAACTATTCATTCTTCAACTCCATCAAAGACTCCAGAAGGATATAATATTACCTATCAAACAAGAAATAAGAAAACTCTGGATACCATGGGCCTGAAGGCCGAAGATGGATGCCCCAACGGTACAGAGGAACTTTGGGTGACTGTCCAGGCAGCGAGATGTCTCTGTCATTTCTAGAGTTTTCTTATTTCTTGTTTACTTAAGTATTATTATATCCTTCTGGAGTCTTTGATGGAGTTGAAGAATGAATGGATAGTTATAGTTTTCCTTAATTATGATAAGAGATAAAATAGATATAAATATTGTAACTGTAATTCTTACTTGATAACTGTTTTGTTATATGTAATTTTACTATGTTAAAGTTAAAGCCTTTCTTTTTTGTTTAAACAGAAAAAGGGGAAATAATGTGGGAATGGTTTCTTATTAATAAAGAAACTGCCTTGGCCCATTTTATTGGATAGAAAATTAGGTAGGTGGAGTATACAGAAGAGAATTCTGGGAGAAAGAAGATTAGAGGAGGAGTCGCCATGATGCTCCCACTCCAGATAGACGCAGGTTAAGATCCTCTCTGGTAAGCCAGCTCATGGGCTACACAGAATATTAGAAATGGGTTAGAACAATATGTAAGAGCTAGCCAATAAGAAACTGGACCTAGCCGGGCCAGGCAGTGTTTGAAAGAATACAGTTTCCGTGTAATTATTTCGGGCATAAGCTAGCCATGCGGGCGGCCGGGTGCTGGGGACGCAGCCCTACCGCTCCTATTTCAACACCTTCATACACATAATTAAACATAAAAATAACTCTTAAAAGCAGCTGAAAGTAATGACAAATAGCATGGATTTAAGCCAACACAAGACTCAGGGCTCAGCCAGTTTTTTCATTGACCTGAGCTTTAGGTTTTAGATAGAGGGAAAAAAGAACTGGGCTGGGGCTGCGGCATAATTAAGCCAGCTTGATCCAGCTGTGGCGTGGTTGAGCACTATCTCAGTTCTGGTTTTGAAAGGCAATTGGAAGAAATGATGGCTTTGTAGGGACAAGCTGGTTTGCATGAGGCCTTTGCTCCAGCACAAGGGTGACCAGTCTGCAACCATTTGCTCTTCCTGAAATTCAAGGTGGCTACAAATTTAGCAGTGACTAGAGGCCTTCAGGTACCATTTGGATATCTAGGACAGGACACTGTAGAAGGTAACAGTAACATACTTCAGTCTTATCTTCTTGCCTTTAGCCTGGAAGAGGCATGAAATAGTAAGATAACAGCAGTTCGGACAGAGGCTCCTGGAGTGATGTTTTTTTGAAAAAAAAAATATATATATTTACTTATTATGCATACAATGTTCTGCTAACATGTACACACCAGAAGAGGACACCAGACCTCATAATAGATGGTTTTGAGCCACCATATAGTTGCTGGGAATTGAACAAGGACCTCTGGAAGAGCAGCTGGTGTTCTTAACCTCTGAACCATCACTCCAGCCCTTCTGGAGTGATTAATGTACCAATATTCAGAGCTGAGCAGGAATCTGACCCAGTTTTAAGACAAAGGAGAGAGATACAAAATGAAGACAGGGATGCCAAGACTGTACCTTGCTTTTAGTCACCTGTGGGTCCAAATGAGTCAGTGCCTTTTAGCAAAAGCAGTTTCTAAGTAGTTGTTATTTTTACTCTTAAACTTGAAAGTGGGAGCCCATGGACTAATGGCCTAATTTCTGAGTCTGTTCTGAGTGTGATAGGAGACTTTCAAAAGCAAATTCTGCCCATTGTAATCATCGCCTTGTCTGTGTGTGTGAGTGTGCGTGCATGGGCGCATGTGTATGTGTGTTGCTCATATGTCTGATAATTTGTTTCTTGTGCCAATGCCATTAGCTTGTTGAGGAGTACAGAGGCAGTGTTACATTGTGTGTGGGAGACAGTCTTGCTCAAGGGCAGAGTCAAGTCTCCTGCGAATTAATTACTCTGCTGAAGTTAGCTGTTCAGATATACCCACCTGCTTAGTGGAAGCTTCTAAGTTTAGAGTGAAGGATGGCTTAGCCTCTCTGATTGGATTTCTGTGAGTCAAATTGTCTTGAAATGAGCTGTTGCCCAGGGGGTGTTAAATTGCCAAGGGCCACATGGGCTAGAACGGACTGTTAAGGGGAGGAGTCTCTGTGTTCTAGGATACTTTCCTCTGGACTCTTAACACAGCATGTTTACCAATGCCTGGGACCATGTATCTTTCATGTGTGTGGTATGAGCATGTGCATGTGTGCTTGCACATGTGTATGCTCATGTGTATAGAGGTCAAAGGTTGATATTTTGCTCTTCACCTTGTGTACTGAGGCATGGTCTCTCACTTGAGCTTGTCTACCTAGCCTTAATTTGCTACAGGTGTGCTGAGGTCAAGGCTGCTGTGCCTGCCTGGCATTTACATGAATCCTGCAGATCTGAATTATGGTCTTCATGTTTGCATGGTAAATGTTTATTTTGTTGAGCAATCTCATAGACCCAGGATTATATTTTTCAAAGTAAGGTATATGGACCATTTCCACCTGAACCACAGGTTTATAGCTGATATTATAGATTCATGGTCTATATTCTAGATGGATTGTGTTAGCATCTTGGATTAAAGCTCACAGATCTGCATTTATACAAGCAACTTAAGTCTCCATAGAACCTGTCAGATGTAACAAGGCCGACAGTACAAATGAATATCTGTAGGACAAATAATTCATTAAATGATGTAAGAACAACTGGATTCTTACAAATGAATCCTTACCTCAAATCACAAAGGAAAAATAACCTTCATATAGATCAAATGTAGAACTATAAACCTTTTAGGAGAAAATGTAGGAGAATATCATTGGGCATTGAAACAGAGAAGGATATTCTCAATGCCTCAAAAACACATCAGAGGGGCTGAAGACATGGTCCAGAGATTGAGAGAGTATACAGCTCTGGCAGGGGGCCTGAGTTCAATTCCCAGTACCATTGGGAGCCTTGAGGCATCCAGTGCCCTGTTTGCCCTCCACGAACACTGCATTCACATAAACATACCCTCACACAGACATACACACAAACATACAAAAAAATAATAAATTTTAGATAAAGCAAGCAAGTATATGTATGGTAGTTCTACTACGGTATGGCCTGTTTCAGTTCATTCGTGTTCCTGTACCATACAATACACTGGGTGACTTAAAAGGAAGAGAAGTTTATGTCTTTTATAGTTCTAGGACTGGGAAGTCTGAGTTCAAGGTATGGATAGATTTAGTGTCTGGTGAGGGTCCCCATTATAATTCGTAGACAGCGCTTCTAACTGCATCCTCCCATGACAAAAGGCCCGGGGCAGCTCTCAGACTCCTTTGAAAACAGCATTGCTCTCATCATGAGGCTTCCACCCTCATGACCTAGTCACCTCCCGAGACTTCCTACCATCATCACTTTGGGGGTTAGGTTTTAATAAGTGAGATTTAGGGGGACAAGCATTTGTATCACAGCAAAATTTAATAACCTGCTTGACAGAGGAGATCACGAAGAAAGCCAATAGACCACACAACTGGGCGAAGTATTTATGAATACAACCAGGAAGTGGTTAATATAATATATTAATATATTATATTAATAATATAATATTTTTAAAAAATTAGATAGAAGCTGGGCCCTCTGCTATATGTTTTTTTTAATAAACATTAATTTTGGCGTAGTTTTAGAGGTACAGAAAGTCTGTAAAGGTATTACAGAAGACTTTGCTTTAGTCACACTTAATTTCTCCTGTTATTCATGCCTTATATTAATATGGGTTGCTAGTTTGTTATAAATAATAAAATTGTGCTCATACAATAATTAAGTTTTATACTTTAGTCATAATTTTTTGTTTGCTTTTGAGACAAAAATCTCATATATCCTAGGCTGGTTATGAGCCGGGCGGTGGTGGCGCATGCCTTTAATCCCAGCACTCGGGAGGCAGAGGCATGCGGATCTCTGTGAGTTCGAGACCAGCCTGGTCTACAAAGGGAGTTCCAGGACAGGCTCAAAAGCTACAGAGAAACCCTGTCTCGAAAAACCAAAAAAAAAAAAAAAAAAAAAAAAAAGAATCAGTGATTTTGAATCACTGCTTTTGAATTTTGAATTAGCACCCACAAACTCAGGTTGGGGGCTGTGAAGGTGAGAATGGCTTTGAACTTCTGATCCTCCTGCTTGGTTTGGAGGCTGGTGGTGCCAACACATTGATTTGTGTAGTTCTGTGAATGGGAGCCAGAGCCTCTCACACATGCTAGACAAATGCTCTGCCTGCTGAGACAGACCTGCTGCCCCATTGTTTGTGTTTAATGGCTTTTACTTCTAAGCCTTAGATTTCATTTAGGATATCACATCTAACTCTTTCCTTCTGTCTTTTAGGAGCCTCTCAAGGGTAATCATCTGCCTGGATTTTCTTAGGGTTATTTCTTGTTTATTTTGTTTCTTTATGACTTTGGTGGATAATTTTATTATTATGTTTAATGTTCCTTATTGGCATCTGATTGATAGTTTTCCTGTGTTTACAGTGGGCTTGAGGAGGAAATATGTAACTGTAAAGTGCCAGTCTCGTCACATGGCAAAGTGTACATATTGTTAACTAGACATCCTGTTGCTATCACCTTTGACCAGCTAGTGGAGGACACTCTGTGAGGTCTCACTGGCAACACCACTATATTGGCAACCCTCTTTCCTCTCCCATTCTAAAGTCTTTGGAAGGAAATCACTGTGTGTAACCCATATCAATCTCCGTTATAAAGGAGGAATTTTATCGTAAAACAGTAGTGATTTGTCTCAGGTCAGAGTTAATCATAGTCCAAGGTATGGTTTGGCCCATAGAAGAGTTACTTTAACCATAATTAGATAATTTCAATCTTAACATAATTTGAAAATCAGCATGATTCAAATATTTTGATTTCATTTAATTTTACATTTAATTTACATGTCAATTAAGACAGTGAATTCAAATATCACTTTCCCTTTTCAACAACCCTTCTATTCAGGCTAGGACTTAGATTTATTAGCTATGATATTTTTCACATTAATATATATTCCCACATTTTCCAGAGCTGACTTCAAAATGAGCAAAGGAAAATTTGCACATATTAGAGAGTATGACAGAACCACTACCAAGTAATAATGAGGAGAAAAAACTCCATGGGAACCAGAAAAGTTTACCAAAAGTCTTTCCACAGCGTTTGCCATTTGGTGAGGAAGCTCCCAGAGTCCTAGGTCTCAGGAATATAGTAAGGAAAAGGTCCATCTGCGGCTGGTTGATCTTCTGGGGGTCCCAGATTTCTTGATTCCTGAGAGCAGGTATTGGGCTTATATCCTATAACATGCTGGGGAATATGACCCAGAGCTTATGCCTAGCATGTGCGAGGGCCTGGGGCTGGTTGTTCATATCACAGATAGAGAATATGTGGCTGGCAAAGATTATCATGGAGGTGCTGGGTCATACATCAGATTCTAGATGATGCCGGGGCCCTGTGTCGCCATGAGGACCACTCTTGAATAGGGATGAAAATGATTTCAGAGCAAATAATGAAGTGAAACAATGATGAGCAGAAGGAGAAGTAAAACAGAGAACACAGATTTAACAAGTTATCATAAAATAATGAGAGGGAAAGTATCGGCTCAGGACCCCAAGACCAAGTTCTCAGCACAAAGGAGATTTATTTGCCCCAGAAGGATGATGGGCAGGGAATAAGAGACAAAGGCAGGAGCTAGAACACAGAGAGAAGGGGAAGCAAACAAGGGAGAAGAGGAGAAGGTGTTTGTCCTGAAGGAACAAAGGACTGCCTCTATACAGAGAGGAGACAGATGTGGCCCATAGGAAATTAAGGTAAAGAAGGCCTTAGATTTGATTCCCGACACCACAGAAATAAGGCATGGTGACATGGTCATGCTCTCCCAGAACCCCTGCAAGTAGAGACATAGGACTCAGACGCTCAAAGTCATCCTAGGTAATGTCTGTAATGTAGTATGTAATGAGTTCATGGCCATCCTGGATTATATAAGATGTTGGATCAAAAGCACAGGCAATCAAACAAAAAACGAGCAGAACCAAATCTCTAGCAAAGTAAACTAAAACTGAATCAAAATCAGAAATGAAAAATAATTACAATGGAAACCATAGGAATTACCAACTAACTGGTAATCCTAGAAGGAACGGATAGATACAATATGTCGAAGTTGAGGGAGAAGAATTAGAAAATCTTTGCCAACCAATAAACAGATAAGTGATTAAATAAGCAATAAAAAGTCTTCAAATAAAGAAAAGCTTGGAGTCTGGTAGAATCACTGCTAAATTCTTTTAAATATAAGTAAAGAAATAAACCTTTTCAAACTAGACTCAAAAGCTGAAAAGGAGAAAATCCTTCCAAAATTTTTCACAAGGCCAGCATTATTCCTGTCTATAAAACCAGGTAAAAACATAGTAAAAGAAAGAAAGGGGGGAAAAGCCACAGGCTACATACTTGATTAACATGGATGCAAGAAAAGTTGTTAACCAAATATGTGCACACTAGGCCAGTGAGAAGGCTCAGCAGGTAGGGTATCATTGCCATGCCTGATGACTGAGTTTGATCTCCAGAAGCCATGGATTTGTAGGAAAGAACCAACTCCTTCAATCTGGCCTCTGACCTCCACAGGCACTCCACAACACACACAAGCCTCCCTCCCAAAATAAATGGAACAAGAAATTGAAAAAGTGTGAGGGAACTGAGCTTGGTAGCACTTTGGAAAAACCTTTTGCCATGCGATCTGAGATTGATGCAAGATACAAAGATTTTCAACATGTGATACATTTTATTAACATGATTAAATGCTTATTTAATATGCTAAGGAAAAGTCTTTGACAAAAGGTAACATCCCTTCACGTTAAAAATTCAATTTGTTGTGTATAGAAGAAAAAATTATTCAACATATAAAAGGCAACATATGCCAGACCCGTACTTCACATCACTGAAGCTTTCCTCTGTGATATGGAACATAACAAGGTTGCCACTTTCATGTTGCATGGTCTGAGAGTTCCAGCTAGAGCCTTTAGACAAGAGAAAGGACATCAGATATGAAAAAAGGGTATCAGATTGTCCCTATTCATAGCTAACATGATCATGGATACAGAGAAGCTTAGATTACTCCAAAACCTGGTAAAATTGATAAATGGATTCAATGGGTTGTTCAAAGGTAAGGGATACAAAGTCAATACATAACAATTGTTTCTTGAGGGTTGGAGAGACAGCTAAGCAATTAGAAACACTTGTGCCTCTTTCAGAGGATGGGAGTTCAAACCGTTCCCAGTACCAGCATCAGGCAACTCACAATTGCCTGTGACTCTAATTCCAAAGGATCCAACCCCTCTTTTGGGATCTTGGGGTATCTGCACTCACACAGATGCTCTATGTTCATAGAAATAGATACAATTAGAAACAGGTTGTTGTATATAGAAAAGCTATCTGAAAATAAATCAGGAAATCCTGCTTAAAATAGGTACAAAAATTTTAATTGAGAATAATGTAACTAACAATGCAAAAGATCACCGCAGTTGTGGAGGCCCAAAAATGTGATTCTATTTCCACCTTGACCAAAGATCAGAGAGTTGGAACACGATACCAGGAAAGTTGAAGGTTATTGTGTTTCCACCTCAAACAAAGGTTCCACCTAGATTCGGAGCAGTGAGTTCTGCTTTCTCTCAAGGTTATTGTTAACAGGTGTGGCTAATAGCCAGACCTTGTATTTCAAGAATAAAGAAGTATATGTGTTTCTACCCCAAGCAAAAGTCTAAGGATCTGACTAGGGGTCCAGTTCCTTTAAGGAGGTATCATTGGATTCCACCCAGGGAGTGGTTTGCCTACAGAATGTTTTGGTCTAGGGTATGAGTGTGACTTGTTTTGTTCTAGCAACAGAATGTTTATCTATGGATGTAGCCCATGACCTTCAACTTTTCTTGTATCATGTTAATTTTTAAAAAAATTTTACTCCTATTTCTTGGGGGTCAGGGTGTTTTAAGCAATTGGAAATGAAATGTGTGCGATTTCAGTATTTACTGGAACTCCTTTCTGATACTATTCTATGCTTTTTTCTGTTTCATTATTTTTCATGCATCTTCATATTCTTTATTAATATTTCTAAATCCCTATGCCCCTACCCTGGCAAGAGGTGTTTTTGTTGAGGCTGGTTCCTGACATGCAATGAAAACCATAAAATAGGGCTCAAGGTGTAACTCACTGGTAGAACTCCAGCATGCACAAGGCTCTGTGTCCCTGTACAAAACCCAAACCAAACCTACAGAAACACTTAGGGAAAAAAATGAAGATATGACTAAATGAAAAGATTTCTTTCTATGCTCAGAGATTAGAAGGATAAATATTATTAAAATGTTCATACTGTCCAAAATGATCTACAGGTTTTATGTAATCTTTACCAAATACCAATAACATTCTGTTCAGAAACAAACAAAAAAAGCAATGATTAAAATTCAAGTGCAACAAGAGGACCCTCCCCCCAGTAGCAATACTGAACCAAACTAAACTGGGGGAATTACTCTCCCTGATGTGAAAATGTACCATACAGCTATGGAGGTCCAACCCAATGTGGTTCTGACCTTTACAGGTAGACTCAAAGAGTTGAGCATAACAAATAGGAACCAGTTCATCCATTGATATGTGGTCAGTTTTCAACAGAGGCACCAAGAATCAAATATGAAGAAAGGACATTTTCTTCAACAAATGTTTCAGGGAAAATTGGATCTGTACTTGTAAAACAAAGGTAAAGTAAGTCCTAGAAATTGCACTTCCCAGAAAAAACAAAAGCCATGCCTGTTAGAGTTTTTACGAGGCCAAAGGAACACTTTGTGGAAAGTTACTATGTTGTAGAACAGAACCAAATGATCTTGGGCTATATTTAGTCCCCTTAAGAGCTTGTCATTTCACACTCCTTTCTGAACTAACATCCTGTGGCTATGAAAGCCTTTAAACGCAGTTCTTTGCAGACCACTAGCTTTCCTCCAAGTGAAAAACTAAGAATGTGATCAGACAGTGCCTGAGACCTCTGCAGTTCCCCCAGTTTCTGTAACCCACCTACTTCCAATCCCCACCAGGGCCATGATTGATGACGTATTTTTTTTTGCCTGGAATGAATAGAATCTCTAGTAGATTTTTGCTAGAAGGTTGAGGAGAAATATGACTAAGAAGCTCTCCACAACCATCTCATGTTCCAAAGTGGAACATTCTTCTGGTGCAGTCTGAATCCAGTTCCGAAGCCGTTGTCCTTCACATATGGCTCAAGAACAACTTACCATTATTCTCTTTGAAGCAATAACTCCATTTTGTATTGATAATTTCTACCTCTCACAATACAGGGAAATAAGTAGATTGATAATTTGAATGTAAGAGTTACAACATTGAAAACAGTAGAAAATGGAAAACTTTGTGATTTCTTCTTCTTCTTCTTCTTCTTCTTCTTCTTCTTCTTCTTCTTCTTCTTCTTCTTCTTCTTCTTCTTCTTCTTCTTCTTCTTTTGGAAAGCACTCAAAAGCTCAGGCAGCAACAAGAAAAAAAATCGCACATATTGGGTTATGTTAAATAAAAAGTTTCTGCATAATAGAGAAAATAGTTAACAGAGTAAAATAGAATAAACTTGTAGAATGGGAGAAAAATATTTGCAAACTAAGTCCCTGGCAAGTAATTAATGTCTAGAATATATGGAATTTAGTAACAAAAACTACAAATAATGTAATTAAAACACAGGCAAAGGGCTTGAGTAGATGTCAAATGAATACACAAGCCAACAAGTACATGTAAAAAGCATATCATCTATAGAAATTAAAACCACATATTTCACCTCACTTAGGATGGCAAGCACAAAAGGAAGATCCAAAATATTAAGTTCTGGCATGGGTATGGAGAAATAGGTTTATTTATATGCTGGGAATGTAACTTGGTATGGCTGTTTGGATAAAGGCTTCACTCCAGTCCCTGTCATCCATATATCCAAAGAGTCTGGAATGTTTGGGTGGAGGTTTTACCCCAAGCCTTCCCTCCCCCACACTCCTTGCCCAGTTGCCTTGGTCCAGACTTCACCCATGAGAAAGCCTGCCAAATGATGACCCCTCCCTAGAGATGCTCAAGACCACTCCCACGGGGTATTTAACCTGCACCCCCAGCGAACAAAACACATGGTCTCCTCAACTACCCCTGGGGTCACCCAAGAATGCTGTGCTCAGAATAAACCTAGATTGATTCAGCTTGACTGGCTTATTACATCAGCAGGGGTGGATTTCCATTAGCCAGAATTAAACTTCACAATGGCCATTAGGAGCTTCCTCAAACAATAAAGTAGACCTTGCATGTGGTCGAGAAGTCTCGCCATGAGCATCTATCCAAAGGAAATCAAATCAGATGCCAAGGTATCTGAATGTCTATGTTTGTTGTAGTACTATTCATTACTGCCACCAAGATAGGAATGAAGATAGACATCCACCACCAGTATATGAATGGATAAGGAAAACACTTTGCTGCATGTATTCATGAGTCAAAGACAACTGCTCAGCCACAAAGCAATGACATTCTGTCTTTTGTACTGACATAGATGAGTCTGAAAGACATTACATAAAATGCTATAAACCAGGTACTAGAAACTGAGACTGCCTGATCTCGTTTCTGTGTCAAATCATACAGCTGGGTTCAGAGAAGTGTAGGATAGACTAGTGGTTACTCCCCATAGTCTGGGAAGGCAGGACAGGGATGATTATGAAGGTAAGTCAATGGAGATAAAATTATAGCCAGATAAAAGGCATAGGCATGAATGTTCTGTAGCCCAACAGGGTACATACCACAGTTAATATCAGTGTGCTGTTTACTTCGAAGAAAGTAGAGGATATGGCTTGTTCTAACTTCAGTGATAAACATCGAATGTGAAGGGTGTGTTAAATATCATGTTTCGAGTATTGCGGGCCGTGTACATGTAACAACGTCACATTATACTTCATAAATACGTGTAAGTCTGTGTCAGTTACAATGAACAGCAAAACAAAATCAACAGAAAATAGGTGGGCACGGAGAGGACCCTTTTAAAGTTATGGCTCAATCAAGGCAAAGAGTATGAAGGTAAGTAAAAGCTTCCTTGAGTTATCAGAAGCAAACCAAATAAAACCAACAGTTAGCTGTCTGAAGTGAGAGGGCTTCTGGAAGAGTCGTCAGTGACATCTGATGCTGCCGAGATGGTCAACAGAACAAAAATCCAACAGAAGTCAGAAGATTCCAATACAGACTCCCCACAGCGATTTCTTCACAGAAAAGGAAGTTTTGAGTATGTAGTGAGGACAGGAGCAGGATTTAAAGTCTATCTTCTAGAAGTTCTTCCCAGCGTCCTAGAGAGGAAACTAAGTTTTTTGACACCAGGGGATCTTGGAGTATGAATGCAATTGGTGAGGTTCTGTGGGGGAAGTAAGAGTGGGTTTGAAGAAGGATGCTTAAAAGAAATCCCACACGAGCTCAGAATTGAGAATAATAGAGGGTTATTTATTGAGGGGTAGACTCACAAGTCAGAATCCTCTGCTGGAACAGAGAACAGCAACCGAATCCCACAGCTGGAAAAGAGGCAGAATGCGTGCTCTACATCTGCATAAATAGTATAAGAGGCTATGACCAAGTGGGCGGGTAACTTAAAAGCTACTGGCTGTAGGACTTCCTACAGCATGGATTTGCCCAGAGGAGAGAATTTGGGACCGAGGCGGGGAGCAGGTGGCAATGTTGGCTATATTTAGTCTTCCCTTCACTCCATAGTGTTACTTCCAACATTCGCTTTAAGGCTTGTTGGACATAAATTCTTTTCATATCCTGGGGATTTTTTCTATCTCCACCTGCTATGACAGAGTTCTGCTGGGTATTGTAGTCTAGGCTGCACCCATGATCTTTTAGAATATGAAGTACGTTGCTGCAGGCCCTTCTGGATTTTAAAGTTTTCTAGTGAGAAATCAGTTGTTTCTCTGATGGGTTTTCCTTTATATTTCACTTGTTTTTTTGTTTGTTTGTTTGTTTGTTTTCTCTTGAAGCTTTCAATACTTTTTAAATTTTTATTATTATTTATTTATTTATTTATTAATTTTGAGACAGGGATTCTCTTGTGGTCTTGACTGTCCTAGAACTCACTCTGTAGACTAGCCTGGCCTTGAACTCACAGAGATCTACTTGCTTCTGCCTCTGCCTCTGCTGGGATTAATGCGTGCCACGTCACCACCGCCTCCCCCCAATACATGTTCTTTGTTATGATAGTAGGTGTTTAACTATAATGTGCCATGGGGAGTTTCTCTGTCTGGTCCTGTCTATTTGGTGTTGTGTGTGTTTCTGATTTAATTTCTGCAAGTTTAACTTCTTAATTTTTTTATTAAAATATTTATTTTTAATTCAAAATAGATTCTTTTTTCCATACAATATATCCTGATTATAGTTTCCCCTCCTTCCATTCCCCCCAGTTCTTCCTCATCTTCCCTCCCATCTGGGTCCGCTCCCTTTCTGTCTTTCATTAGAAAAGAACTGAACTGGCTTCTACAAGATAACAACCAAATATGGCAAAATATAATACAATAAAATGAAGCGAAAACTTTCATATTGAAGTTAAACGTGGTAAGCCAACAGGAGGAAAGGGTCCCAAGAGCAGGCAAAGGAGTCAGAGACCCACTTGTTCTCAAAGTCAGGGGTCACATAAAAATACTAAACCGATAGCCATAATATATACGTGGAGGACCTGGTGCAGACCCATGCAGGCCCTGTGTTTGCTGCTTCAGTCTCTGTGAGCTCATATGAGCCTTGCTTAGTTGATTCAGAGGGCCTTGGTCTCCTGGTATCCTCCAAGTCCCCGACACTCACAGTCTTTTGGTCTCCTCTTCATGAGATTCCCTGAGCTCTAAGGGAAGGGACCTGATGGAGCCTCTAACTTAGATTCTCTTTCTGTACAATGTCTTGCTGTGGGTCTCTGCATCTGTTCCCACCTGCTGCTAGAGGACACCTCTCTGATAATGACTGAATAAGGCATTATCTATGAGTATAGATCTATGAGTATAGCAGAATACCATTAGGGATCATTTTATTTTATTTTATTTTATTTTTTTTGGTGTTGTTGTTTTTGTTTTAACACCAGTGATGTTTGGCTTTATTCTAGCTCTTTGAGCTACCTAGCCTCTGGTTCTTCTTAATTTTTAGGGAAGGGAAAGAAATGCCTTCCTGAAATCCTGGTCACAGATCAATAACACCAGAGGACCGGCAATCACCTAGTTCTAGAATAGCATGCTTCCAGATTGGACAGCTCCTGTGTGTAATTCGTATTGTGACACACGAACTGTCCTTCACGGAATTATTCTCTGGCGTGAAGGGAAAAATCAGACCCCGGTCAAGCAAGCACAGTCGGATTGCTGGTAAGTAAAACCTCCTGCTTGGAAGATGCGGGTGTAAATGCCAGTCGCGTGTTCCTGACCCCGCACATTCCTGAACACAACCCCCTGTCCTGTTTCTCCTCTGCCTCCCATCGGTCACACCCACTTCTCTTCCTTCCAGTTTGCTCTGCTTTGTTTTTGTCTCTTGTTGTGTCAAGGTTGGTTTGTTCTGTGGAAATAACAAGTGCCTGGATTTCCTGCTTCCCAGAGCTCTGGCGTGAGTTAAGTCTACAGATGTTTATTCGTGGTGACAGTCTCTGTTGGCCGGTGGTGCCAGCGCTTTTGTGTAAGGGCTGGCTTTGCTCTGTGAGGCTAGCTGAAGGGGAATCCTAGGAATTTGCTTTCATTAAGAGCAGAAGACAGTCGAGCCAACTGAAGAACGCTTGCCCACTTCTCTCTGCTCTTGCAAACCTTAGAACCAAATTTTGTTTGTGCAATCTGAGAACATTTTTTTTTTTGCTTTTTTTTTTTTTTTTGTCTGATCTGGTAGGGAGTGGAAGACATTTGCTCAAAGGGAGCTCTTTGTTCATCTTTTCTGATCTATTTCATAGGAATTCTCGGAAGAGGGACAAATGGCTGTGGCAATGAGCAACATTTGCGCTATTGGTTGTTCCAGAGGCTGATTCTGTGGCTAGCAGGACAGCCAAGTCCGAGGAAAGTTGACAGTCTTTGACCCTGTCTGGCCACAATGCTAACTGTTTCATAAGGGGACCTTGGTATCTGCTGTTAGGGACCTTCACTGGCTTCTTTTGTTAGACACAAGCAAACTCCTGAGACCTAGTCATGAGGGTTACAGTAAGGGAGCATGGTGGAACTCGGCGTGAGAAGGTAAGCATGACTAGGTGCCCCTTTCCTGACAATCGCTTCCCCTTTCTACTTCTAGGCTTGCCAGCCGTTATCCAGCGATGCCTTCTTGTGCTCTCTTTTTAGGTATGGAGGGGCGCGTATCTGGGAGGCGGATATAGGAAGCTGTGGTCTAAAAAGTTGGTGCTGGCATAGGAAGCAGGCATGGATATGGAAGCTGAGGCAACGGGAGCAAAGCTCAAGCAGTTTACAGGAATCCAGAGAACCTGGGAAAAACCCCAAGCCCTGAAGTCTTTGTTTGGAAAGTTTTGCAGGATAAAGGCTGGCTAGGTCTCAACCAAGCTTTTCCAGCAGGGTTTCAAAACAAAACTCTGAAGAAGAAAAAAACAACTCTCAAACAAACAGCATCTCTCTTTCCTTTTGGCTGGCCAGGTTTGAAGTTCAGCGAGAGGATTGGTGAGCTGAATATGGAGATATGCTCAGTCTCTAAGTAACAGGATGCATCCCATCTTCAATCACATCCACATGGAAGGGTTGCTTGGACTAAAGATTGCTTCATTAGGCGCACTCTCCCAGACCCTTGGCCTTCTGGGGAACAGTGCAGCCTTGCATCTGTTAATGCCAAAGACAGGAGGAGAACCATCACTGACACAAATCATCCTGGCCAAACCCAAAGCAAGCAATTAATTAAAGCAAGCTATTGAATTTGTGAGCATGGGGCTCCTCCTGCTAAGACAGGGTTCAAGAGGTCAGCGTTGGATATGAAGAAGGCTTTTATAGCTCAGGGGTAGGAGGTTCCTGTAGTCAGATTTTTCTTTAGGCCACCAGCTCACACATAACACAGAGACTTATTATTCATTATGAAAGCTCTGCCTTAGCTTAGACTTGTCCCACCAGCCCTTATAAATTGAATTAACCTGCTCTTATTAATCTGTTTACCATGTGACTTTTTACCTTTCATCCTGTATGCCCGACTTCCTGTGTCTCCATGGATCTTCTGCACACTTTGATTCATCACCTCTTCCTTTCTCTCCCCCGAAGTTCTGCCTATCTCTCCTGCCTGGCTATTGGCCATGCAGCTTTTTATTACACCAATCACAGCAATCCACCTTCACACCATGTAAAAATATTCCACGGCAGGTTTCTAAGTGTTGAATTTGGCAGTCAGAGTAAGTGGGGTTACAGGAGCAGAGTATCAGCATACACGTGAGTCCTAATGACCTCCTGAAACAGAGACTTGGCTACAAGGTGGGCATAACGAGGTAGTCATTGTAATGATTTAATGGCGAAAGGTACCTTGGGAAGTTGGAGCCAACCTGTGCCACAGAGTCACACCATGCAACAGCACTCACATTTGGGGACGGGGAAAAGAGGGGTTCAGAGGCAGCCTCTGAGTTAGCAAAAGGAAGAGAGCGAGAGAGCGAGAGAGCGAGAGAGCGAGAGAGCGAGAGAGCGAGAGCGAGAGCGAGAGCGAGAGAGAGAGAGAGAGAGAGAGAGAGAGAGAGAGAGGGGAGAGAAGGCATTTGCTTTTTTATAAGGGGAAATAGCACATGCACATAAAGAAGAGTTCATGACTAGAGGTGGGAGTAGCCAGTGTGGCATCTTGGCTGCTGCAGATGACATGTCCTGCTATTGCTTGGACCCCAAAGGCAGGCCAGTGTGAGACAGTCATAAGGACAGGCAGTCATAACAAGGTAGTCATAGATGGTCATATAACCTTTTGAAACAAAGGTGAGATTGTAAGATGGTTATAAAACAGCTTTTTGAAACAGACATGGTTGCTATTGCTGATACAGGTAGTACAGAACCATTCGTAGTTAGGGTTACAGGTGGGGCATAGCCCAATCCTTGAAAAACAGAAGTTTAATCATAAACAAGAATGAACCTAGTTTGTCTTTACTATAAGTTGGGTTTTAAACCTAAGCAGGGCCAGGGGTGGTAGCACACACCTTTAATCTCAGTGGGGCAGGCATATCTCTATGAACTCGAGGCCAGCCTGGTCTATAGAGCAAGTTCCAGGCCAGTCGGGCTGTTATACAGAGAAATCCTGTCTTGAAAAACAAACCAAAAAATCTAATATGGAGGCATGCTGGTTCTTCACATATATCTAGAACATTTCTCAAGGGTGTTTTTTTTTTTCTTTGAGTTGCCTTGTCTTATGTTAACAAATATAGAAAATACAGATTGATTGTGATTATTATTTCATCAGTTAATTTATATTATTTAATTTTGATTTTTTAAGCTAATGACAGCACAGACACCCCCACCCCTGCCATTCTCCTCACCCCTGAACTTTTCCTGGCCACCTTAAAGGCTGTGGTGGGTAACTCTAATGTTGATCCAAGCAAAGACCCTGGCTATTTTTGTCAGGTGGCAAGTAGAGCCAGAATGGGTGGGTAAACAGTGTTCTTCTTGCCTTTCTCTTTCTACCCTTTGAACACTTGCTCTCGCACTTGGAGGTGGTGGGTGGATGGATGGGCTGGGTGGGATGGCATAGGGTTGGCAGGCTTTTCCCTTTCCCTTCTTGAGGCTTGACAGCTCCCTCCTGATTGGTCCCATTCTATGTCTCATTTGAATACACACAGGGTCCATCTGGTTTTGTATAAAGAAGAGGCACGCAGGATTTTCACCAGGCCAGCTCCTAGGTCTGGTCAGGGCCTGGTCCTCAGGCCTTTCTGTCCTCTTCAGGAAGGAAAGCCTGAAGCCAAGATCTCACAGTCAGGTGTCTGACCAGATTCAGGTCCTCAGTTAGGTCTGGCCAGAATCAGCTCCTATGTGTTCTTGGAGAAGCAAGTCATTTCTTGAGACAAACCCAACGCACACAGGCAAACTCACCCAGAGTCCCTCCGCTCCTACTTCCCAGACAGGGTGTTTGTGCCCGCCTTGAGAGGCTTCTCATCCCCACTTGAGAGCTTCCATTCTTTTCTTGCCTTTGAGATCTGTTGCTTCATCTGCAAGCAGGGAGCTCTTCCTCATCTGCCAGAGGTGGGAGATGTGCTGCTCCTGCTACTTGTGTGCGACCTGCTTTCTGCAGACTTGCTCTGTGCAGGACTGTTCGTGATGGGCATCCCGTACCATTTGCTGGCAGCTCTCTCAGCTGGGCGCCTGCAGCCTGCTGAGAACCAAGGGTTGCAGCACAGCAGGCAACCTCCCCTGACTGGTTGACATTCCCTTCCACTTTCCCATTCAATGTTCTACTCTTTGGTTTTAACTCTTTCCTGCTGGCCAGTGATAGTTGCCCAGGTTGCCTCTTTGTCTGCTCCACCCATCTTCAAGAGGGGAAAGACATGAATCTAAGATGGAATCGACTATCTACAGGGCCTCAGTGGTTTGCACTGACCAGCTTCAGACTTTCTATGTAGTCCAGGCTGGCTTTGAACTCATAATTCTCCTGCTTTGCCTTCCCAAGTGCAAGGATTATAGGTGTGTGTCATCATGTCTGGATCAAGGATTGATATGCTTTGGGAATTTATTTAATTTAACATTTTTTCTTTCATGAATTAATGTTTTCAACAGAAGGAAGTTACCACACAAACACCTTTAGAAAAGTTGCTAAACAGAATTCATTTTTTCCACTATTCATGCACCATTTCCAAAAAATTAGAATTAAATGCCAAATGTATTATATTGAGATGGGTCATTAGGCCCCCACACGGAATGTGGGGAAAGTATCCATCAGGTGCTGACCTCAATGAACCATGGCATATGTGCTGTGAGTTCTCTAACAGTTCCTTTCCTTTCATTCAAAGTACTTTATAGTGATAGTGTATAGGATGTCAATATTGCTCATAAAAAGTGGGACTTTCAGGACACTGCTTGGTGTTGGTCATGAAGAGATTGCACAGGAAATGACAGTATTCTAGTTAATCTTCCATGGTTACTATGTATCTGTTAGGTTTTGAGTCTACAATGTCCCTCACAGGCTCATGTGTTTGAATACATGTTTCCCTAATGTAATTATTCAGCCATAGATAAGGCTGCACTTCCGTATTCTAAAGGTGAGCACGTGCAGATGGGCCCTCCGGCGCAGAGATGCCTCAATGTTAAAGGGCCCTGCATAACCCACATGCGCGCACGCGTGATTACATGACCTGCGCATGCGTGGTTACATCCACGTATGACTCAGCTAAACCTTTGCGCAACATGCACGAGTCGCCAGTCATGTGCATCAGCAGCGTGTGGCGTAGTCATGCCAACTCCCTGTGCATATACACTAGGCAGCTTTTAAAAGCTGGACACGCCATCTCCCTCTCTCTCTCTGCACACCCATCCTCAGGCCTGTACGCACGCCCTCTAATAAATTCCGTGTTCCGTGTTTCCTTCTCACTCGTGCCAGGTAATTTCACCTGCTAATTGTGCTGTTTGGGAATGTTTGGCCTATTTGTTAAAACTAGGTCTCTAGAGCTGGGCCTTTGAAGGTTTTCTCTGCTTCAGGTTCTGGTCTGCTTATTCTGACTCTAGGTCTGTGCTATATGGGCTGCCATGGCCTCAGGTTCCTACTATTATGAGCAGAGATGCTGCTGTTGCTGAGTTCCCTGCTGTGGTTGACTGAAATTTCTCCAAAATAGAAAACATTCTTCTACAATCTCGTTATATATCTTACACCCTTTGCAGTCATCGCACACTCCTTGACTACTCTTCCAGGCTCTTTTCTCTTTGCTCATCCAAAAGCACTCTTGATGTGCCCTGAAAACCCAGACTATGTCCAGCAAAAGAATTCTTTGTTTCTGTTACAGAGCTCTTAACTTATGTTTTTTCCCTTTGATTCGCAGACTTTATATCTCTCTGTTTACATTACCCATCTATCCTTGCATGCTATAAAACTTTTTTTTTTATGAAAGACCTTTACATATTAGTTATTGGTTATACCTTTGTATTCTCAGAGACTCTGAAGCATGCTAGAGTTTGAGCAGCATTCTTGTAGAATTACTCAATGTCTACCTACCTAAACAAAGCCCTCTTTCCTAGCAATGAACAGACCCCACATGACTGTGGAGGCCTAAAAATGTGAGCCCATTTCCACCTTGTCTGAAGGTCAGAGAGTTTTAGCTTGCTCAAAATTGTTGACAACAACCAGGGCAACACATCCTAACCAAGGATGTGATTACTTGGTTCTTTTGACATTATGATGGCCTGCACATTTATATCCACTCCATTTTGACAGATGGTCAGTATATGTAAGCATACTCTGCTCCTTCTTTTATAATTGGAGGTTTAACTTGGGGAGTGGCTGCCTTCACGATACTTGGTCTAGGGTGGCTTCATTGCCTAAACAACAGAATGCTAATAATGTGATGTCTCAAAGTGTTGAAGCAATTAGCTGTTTGAGCTGTCCTTTGTATCATGTTAAATATGTCTTTTGTTGCCTTCTTCCCTTTTTATAATTGGCATATAAAAGTGTATGGGAAAATTAAATGCAGGCAATTTCAGTATTCACTGGAACTCCCTCCTATGTTTCTGTTTTATTATTTTCAATCACATTTTCATCCTGTTTACTATTTTTTTCTGATCCCCATACCCCTACCCTGGTAAGTGATATTTTTGTCAAAGCTGATCTCCAACAAATGGCACCCAACGTGGGGACAACAGGTGAATCCCAAAATGCACAGAAGTGTAGCCAACGTACAGGGGAGTACACGAGGGACATGAGTACATGAAGAAAATTACATCACAGGTGTAGAGGTGAATAATGAGTGCTCAGAAATAAATAATAATAGATAATAAAAAGGAGAGAGAAAGGTGGGGCAAAAAATCGGGTGTAAAACTTGAAAATAATATTTGTGAATGTGAGACTAGGAAATAGTATTCCACTATCTGTACAGTTGCTTGGATGCATTTTGATAACCAAAGGAGCTGGGGTGAAACAGAAACAGATGCAGAGATTTTAGAGTTTGTAAGTATTATACCCTCCCCCTACACACACACACACACACACCTACCTTCTGGCTGCTCTGTGACTTAGAAGAGCCAAAGTATGGCCTCTCCTTTGCCCAGACAAGCTGTGGTCACCTAGCCACAGTCTCTGCCACTGCTGAGTGGGTGGGAAGAGAGAAGAGAGCTCAGAGCATAGTCCAGATATGGCCTAGGCTACTGCTGAGATTGTGGGCAGCTGAATCTGACCCATGCTGTGCAGTGGAGCCAGGAGAGGCAGGAGACAGGAAAGTTTGAGGGGCTATACCTCCCACAATCAGCACCCTTAGCCAAAACGTCTACAGGCTAATTGGCCCTTGAGCCAAGGAGCCTATATGGGTAAATGGCTTTTAACAGAGGAGAGGGTACAGAAATTCTCCTAATTTTGTGATTACAAGGCTTAAAATAATAAAAAAAAACAGAGGTAATAAAGAAATAGGTGTGGCTATACCTGCCTAAGCTTGTGGTCACACATGGCAGTCTCAGAAGGCACCTGAGAACCTGAGCTAAATTTGCCAGCTGTGGCAGGAACGCTGAATGTTGCCTATGCCCTGTCCAGGCCCAACAGACAACAAGGGACTGTTCTCCTGATTCCAAGTCCCTGGCGGGACATGGGCTAATGGGAGAGCAAGGCTTGTACCTCACTATCCAGCCCTACTTTAGCTATGAGCCCAGATCCCAGTTTCTGGCCTGACAGAACTCTACCTTCTTTGATGTACTCAGCGAGAATATTTTATTGTCTATAAGGAGAAAGGGCAGGGAATGTGTCAATGGTGAATTAAACATAACCACATTTGGGAACCATTAGTCTCTTGATTTGTTGTTTGGCTTCCCAATCCTTGGTTATCTGTTGCTGGTTCTCTCATTAAAAGGAGTGAGTTTTGCTTATGCTCCTTTGAAACAGTCTTCCTATAGTCTTGACGTTTGTATTGTTATCTGGGTTCAGAGCTCAGGGTTTGCAGTGACTTTCTGTCAGCAGCTTGGAGAGATGACTTTGCTGTGCTCTGGCATCTGGGGCGGATGTGAAGTCTGTTGTTTGTCTAATGAGCGCTTGCTAACAGGAATTCGTCTTCCTCTATGTGGCTTTGAGAAGTTTTCCCTTTGTGAGGATTTTTCCCTTTGTGTGAGGGTTCTACAATGTCACCGCCTCCTGTGCAGTTCCCACTATTCTACAATGTAACTGTCTCCTATGCATTTCTCACTATCCTTTTTTTTTTTTGTTTGTGT
Source organism: Alexandromys fortis (assembly GCF_014885135.2). NCBI lineage: Eukaryota > Metazoa > Chordata > Mammalia > Rodentia > Cricetidae > Alexandromys > Alexandromys fortis. The sequence goes on from NW_026067895.1 coordinate 7,026,482, forward strand.
CACTTTACAAGGTGAAGATTTGTGAAATTCTTAAACTTTGCTTTTATGTCGGCTCTGGAGAGTTGAACTTGGGCCTTCCCACTGTGAGGCAAGTCATTTACCTGTTGAGCCATATCCCCAGTCCACATCATCTGTCTTATAGGCAATACTTGAGCAGACCAGAAAACTCTTGCATGTTTCAAAATAGTTCCTTGCAGAGAAATTGTTCCTGGAAGGAAAACTCACAAAGGCGCAGCCATGTTGCCACATGGATGGGTCCCTGTAGAAATTTTAACTCCCAGACATGTCTACATCAAAGCAGCCTGCCAACTACATTTTAGGGTTTCCTGTTCTTTCCCTTGGAAGCTGCTGTTGACAGATTTACCTTCTTGTAAAGTGTTATTCTCTGCAATCCGCCATCTGTATCTTCCATTTCAGAGGCTGCGGTTCACTCTGTGACCTCGTTTCTCTGGTGGATTTAAGAGGATTTGTTCATTTTCATTTTGCTTAGTCTTTTGCTTATTAAAATCGGATAATAACTGCCCATCTTATATATGTAACTAGAAACTATAATTCAACATCATTCTTTATACTTCAGGGGCTTTGAGAACAAATCAAAGGCTCTTGCCAGATTGTGTTTGTGCGAGGAAGCACTATAAATCTGTTTTTTGGGACCTAGGGATGGAGCTGGTGCTTGAGGGTTTTGCCTGGTACACATAAGCCTTTGAGTTTGATTTCTAGCAGCACATAGTCTGTGACCTGCATGGCTTTAGACTTGACCTTACTGGGGCCATGAAACAATAAAAAAAGGACAGACACACAGACACATGTACTGACAATCTGGGACTGAGTCAACTGTTCATGCTGACGGAAATGCACCCGCAGCCCCCAAACTCAATACTCAATTCATTTGTTATATATTGGAGAGCAAAGAGGTGGGATGGTGTGTGTGTGTGTGTGTGTGTGATTAGCTGAATGAAAAGGTGATTGGTTAGCTAATCTGAGTAGGAGGTCTCTATTGTTGGTTAGTTTCAAATTGCAGTCATGGAAGAGGAGGGAGCAGTGATTGACTGCTTCTGCATTCACTGGCTTAAATTAAAGGTCAATCATTCAAAACAACCATACTTGGACCAGAGGAAGGCTTTGCCTTTCTTTTGAGTTTGATGTGGAGACTTGCCCACAAGTCTAAGGCATTGGGCTCTTTGAGATGGCTGTGCAAATGGTCAATAATACACATCTACTCAGGACTTTATCTTGCTCTCTCTGTCTTCCCTTTTCTGATTTCTTAAGTGCTCCTGATACGTCTTGACTTCTAGTCCAGTGGTCCTTCTGCATTGTCTTTGGAACCTGACTGAGGAGAGAAAGAAAGAAACACCATGGCCCCTGGCCCGAGCTATGAAGGTCATCGTGTTCAAAGACTGAAACAAACAAACAAACAAACAAAACAATAACAAACAAATCAACTATATAACTCAATACAACCCTCCCCATGTAATATACAGACCCCAGGGCTGCTTGCAAGAGTTGGGCCACAAGGTATGGGCACAATTCTTTTGGGATCTGATGAATCTCAGTGACAAAGTTATTTTTTTGTTTGTTTTTCTTTTGGTGGGCAATTCTCTTCATGCCTTTAAGATGGCTATATAGATTTATTTATAAGTTTGCAAAGGATACAATAATTTGTTGCTGACTCCTTTATAATTGAGAGGGCATAACCTATGAGGCCAGACTCCCTTGCCATCTAATTTGACAGCTGGCCCTTTGGTGAGGACATGGCCAAGGCTTTATGGAATTATATACAAGACTCCATAAGCCTAAAGTAAGAACTGGAATAAAGTCAGGTTCCTCAGCTCTGTATTCATTCCTCAAACCTTCTCCTGTTTCTTCTCAAGCAGCCCAGATCACTGTTCCTTCTTCTGGAGACTAAAGGCACATCTTCCAAACACAGTGTAAAGGCTAATGAAGCTGTGAAGTTCTCACACCACCCTGTGGCTCCCCACATCTCCCCCAGTGTACCAACATATAACCGTCTCTAGATTCTTCTGGTCCCATGTTTTTTACCCAACACATAGAAATTTGCCTCCTCATATCTTAAACTACTGCTTCTGACAGGAACATTAAACTATACAATACTCTGGACAAACTCAGAGTCAAAGACAGAAATAGTGCTTGGTGCCGGGCAGTGGTGGTGCACGCCTTTAATCCCAGCACTTGGGAGGCAGAGGCAGGCAGATCTCTGTGAGTTTGAGTCCAGCCTGGTCTACAAGAGCTAGTTCCAGGACAGGCTCCAAAGCCACAGAAAAACCCTATCTTGAAAACCAAAAAAACAAAAACAAACAAACAAAAAATAGTGCTCGGAACTGTTAAGTTAGAATTTAGCAAAAACAGAGAAAAAGGCAAATGCTAAAAGGAGCAAACATGGAGAGTAGAAGGTAGAGAAGACGAGGTGCAGACTCCCAGGATGAGTTCATCAGGATGCTCAAAAGAAAGGGAACAAAGCAGATGAAAGCAAGGTTCACAAAATATAGCAGCCAAAACTTTGCAGAGTTTAAGAAATTCCTAAATCCACACATTTAATGGGACACACAAGTGAAAGGGATAGGTAGAAAGAACTGTACAGGTAGAGGGGATGACAACCTCACACGAAGGGAAAAATCTTCACACGAAGGGAAAACCTCTCAAAGCCACATAGAGGAAGACGAATTCCTGTTAGCAAGCGCTCATTAGACAAACAACAGACTTCACATCCGCCCCAGATGCCAGAGCACAGCAAAGTCATCTCTCCAAGCTGCTGACAGAAAGTCACTGCAAACCCTGAGCTCTGAACCCAGATAACAATACAAACGTCAAGACTATAGGAAGACTGTTTCAAAGGAGCATAAGCAAAACTCACTCCTTTTAATGAGAGAACCAGTAACAGATAACCAAGGATTGGGAAGCCAAACAACAAATCAAGAGACTAATGGTCCCCAAATGTGGTTATGTTTAATTCACCATTGACACATTCCTTTCCCTTTCTCCTATAAACAATAAAAAAATTCTAGCTGAGTACGTCAAAGAAGGTGGAGTCATTTGGGGTCTGCTCATTGGCTAGGAAAGAGGCTTTGTTCAGATAGGTAGATATTGAGTATTCTACAAAAATATGCTTCTAGTCACTGGGAACATATGAGTATGGATTCATCCTATGAGCATTTGAGCCATTAGTTTTGGAACGCTTTGAAGAATCCTGTTTTAACAGTTCCCAAAGGAGGCCAGTTGCTCTGGAGTCTACATTCAGAGGTCCAATCTGCTCCCTCTGTTAGAAAAACAGTGTAGCTAAACATCAGAGCAGAGACCCAAAAGTAAACATTAAGAATACAACTCCAGGGGATGGAGAGTTCGCTCAGTGGGTAAGAGCAGTACCTCTTTTTCCACAGGATCTAGGTTCAATTTCCAGCACCCATACGGTGGCTCAGAATTGTTTGTAACTTCAGTTCCAGGGGATCTGATGCCCTCTTCTGTAGGCACAAGACACATATGCAGTGCACATACATATATTCAGACTAACACACATAAAATAAATATTTTTAATAAAAATGTACAAAGGGCGCATATATCTTCCAAGTCAAAAAGGAATAGAATGTGTGTACATAACTTGAATTGGAGCCAAGAGAAACCTTGTGGGAAGCGGGTGTGAAGGGATGAGACAGGCATCTAGGAATAGAAGTTCTAGGAATAGGCTGTTGGTTCTCCTGTGGGCAAATATTCAGCAATCTCTAGTAAAGATGGGGACTTGTATCATGTCAAAGTGAAGACACCTATTCTCCTTACCCAGAATTCCAAACCCACTTATGTGGAAGCTATAGAGACTTGTGTACTCAGGTGTGTCTGTTAATGTTTGCAGCTTATGATTAGAAAAAAACCTGTAATTAGTTGATCCTACAACCAAGCAGTGGATTCAGTCCAGGAATTTCAAACAAAATACTATAAATCAAAAAGAAAAGTGCTATGTGACTAGAGAGTCTTTAATGTTCTATATCATATTTAATTATTCATCCCACATACTTTATTTTGTAAAATTAAAAAATTGTGTTTAGGGTGTATGCATGTGTGCTTGTGTTTATGCATGCATACATGCGTGCGTGTGTGCACACACGCGTGTACATGTGTGTGTGTAGGTGTGTGTGTGTGGTTGAAAGGTTGACTTTTCTTTCTCCACCATGTGAATCCCTGGGATAGAACTAAGGGAGTCAGGCTTGTAGTTGTTTGCCTTTAAACAGTTTTACAGGCCAGACACCAAACACATTGAATCAGCTTAAAACTATACCTGGAACTATAAAGAACCTGTCTTGAGATACTTAACATGATTTGTTTACTTGATATGATACTTAATAAGAAAATTTAATGACACCTTGGCATAAATGACTTTGGGAATCTAAGCAGTGGGTTAGACATGATTTATTGTTTAACTTAGGAAAATATGCAAGAGATTAGAGGATATTTACATTCCTGTTATCATGACTTTAAAATTAATTGATGCTTCTTTTGTGTTTTGCTGTCAAAGAGTTATCTCTAAAAGCCTGTTTACCTAAAATCTAAAGACATGTCTTATCACCGGAAGGCATTTTTTATTGTAGTTATTGTCTCAAGCCTGGTGAATTGTGAAGCTTGTGATATTGTATTTGTTTTTTTAAAATACTCCTTAAATTACTTGTAATAATTGTGCACACATGTATGCGCATGCATGTGTGTGTTTGTGTGTATGTGTGTGTGTGACTTTGACTTGGAGAAATCAACATTGGTAGCTATTCTGTTCTTGTTTCAACCAGAAGATAAAAGCTGTCCATTGAAATTAGGAATGTATAACATTTGAAAATCCGTGATTTTGTTGTGGAAATTAGTAGTGTATATTGACAAAAAGCAATGATTCTATTATTAGTCTAAAAACTATAATGAAAACACTAATTCTTCAGGCATGTGTAGCAGCATAGTAGAATAACCAAAATGAGAATGTAAAATACAAGTTATAGATTATGTGCAATAAGATGGTGTTTATTAAGCAATGAAATTAATGGAGACCATTCTAGAGATATTCCATACATCACTCTTTTACCAAAAACTGAATTGTCACAGGAATATAAATGTATATTATGCATAATATATCTTAGTGATAATTATGAAATGCAAATGACAATGAAGCCAATGACATTAGAAAGGAAGGAGCTCTGATGGTATCTGATACAGTTCTGAAAACTCATGATCTGATGGAGATGGGGCAAATGGCATTTGCTGAATATAGTGTGGGTACTTAGATATGTGGGTGCTTAGATTTTTCAAAAGGTCATTATATCTTTAATGAGTTATAGAAGATGCATAAATAAATCCGTAAAACCATATTCATTTCTCATATATTAACTATATATATGTATATGTTATTAACCAATTCTTTACAGCAGATACCTCCTTATTTCCCACCCCACATAAGCTCCTATGTTTTCATACAAATGCTGTGTGACCATATGAAAGCCCAGGGATGTCACAGTGTTCTGGTGTGATAGCAGTGAGTCAGTGGTATATTTCTACTGCTCCAGAAATGTCTGAACACTCTAGTGACTTCTTGACTGTCTTTGATGATTCCACAAGCCACATGCCCCCTTCTGATGCTCTCCCAACAGCACCCAAAGCTGATGCTATCCAGACTGTCCTCAAGAGGAGTTCCTTTCCAGATCTAGTGCAATCACTCCAGAGAGTCAGTCAGTCAGTCTCTCTCTCTCTCTCTCTCTCTCTCTCTCTCTCTCTCTCTCTCTCTCTCTCTCCCTCCCTCCCTCCCTCCCTCCCTTCCTCCCTCCCCCCCCCCCCCCCCCCCCCCCCATCTGTGTGTGTGTTAGAAGTTTCCAGGGCAGGCTGGCAGTGTGGCCATTCCCATGGGAATGTGGGTTGTAATGCCTAAAGGTGTGGAGGGAGATGATTCCATCTTTGGAGACCTTAGTCTTAAAGACTTTACCCAATTAAAGGAAGCCTACCTATAAAAAATGGTTATCTGCCTTATTCACAGTCAATTTACTGTGTACTAGAAGTAAAAAAAAAAATAATGTCATGGAATCCTTGAGGCTGTTGTTTGATAAATAGCTGAATAATAGACAAATTAATCTGTAAACTTAGAATTTGCTGTTCCTTCTTCCTCTCCACTCACCAGCTGGAACCTGCTAGATTCTTACTATTGTCTTCAGTTTCAATAAAACAATAGCCTTCTAACAACTTAATCCAGCAATCTGTCAGTCTGTGCTACTAACTCTTCTTTTTTTATATGTACTCCAAAAATTCTTCTTAGGGATGCCCTCTGACTTCTGTGTCTTCATTTTTTCACACAAATACGCATGCACGCGCGCACACACACACACACAATCTTCTTTGGGATATAATTACAATAAAATTATTTTCCACGTTAAAGGAAGCCACATTTGATGCTTCATCACCCTCCAATTGTTGCTGTATCTGTCCCTCTTATAATAGCTTCCATTCAATTATGTTGCTAAGAGAAGGGTCATTTAAATAAAGGAAATATTTCCATGCTAATGAAAAAGTTGTGGTGGATTCTTTTGAACCAATGGCAGTCAGTTTTCATAAAAAACAAATACACATCGAATGATATAAATCTATATGGCTTTAGTTTTTGCAGTGCTAGGGGTTGAACCCGAGCCTAACACATCCAAGGCAAATACTCTACCACTGATCTTCATTTGTCATCCCTTAGACCAAGGATTTCCAAGCAATGCACAATGTTCCGAAAGTCACTTTCAAAGTATTTACATATGAAATCATGAATCTTTGTTAAGTTCAACATTTGCTTTTATGTGAATTTCTTTTACGGTTTTTAACCTGCTGCAGATGTGTGATGATTTCAAGTGTAACTGAGATAAATAAAGGCACAGCCCAAGAACACATTTAGCACACAGTAAAGTGAAGACAAGAGAGCACTTAGAAACTCAGAAATGGTGCAGAAGGCAGAAGAGTCTGAAAAGGCTCCATCTCATCAGGCTCTTTCTTGGCATAGGCAAGGCAAGTTATTTGGATTTAAGTAAACATGCATGCAGCTCTAGCTTCTGTGATGTGCTCTCTGAAGAAGGTATTCGGTCAAGTAAATTGACCAGAGTGATTTCTCCAGGAATTATAATATCAAAATATCAGTCTTCATATAGTAGTTACTGTTTTAGGTGAAAACATCAGTTTATAGTGATCTTCCCTCCTCAACTCCTCTCCTCTTCTCCTCTTACTTCCCCTTCTTTCTCTCTCCATATGTCTGTAGTGTTGACTCCGCTTGTGCCCTGCTCCGTTGACTATGGAACTCCTAGCTGGATTTATTGCACCACCCTTGAACACATGTGTCTAGACATTGCAAAAGCAATTTGACTTGAGACATCTAAAACGGATGAACATCTGCATTGGTTCCTTTTTTTTCTGTTGCTGTGATAAAAAACACTATGACCAAGGCAACTTATAGAAGAGAGGGTTTATGTTGGCTTACAGTTGTAGAGGGATAAGAGCCCATTGACTGGGAGGCATAGCACCAAGAACAGGAAGCTGAGAGACCATACCACCATCTGAAAGCACAAAACAGAAAGGGAACTGAGTGTGAGTCAAGGTTTTAAGCTCTCAACGCCCATGCCCAGTGAGCTACATCCTCCCACAAGGGTGTGCTGCCCCCACAACTTCTTTGATCAGCACCACCAATTGGGGACCAAGTGTTTAAATGTCAGAGCCCATCGGGGACATTTCTCATTCAAACCACCTCAACATCTATTATAAAATCGATTCTCTCTCCCATTTGTTCTGTCATTGAATGCTACCATGGTCTACCCAGATGCTCAGACCAAGCCCTGGATAGCTGTCAGTGACTCTTTTCCCTGCCTATGGTAACCATTTGCTCATTGACAGTCATGGCTTTTGCTACTCGGTGTCTCTCGGAGCCATCTACTCATCTGAATTCCCACTGCTGTGCTCATAATTCAGGCCATCCTGTTTGATGGCAGCTCTCACCATCCAATGGCTTCTCCGCATTCAGGCTCATTCACCTTTCAGTCTTTTCACATGCTACCACTGCAGTGACTGCTTAAAGCACACACCTGGTCCCCCCACTCCTTCAGCTAGATTCTTATGATCTCTTCATTGACATCATGAATTGGCATGTTATATAAACTGATTGACAGACACATGGCCTCTTTGCAACCTTTCCATCTTTCAGTTTCGATCAAATGAAACCTAAACAGCACGCAGTTACTAGTAGATCATGTTCTCTTGGGTTATTGTACTATGCCTATGTTGTTCCAATGATTAGTTTTTTTTTGTTTTGTTTTGTTTTGTTTTTTGTTTCTGGTCCTTTTCTGCACTGGAATGGCCCAGTGCTCAGCTGTTACTTTTAAACAGCTTCCTTGTTTTCTTTTCTTAATGTAGCTTTCATTGATCCAGAGGCTCCCATAGCATCATATAAATGATTAGATCTAACAGTTGTCACACCAGACACTTATCGGATGTCAGGAGTGCCTGAGGTCCATTAGCCAGGTTTTATGCTTTTGTTTTCAGCTCCTGGAGGAGGGCTTGCTGCCAGGCATAGAGCACGCACTTAGTGCACACACGTGAGGGAATGAAGGCATATAGGCTTCCCTAAGAGCTGTGCTGATAGCTGCGATCCAGACCAGCTTCTTTTCAGGCTGTGTTGTAAAAATAAAGAGCAAGGAAGCGGGAGAAAGAAGACGGATTTCTCAACACATACACAATGTTTCCTGCACAAATGAATCTTCTGTAGAGGCTTTCTGAAAGGTTTAAATTGACAGCTGAAGTAGGATCGTGAAAAAAAAATCCTCCTATCAAGCAAGGGGACATAAAGGGTCACAAAGATGCTTTTGTATAAATAAATAATAGCTCAATGCTAAGCTTGAGACTTCCCGAAGGAAACGTCTTCCAAGAAAGTCAAAGGTTGAGATTCTTGAAATGTGAAAAGAAACCCTTAGGTAGGTGTGCTTAATAGTGAGTAGCCTAGCTAACATTTGGAGATGTACTGAGTATTTCATAAGCATTATGTTAGTCTTTATATGGCATGGTGGAGAATGTAGACTGAGTACATCTGGCAGATTCCTGTCTTATCAGCTGGTTGGGAGTGAGCTCTCTCTCCAGTCAACGAATGGGGCTTTTCTCAGGAAGCCGAGCTTAGCTTTGCTGACCATGCACAGGCAGGATGTGAACTCCCTAGCACCACACAGGCTCTTACACAGCTGGAGTCACATGGCCAAGGTGCATTTCCATCCTGGCTTCCTGGTTGCTTTTGCGGGTTTCTCTATCAGGAGCCTCTGGGGAGTAGGAAAGTCAAGAGCATATGCAATAGCAGACTAGGGGTTGTGGAGGGTTTTTACTTAATCCCACCTTTCATTTCCTGTGTGGTTTGTGGGTGTGAGTGCTAAGAATGTACTTCCTCTGCATAATGAGGAAGTGGCAGGGCCAGGAGCCAGAATAACTGGTCAGAATGCCCCAAGGAGTGGAGCTAAAGCAAGAAATGGAACTCTGCATCAGATACTCAGCAGCTTACCCAGGACATGTGGTGTGTGTGTGTGTGTGTGTGTGTGTGTGTGTGTGTGTGTGTGTGTGTCTGTGTGTAAAAGACAGGGAGCAAGAGAATGTCATCATGATGAATGTATAGAAATCTGTCTTCACTCTTTTGAAGTACCTCAAAATAGATGTTCCTGATGAATTGAGAAGACTTCTCTTTTTTAACTAGTTATTATTTTATTTTGCTACCATAAATTTCTTATTGATCTGCTTATAAAGATGGAAAGTAAAAAAGGCTTGATCACCTAACACACCTCTGGAAACAAGCAGTGGAGCTCGAGTTCCAGAGTAAGAGCCCTGATGAACCCCCGGTGAGGAGTGTGGCCTCTGCTGCCTTTGACTAGCTCGGAAGAAAGAGCCCATTGTAAAGGACTCTGTAGTTTCCAGCTGGCTTTTAAATCATTGTGACTTGAAATTGTGCAGTCGCAGTGAGTGGACGTTTCAACAAGACCCAACTGGCTTGCTTGCAGCCTACCCACTCAAGGAGAACTTCTGGTCAGAGTTTTCTGTCTCAAGCATATGTGGAAAAGAATCATTGTGCTGGACAGACGGAGAACAAGGAGGGAGAAGGAAGGAAGAAATGGGATGGAGAGGAGGAGGGAGTCTGGAAAAGAAGGTTGGAGAAGGGAGGGAGGGAGATGGAAGGCTGGAAGAAGGGAGAAGCTGGGGTGAAGTAAGGGGAAGAGGAAGGAGCATTACAGAGGGAAAATAGAAAGGATGGAGGGAAGAGAAAGGAAGAAGACAAAGAGGGACATGGCGGGAAAAGAAGTGACTAGTTCGGTCCCTATTGCCATGGATTCTTTAGCCATAAACGAATTGTGAACAAGAATTCCTTATTAAGAATACTAAAGAAAATGTATAAAAGAAGAATTCAAAGAGACAACACTAAGAACAAAACCTCCCAACAAACAGCAGAACAAAATGAGAAAGGAACTTGCAGAGCAGAGGGAACAACTTAAACAAAACAATGCCATTGTAAAACTTAATTGGAAACATAAATTAGAAAGAACAAAAAGCAGAGCACGCACAGCTGAAAATCAAATTATTTACATAGACGAACCGCCGGCGATAATCACAGTGAACATAGAAGAACTAGGGAAGTTGAAAGTTCTTAGGAGGCAGGGCCTCAAGGTCACTCACCTCGCGGAGTCCCGTGTTTGGTTGGATCCCCAATATGTGGGCACTACCATATTTGCTATTCAGTGAGCTGGCTAGGCTCACTCTCCTCTATCCAGCTCAAACAAAAACTCATCTTGAAAATCTGATTACGTTTTATTTCTTAATTATTTACATATCCTGCCTCCTGGGACAATGATCCTTCTGTCAGGATGGTGCTTGGCAGAGGGTGAGAGTTAGTCCATACTGCAGTCTTCTAGCTGGGCTGTCTCCTGGCAGATGAGGGGCCTTAAGCTATTAGCAGCACTGACTACCTTTCACATCGTGGTTGACCCAACACATTAAAAGACAAGGAAAACAAACCCCTAAACAAAACCACCACTATGATTAAGCTCAACCATCTCCTTGCTCTGAGTGTCTGAACGGGGCCAGATTAATCAATAGAAATTGATGTAAGAGTCCCACTATAAAGTTATATTCACAAAGATAATACCAACACTTTCTTGGTTTTCTGTTTTCTCTGGGAAGGTTCTACTCTCTCTCTGGTTCCTAAAAATAACATATTCACGTTCCTCTCTCACCGTTAGCATCACTATTCTTATGCCCCCTCAGCTGATCACTCCCCTTCTTATTGCAAAGCAAACAGATGGCAACTTGCTCATGTTTTCCTGCCATGGTGCGGATACTTGGTTCTCATCTTTCTTAATAACAGCAGCTAAGTGGCCTCTCCATCTCTTGGAAGGCACTTTCTGTCTGAGCTTCCTGAACAGCAAACATGACTTCCCTGTTTTCCTACTTCTCCGCCTTCAGTTACCTTACTGGATTCTCCACTTCTGATCTCTGTACCAGCACAGCAGAGACGTAGCCCCATGTCCACGTCTCTGACCATTCGGAGGACTGTTCACACTCCCCCCCCCCCCGCCTTTTGCTGGTTTGTTTTTAAGGTGGGAACTGGTCATTCATTTTCTTCAGACTTTTCAGGTGGCTGTGGCCTACTGAGAACAGAAAGGTCCCTTAGCTGTTCTAGGTGATTCCATCCATCCTTGTGGGCCTTCATTTCGTCTGCACACTTACTACTTCTAAATCTCTTCACCGAACTCTGGCTTAAACACAGAGACTTTGGTTTGAGGGCTTTTGAATAGGTAGCTCCAGGGTGACGTCCAAACCCAGTGTGCCTGACCCTTCGTCCTTTTCTCTCTCAGTAAACTGTGTTAACGTTAACTCCATTGTTCGAATGGAACAATACCAACCAACGACAAGCTGAAGACACACTGGGGCTTGGTCTTGTTTCTGTCGTTTTCCCACCCCATTCCTCCCGACTGGTTTATCAACAAATGTACTCACTCCCATAACACAGGCCCTGTTTGCTCTTTGCCTGTATCCGTATTGCTTGTCATCTCTTGCTTGGATCCACAGTCACCTACCTCCTAAATAGAACTACTCCTACGACTTTCTATGTCTCCTCTCCTTTCAGGTCGCTTTCTAGACAGGACTCAATTTGATGCTCTAAAATTGTAAACCAATCCATCTGTTTCCGTCTCATTCTTCCAGTGCCAAGGCAAATTCTACAGGCTTCAACAACCCGGATTCTAAGCGTTGAGTTGTGAAATGAATGGTCCCCTCTCATTCTCATCTTTTCGCTGAGCTTTGTTAATTCATCTTGAAACCAAAACTGAGGACACTACAGATTTCTCTTAACTGGGCAGGAAGTAAACAGGGAAAGATGCAAAGCCTGCAGCAGGCGTGGAGCCCAACAACGGAAACGCGGAGGGTTCTGATGACGTCTTAGCTTGGGCCTGTCCGGTGTGGGGGTGAAGGACACTGCCACTTCCCAGGCATGGCGGGTCAGATAGGAGTGTACTATCAAAGGAAATGACCTGATACAAACAGAGACACCCAGATCAGGCGTGGATGAGACACTGTCACGGTAAGTGGCAAGTTACAGACACTCAGATCCATTTCCTTCCTTTGTTGTGTCCAAAGGCTTCTCTGTCCCAAGCTTCCTTTGTTAAAAAGCATATATCCATGCTGGTCCCTCCACATCTGCTTTAACTTGGTCAGCTTTAGGTTTCAATTGTCTGAAGGCCAATGACTAGCAGAAGATCATGTGGTTTTGACTGAGAGCAGCCTCCTCAAACCATTTCCATACTGTATGCTTCCCATATGGAACTTACATTTCAAAAGGTCCTAGTACAAATATGCGCGCGCGCGCACACACACACACACACACACACAGAGAGAGAGGAGGAGAGAGAGTGAGAGAGAGACAGAGAGAGAGACAGAGAGAGAGAGAGAGAGAGACAGACAGACAGACAGACACACGTTTTCCTGGGATGAACACGCTTTTCACTGGCAATAAATACATGTTTCAATGATGGGACTGATGATCAGTGCTTTCGAGGGCTAAATTCAAGATATAAAATCCAAAGGGAAAATCTTTATGGTGAGAACTAGATGAGAGAAAGGGACATAAAATGACTATAAAGGTCCTGATTGAGTTTCACTTACTGCGATGGGCCTGGCCATGGGAGGAAATGCTGATAGGAGTATTTCCAGTCAACATTTCCTTTCAGGATGTTTCAAGGGAGGGGAAATCATTTTGAGAAGTACTTACTGAAGGCTTGCTATTGCATAGGAAACTTCAAGGCCACACCCAGAAAAGACTGAAAGGCACGCCGCCGAGGGAAAATGTCAGCTTCATCCTGTGGGCATCCACCACTCACAGAGCAAACACAGCCATATCCTAGACTAAAGAAAAGTTGATATTATCTAGCAGCTTCTTTTTAAGGCTATATTTAAGGATGGGGAAGGTTACAAAAAGAAAGAAAAGGAAATGTTATCTAAAATCTGCCTGTTTCATTTTCTTTAAATGTTCTGACCGTCCATGAAAGGTCTTGGGATATGTTTTCCATTGTGCTGAAATCTAAGCCCCTGTTATCTGCAAGAAGTACAGGCTGATTTCACAAATGAAAGGTTAGGGTGTTTATTGATAGCAGCCATTTATAATGGTGCAAGCAATTGCAGGAACTGTCTGGAGAGTCATCGCAAAGGCACAGGGAAAGAAACGCTGTGCACAGAACACAGGCGACCTCCCTGCAGGGTCATCTCCTCATTTCCTGCTGTGTCTTCACATATACTGTTGGATCCACAGGCCACGGCCAGATGGCAGCATTAACTGATGAAACTGGACAGTCATCTGAGGTCACGTCAGTTATAAAGCCAGAGCTCATCAATGGGATAAAGGCAGTAACGGGAGCGGCCCTGCTTGAAATGCATCCCCTTGTTATTTTGCAAAACCGAGGCATTCGAAGGGTTGTTGCAAGTGGCACTGTGGAAAGTGTTTTCCAAGGGGCTGGGTAGAGGCTGTGCACAGAGTATAAGACTGTAAATGGCTTTGAACAACGTAGAGATGTGCAGTTTCTACTACACATAGCAAATTATGTTCCAGATGTTCGCTACTACAAAAATCTCCACCAGATGTCTGGACTCGTGGTAGCTGGGGATGTTTGTCGTGCATGTAAAATACTCCACACCTGTTCCCTCGAGGCCGCCCTCGTCCCTTTTCATCTGTGTTGGTTTTGCTAATCATGTAGGGATGATGAGATAGTTAGGCCTCTCTTCATAATTAAAGGGGCTAGGAAGAACGTAAGACTGTTAATTACTTTATTCTCAGAGCCGGTTAAGTAAATGACTGTAGTGTGTGCCTCTTGGGACAGTTTTGGAGATTTATTAACTATATTGTTTCAAAATCTAGGATCCTTTTTTTTGGAGCTAATTCATAGTGGAACAAAGGTTTAAGACCAGACAACCCAATCCTAAGGACAAATACTGACATTTTGCACAGTGTTCTCATTTATAAACAAAGTAACCCCCATTCTACTGTAAACTTCATTTGCTAAAGCGCTGCTTACCTGTAAACCTTCTACTCATATACATTAAAGGATTGCTTTTTCTTTTTTATTACAAGCAGCGCGTGAAGACTGAGTTCTGCTAGAACGCTCGTGCCCTTTGGGTTCTAATCACAGACTGTTAGGAGCAGGGCAGACAGACGTAGCCCCCTGAACACACAGGAGTTTGTTCACAACATTAAGGCTGCACATCAACCGACCTCCACCCCCAATCAATAAAGAATGATTCTTGTTGTCCTGGTCACATGCAAGCTGTTTCCCAAACTCTGTCTCATAGCATAGGACGCAGATAGACTAATGCTGCTTCCTTGCAATACAGGCTTTCATTGACGTTCCTTCTGCCATGAAATTGCACACACACACACACACACACACGTACATATTTCACACAAGAATATGCACACACATGTGTATACACACATTCACAAACACAAGAACAAGCATACACACATATGCACACATATACACAGGCACATATAAACATACATACATGTGCGCATGCATGCACATACACAGACACACACATCTATATGTACATTTACATCCATGTTCCCTTTAGATGGCAGGACAAACTGTATTTTTAATAAACTTTGCCTTTTGAAGCCTGCTTTTTTTTATGATAGTCTGAAAAATGGACTTCTTTTTTCAAACGAGTTAAAGTTTACAGGAAAACTGAGCAGGTTTCGAATCCCTGCATGTTCCAGATCGCCAGTCTCAGAACTGCCAGCCTCCTCATCAGCATCCCTCCCCAAGGCAGACCTGCACTGATGCCTCATGACTGCCTAAAGCCTGCATGCATTTTTCCTTAGCTCCACTTCGGCCTTGTCTGTCCTGTAGATTTTGACAATGCAAAACAAGACAAAGCCACCACTATAGTATGTAAAATTAGTTCACTGCCTTACAGAGACTCCACTCTGCCTGCTTGTTTCCCAGTTCCTTTCCCAGAGCATCATAGAACTGGTCACCTGTGTGCACAGTCTTTTCAGCTATGTATCACTTGGTGACATGTATTTTTAGCCTCCTCAGTACTTTCAAGGTTGAATTTCTTTTTTATTTGAAGACAGTGAAAACAGAAACTGGCTTCCTGGAGGGCAGACTTCATGGTCTCAAGTCACGACCCATGCTAACACACTTTAGGTTTTGATAGTTATTTTAAACCCACTTTGCCATTGTGGTGTTCACGTCTGTTGGGCGATCCTCTATTGCTTTTCTGCTAATAAGTAGCTAGTGATGGTTTTTGGTGTATTGTTGTTTTAAAAGAGGAGGGTCATATTTCTACTAAAAAAGAAATGAAGCAACAAAACCCCACAAAAATCAACAGCGGAAAAGCAAAACAAAATAAAAAGCATGTATCACAGAGAATGTTTTTCTTTTCTGTGCTCAAACTTTTCCCCCATCTAATTCTGGCTTCCTATTTCAGTAGAGGGCACTCTGACCTAGCCTAGAACCTAGTGACTTTCTTTCCGCCAGTGTGGAAAGTAGCTAGCGTCCTTTTGTTCTGCAGTCGGTAGTGGCACACAGAAACCTGGCCCTGCAGACTCAGAATGAGTCCTTCCCTCGCAGTCCTGAAGTCTTCTGTTTGTCTCCCCCCCCCCCCCCCCCCCCCGTGCCCAAAGGCTAGCGTTCACTGAAGTCTACACATTTCACTCTTCCTCTTTCTGACCAGTGAGAACTCTGCAGAGGCAGAGTCCTCAGTTCACACTTTAGGGTATATAGCACGCCATCTGACAAAGACTAAGTGCTCAAGGAGCCTCAATTGGTCTATTGAATAGATGGAAGCTGCAGGCGGAGTGTGTGGCAGGGGTGGAGTGGGGCAGAAGTGGGGTCTGACTTACGGCAGCAAGCAAAAGAAAGCTTGTATGTCTGCTCATGTTTCTGTAGAAGTCGTCATTCTGTCTCAGGGAGTCACACCCATGCTCCACATTGGCATCTGCCTTAACTCCAGACTGGAAGAAGACAGCCTGTTACCTGTCGCACAGCTACCTGGCACTGTGTCTCAAGCCCTAGTGATGACATAACCGACTAGTGGTGACAAGCTGTGTAAGTGTATAAAGGTGCAGGCCCAGACCCAAGTCAAATCGCTAGCTGACCTACACCCCTTCTTTCCTGGACTTAAAGCTCGCCTCTCCATCTCCAAATCTTGAAATTCTTCTTCACATGCAATCACCAGTTAATACAGTACTTCAGTAGCTCAGCTTACAGGCCACAGGGACCTCTCCTTCTGGTCTCATCTTTTTCTTCCAGAGATAGGGCCTGGCTATAGCCCAGCTTGTCCTTGAATTCTCACTCTTGTCTCCCCTTCTGAATTGTTGGGACATCACCTGTTTACATCTACGACAAATGTTGCATATTTTATCTTCTGGGGTCTTCCTCCATTTAGGAAGGTACTTACCATTTTTGAGCATCATAGTGTCATGGGTCTGATTTTTTCCTCCCCAAATGTTTTTTCAAGATTATTCCATAATATGGTTTTTCAGAAATTGTTACAAAGAAATGGTATACTAAAACTGTTTGTTGTCTTCCTTCTATGGACATTTGTACTGTTTCCAGGTTTGGGCAATTATGATTTAAAACTATGATAAAAATGCTTATATATAAGCCCTTTGTGATGTTTCTCTAGAAAACTATTTAGCAATCAAAATTTTGGTTTATAGATGGATACCCACCCTTGCACATATTCATTTTACCTTGCTGATGACTGCTGACATTAAACATTAGTCATATTTCTTTTCCTCCTCCCCCTCCCCTTCCCCTCCCCTTCCCTCCTCCTCGTCCTCCTCCTCGTCCTCCTCTTCGTCCTCCTCCTCGTCCTCCTCCTCGTCCTCCTCCTCGTCCTCGTCCTCGTCCTCCTCCTCCTCCTCGTCCTCCTCGTCGTTGTCGTCGTCGTCGTCCTTCTCCTCCTCCTCCTCCTCCTCCTCCTCCTTCTTCTTCTTCTTTGAGCATCTAGATACTTTCCTCTGGGAAGTAATGTTGTCTGAGGTTTCTGTCCTGCCTAGTTCCCGCAATCATTAAGTCCCAAAGAAATCACACAGAGGTCTACATTAGTTATAAATGGATTGGCCCATTAGCTCAGGCTTCTTATTAACTCTTATAACTTATATTAATCCATTATTCTTATCTATGTTAGCTATGAGGCTCGGTACCTTTTTCAGCGAGGAGTCACATCTGGCTTCTTTTGTGGCTGGGCCACAACTGCAGAAAGAGCTTCCTTCTTCCCTGAATTCTCCTGTTCTCATTGGCCCACCTCTACTTCCTTTCTGATTGTCCCTCTTGTACTTCCTGCCTGGTTACTGGCCAATCAGCATTTATTTAAAATATAATTGACAGAACACAGACCATTCTCCCACACCAAAGTAATTCATGTTAGATTTTAATTTAATTTAATTTTTTTAGCATTTTTACTTTAATTTATCTCATACTGGAGTTTCTCTTCCTAATGCTCATCTATCTTGTTTTTTCATATAATGCACTGTGTAAAACTTCCATTAGTTTACTTTGAAATATCAGGTTAGGGTGGTATGATGGCCCAGCACTTGCTATGCTACCCTGGTGGCCTGAGTTCAATTTTTAGATCTCATGGTTAGAAAGGAAGTGATTCCCAAAAGTTGTCCTCTGACTTTCACATGTGACCCGTGGCATGCAGATGTCCATGCATATACACAAATAATCAATTTATTAAGATCAGGTTATGATTTTATGTGTTATGGGACATTAATTTGGGCATGCTCTCATTATTTATTGTCATTTCCTGTGCCTCATTCTTTATTTTCTCACAGAAACATTGTCTCGATTTCAACCTTGGTCCTCTTCTGTCACTCATTTTTATATAAAGCTTGTTTTCCTCCTTTTGGAAGGGAGCTGCAGGCTACGGCATTGTTTCTGTCTGTCTGCAGAGTTGTTTTTGTTGTTTAGTGTTTTTAAATACAGGCACTCATTTTGGAGATTTTCCTGAGTTTATCTAGACCTTTCATTTCTTTTCTGCTGGCCAGTTTGTTCCAGTTCCATATTCAGAATCTTCTCCATAGCACAAAGGAGCTGTCATTGCTGCTTCAACCTCCTTTCTTTTTTTTTTTGAGCTTTACTCAAATAAAATCTTAGATATTTATTTAATATTACATTAAAAGTTGTCATTTTATGAGTTTTCTAAATTCCAATTTCATTATAACTCATTATATTTTTCATTTTAGTTGAAAGTTACAATATGATAATAGTCTTTGGAAATCACATGAATCCCATCTTTAGGATGACTGTTATCATAAAGATCATTATAAAAACTGTCTTTTATATGGGTCTGCTTATGCCTTTTCCCGCGTCAGACCTCCCATTTAAATGCAAAGTAGCAAAACTAAGTGTATGGAAGAAATTTGTATCCCAGAAACATTAGTTTTGAAAGAATATTTTATTTATTCCTTGACAATTTTTTACATGAATGAAATATATATTGATCACAATCACCCCCAATCTTTTTTAAAAAAATTGATCTATGATCCGAATTCTTTATACAGGGCAAGGCAAGTATCAGCTGGATGCATGTGGGTTTTCTCTTTTATAACATCTACAGGTACTGCAGTTGTGGTAGCACCCAGCAAGAACTCTCCCCCCTCATTTTGTAACATCAGACATTTTGCAGGAATGAATCCACTGCATGCTTTTAAGATGGTAACCTGTCCCCCCAACCCTAGACACTTCATTTTGTAAACCCATATTATGAGGTGGGGAAACTAAAGCTCCCGTGTCTAGGTGAGTCTTTCTCTAGCCCTGTGCATCCTTGTTAACTATGTTGATTCTTGTTGTCTGTACCTGGGCTCTAGCTTGTGACTATGTAAGAGGTCATTTATTCTACTATGTTTTTATATTTATCTTATTTCTAATTTAATTTTTTGAGAATTTTATACATGAGTATTATACTTATGTCATTTCTGCCCCTCCCTCCCCCAACTCCTTCTCAAGTTCACAAATTCTTCTATTCTAATTATTTTACACACACACACACACACACACATGTAAATATGTATTAGTCCATTTGGTGTTGTTGGCATGTATATGTGTTTAAGACTGACTGCTTAATGTTGGCTAATCTATCTATCATGGGCTTGCTCCTGGAGAAGACAGGTTCTCCCTCTCTCAGCTGCCATCAATTACCTGTAGCTGTGGGTGGGGCCTTGTGAAGTTTCCCCTAGCCATACTGGCAATTCATCTGGTGTTGGCATTGTGCAGATCTCATTTAGGCAAGAGCATTGTTGGGATTTTGTGGGTGTGGTTTCCTGGTTGTATATAGAAGATCCTGTCTCACAGCAGAGGTCCTGGTTCTCCAATTCTTAGAATCTTTATGTTCTTCTTTCTCTGTATTCCCGAGCCTTATGTGTAGGGTTTTGCTGTAGATGTATCAGCTGGGGATGGGCAGCCCACAGCCAGTTGTTCTCTGAATTTTGACCAGTAGTGGTTCCTCTCTGTTGGAAAAAAAAATTCTTTTATGAGGGGTTAGAACTGCACTTTTTTTGTGGATATATGGATTAATGTTTAGAATGTAGTTAAAAATGATACCAGTTTAAGAATGTGGCAGTAGTAGGTTGTCTAGGTGCTATGGCTTCACCAGCCATCGGTAGTGGGCTAGCTTTACAGTACCAGACATGAATCCCCTCCTACTGAATGCACCTTAAGACCAATTAGATGACTGTTGCTATCACCAAGATGCCACCCTTGTGTGATATCTAGATATCGAACCCTTGGGAGAGTCTTGCCATGTTGGCCATTTTGTAGCTTACAGTAGGGAAGGACCACTGATTACCTGTCTCACTTGGCAGTTTGTATAATATTCTCTGATACTCAGAGAGGAGGTTTCCAGATTAGCTCCAGATGGATTCCTATTTCCAAGGCGTGTAGCATCATCACCTAAAGGATCTTACCTCAAGTTCTGGGAGGCCATCAAGGACAAGAGCAATAGCCTATATTGTTTTGGGAGTCTCTTTGGTTCCCTTGGAATACAACTCAAAGAGAGGTTACCCATGACAATTTTGGAATTTTGTTAGTCTATGGTTCTTAGGGGTAGTATTATTACCTCAAATTATATCACTTCATATATGTATGTATGTATGTATGTATATATATATGTACATATATACATACACACGTGTATATGAATATATGCATATATACTTATATATGATGTAGTTATTTTTAAGTAAACATAATATTTCCTTATGACTTTTTCCAAGCATCTTTAGTGTTAATTTATCCTTCCTTTCTCCCTCTCCCTCCCTGTCCCACTTTGAGAAAGGCACTGGTTTAAATATTGTTTGTCTCTTCTGTAATACATTCTCAAGTTTAATATCTATTGTGAAACAGTAAGAGATGGGACCAGGAGGGACCTGGAGTAACTGATTAAGGTTCTGCCCTTACATATCAATGAATGGCTAGCTAATGGATAAATAGATTATTTTAAGAACAATTTGCTATAAAAGCCAGCTTGACTAGATCTCTTGTGCATTCTCTGTCTCCCAACACATGCTTTCCTGTGCTGATCCGGACTTTGCCAGAAAAAAAAAGCCATTGTCATTGTACACATTGTCATTGCGTAGCCCCTCCACTTTGGGTTATGATTGTGATCCCAATGAACCCCCTTTCTTTATAACCTATGATCTTTGTGGTGGTGTGGCATTAGCAACAGAAAAGCCACTAAGATAAAGGGCTGGGAAAGAATATGTACCTCTATTTTTAGCTCTTTTTCCTGTTTTTAAAGAGTTCTAAAAAGTATCCACCCTTCCTTCTTCTACTTGAATTTCCATGCCTTGATTTGGATTCCTAGGTGTGCGTTTGGTGTCTCCTTACGTAAGTAGCACTTTTGCAGACATCTCCCGAACCCCCATTTCCATTTCCCAAAGTGACCATTGGACCCCATTCCTATTTCCCAAAGTGACTATTGGCAAGTTTCTGGATCTCAATTCAAACGGTCAGTGGTGCTCAAAGACTTGGGATCTTTGCATAATGAAATTTCTCCAGGGTTGCTCAGCTCTTTCCCTGTCTCCCTAGGACTCCGTCCTCACTGAATATGGATCATTGGACTTTTGGGAAGGGATTGATTTTTTTTTTCTAATTGTGTGGTTAATGACTAATTTTAAGGACCTCAAACTGGAGTAACCATATGATGAGATACTTCACTAACACAGTCCTCCTAAGAATCTCTTGGAGTCTCTGAGTCCCAAAAGTGAGAGAGCAGAGTGAAATCTTGTAGGCTGGGCCCAGGCCCCAGTGTTGGAGACACTTGGGATACACATACATGTATACAAAATGTAATGCCAGTGTGACTGCTTGGCCCAGAGACCACATTTTGAGACACATTGGCAGGCGCCAAAAGGGCTGTGTCCCCAACACCCCAGCCGCTTGGCTAGCTCATGCCCGAAATAACAACACACAAACTGTATTCATTTAAGAACTGCTTGGCCCATGAACTCTAGCCCATACAGGCTAATTCTCGCACCTGGACTAGCCCATTTCTAATAATATGTGTAAGCACCCCAAGGTGCGCTTACCGGGAAGATTCTAGCCTCCGTCCATCCTGGGAGAATGGAGCATGGTGTCTCTGCTCCAGCCCTCTGAAAGCAGAGCAGAGTCTGACCTCACTTCCTCTTCTGCCCAGCATCCTATTCTGTTTATTCCACCCACCTATGTTCTAAGCTATGAGGCCAAGCAGTTGGTTTATTACTTAACCAATGAAATCAACAGATTGATATATGACACTCCCACATCAGTAAATCAAAATGAATGTTGATGACTTTATTGTTTTCAATAGGCAGGAAGGTTTCTGGAAGAAATGGTCTATTGTGAACATGCATTTACCTATTTTTCATATATGTAAATTATCTGAATATCTCAGGGTTTGGACCTGATACTAATTTATTTTCATGTTTTCCTCTGCCTTATATATTTTTTTGAGGTATACATTTTTCCCACTCCCCTTCTTACCTCCCCTCTACCCTTCCATCCTCTATCCTATCCCCCATGCTCCCAATTTACTCAGGAGATCTTCTTTTTTCCCCTTCTTATGTAGATCCATGTATGTCTCTCTTTGTTGTCTAGGTTCTCTGGGGTTGTGGACTATAGGCTGGTTATCCATTGCTTTATGTCTAAGGTCCACTTATGAGTGAATACATATTTTGTCTTTCTGGGTCTGGGTTACCTCACTCAGTAAGTTTTTTCTAGTTCCATACATTTGTCTGCAAATTTCAAGATGTCATTAATTTTTACCACTGAATTGTACCACTCCATTGTATAAATGTACCAAAACACATTTTCCTTATCCAGTTTTCAGTTGAGGGGAATCTAGGTTGTTTCCAGGTTCTGGCTATTATAAATAATGCTGCTATGAACCTAGTTGAGCAAATATCTTTGTGGTATGATTAAGTATCCTTTGGGTATATGCCTAAGAGTGGTATTGCTGGGTCTTGAGGTAGATTGATTCCTACTTTTCTGAGAAACTGTCATACTGATTTCCAGAGTGGCTGTACAAGTTTGCATTCCCATCAGCAATGGAGGAGTGTTCCCCTTACTCCACATCCTCTCTAGCATAAGTTGTCATCAGCATTTTTGATCTTGGGCATTCTAACAGATATAAAATGGAATCTCAGAGTTGTTTTGATTTGCTTTTCTCTGATGGCTTAGGGAAGTTGAGCATTTCTTTAAGTGTCCTTTGGCCATTTGAGATTCTTTTGTTGCAAGTTCTCTGTTTAGGTCTGCATTTCCCTCCCCACTTTTTGGGTTATTTGATATTTTGATGTCTAGTTTCTTGAGTTCTTTTTATGTTCTCGAGATTAATCCTCTGTCCAATGTGGGGTTCATAAAGATCTTTTTTCCATTCTGTTGACTGTTGTTTTGTATTATTGACCATGTGTTTGGTTCTATAGAAGCTTCTCAATTCTAGGAGGTTCCATTTATTAATTGTTGCTCTCAGTGTCTGTGCTACTGCATTTGTATTTAGGAAGAGGTCTCCTTAGTCAATGTGTTCAAGGGTACTTCCCACTTTCTCTTCTATGAGGTTCAGTGGTTGGTTTTATGTGGTGGTCTTTGATCCATTTGGACTTGATGATCGACATGAATTTATTTGCATTGTTCTTCATGTCAACATCCAGTTATGCCAGCACCATTTGTTGAAGATGCTCTCTTTTTCTCATTTTATAATTTTAGCTTATTTGTCAAAAATTAGGTGTTTCTATGTGGGTAGGTTGATATCTGAGTCTTTGATTTGATTCCATTGGTCCTCCTGTCTGTTTTTATGCTAATACCAAGCTGTTTTCATTAATGTAGTTCTATAGTAGAGTTTGAAGTCAGGGATGGTGATGCCTCCAGAAGTTCCTTTATTTTACAGAATTTTTTTGACTATCCTGGGTTTTTTTTTTCTTCCTTATAAGGTTGAGTATTGGCCTTTCAAGGTCTGTGAAGAATTTTGCTAGGATTTTGATGGGCATTGCATTGAATCTATATATTGCTTTTGGTAAAATTGCCATTTTTACTATTAATCCTACCTATCCAAGAGCATAGGGGGATGCTTTCCATTTTCTGAAGTCTTTTTTGATTTCTTTCTTCAAATATTTAAAATTCTTGTCATACAGGTCCTTTACTTGTTTGTTTAGATTTACCCAAAGTATTTTATATTATTTGTGGCTAATGTAAAGGGTGATGTTTTTCTGATTTCTTTCTCAGCCCGTTTATTATCTGTATATTAGAAGACTACTGATTTTCCAAATTAATCTTGTATTCTAATATATTACTGAAGGTTTTTATTAGTTGTAGGAGTTCCCGGGTAGAATCTTTGGAGTCACTTACATATACTATGACATCATTAGCAAATAGTGAAAGTATGATTTCTTCTTTTCCAATTTAAATCCCCTTGTTCTCTTTTTTTTCTTATTGCTCCAGCTAGAACTTCAAGTACTACATTGAATAAATATGGAGAGAGTGGACATACTTGTCTTGTTTCTGATTTCAGTATGATTGCTTTGAGTTTCTGTCCATTTAGTTTGATATTGGTTGCTAACTTGCTGTATAGTGCCTTTGTTATGTTTAGGTATGTTTCTTGTATCCCTGCTTTCTCCAAGGCCTTTATCATGAAGGGGTATTGAATTTTGTCAAAGCCTTTTTCAGCATCTTATGAGATGATCATGTTTTTTTTTTCCGTTTGTTTATATAGTAGATTACATAAATGGATTTTTGCATGTTGGACCCTCCCTACAACTTTGGGATGAAGCATACTCTGGTGGATGGTTTTTCTGATGTATTCTTGGATTCAGTTTCCCAGTATTTTATTAAGTATTTTTGCATCAATGTTCATGAGGGAGATCGGTCTGTAATTCTCATTCTTAGTTGTGTGGTTTGGTTTTCAGGGTAACTGTAGCCTTGTGAAAAAGAGTTTGGCAATGTTACTATTTCTATTATGTTCTATTGTGTTCAGTGTTCCTGCTTCTATTGTGTGGAACAATTTGAGGAGTACTGGCATTAGTTCTTCTTGAAATTCTGGTAGAATTCTGAGCTGAAACCATCTGGTCCTGGGCTTTTTTGGTTGGGAGACTTTTGATAACTTTGTTTCCTTAGTGGTTATAGGTCTATTTAATTTGCTTATCTGGTCTTAATTTAATTTTGGCACATGGTACTAATCTGGAAAATTTTCCATTTCCTTTAAGTTTTCCACTTTTTTTGGAGTACAGGTTTTTGAAGTGTGACCTGATTATTTTTTGGATTTCTTCCATACTGTTGTCATGCCCCCCTTTTCATTTCTGATTTTGTTAATTTGAATAGTCTTTGCCTGCCTTTTTGTCTATTTTGTTGATTTTCTCAAAGAACCAACTCTTCTAATTGAGTCTTTGTATTGTTTTCTTGTGTCTATTTTGTTGATATCAGCTCTCAATTTGATTATTTCCTGCCATCTAGTCTTCCTGGGTGAGTTTGTTTATTTTGTTCTAGAACTTTCAGGTGTTCTGTTCATTAGTGTGGGCTCTTTTTCTCAGCTTCTTTATGTAGTCACTTAGTGCTATGAACTTTCCTCTCAGCACTGCTTTCACTGTGTCCCATGACTTTGGGTATGTTACGTGGTCATTTTCACTGAATTTTAGAAAGTCTTTAATTTCTTTCTTATTTCTTCCTTGACCCAGTGGTGATTCAGTTGAACATTGTTCAGTTTCCATGAGTTTGTGGGCTTTCTGCAATTAGTGTTGTTGTTGAATTCTAACTTTAAGTCCTAATGGTGATAAGACACAGGGATTATTTTTTTTTATTTTTTATTTTTTTTGTATCTGTTGAGATTTGCTTTATTACTGAGTATGTGGTTAATTTTAGAGAAGGATCCCTGAGGGGCTGAGAAGGTATATTCTTTTGTGATTGGATGAAATGTTTTGTACATGTCTATTGAGCCCATTTGAGTCATAATATCTGTTAGCTCCTTTATTTCTCTGCTAAGTTTCTGTTTGACAGAGCTGACCAGTGGTGAGCGTGGGGTGTTGAAGTCTCATACCTGTGGGTCTTGATGTATGATTTAAGCTTTAATAATGTTTCTTTTACAAATGAGGGTTGTAGTAGTAGGAGCGGCGGGGCTGTGTCCCCAGCATCCCGGCTGCCTGCTAGCTTATGCCATGAAATAATTACACGGACATTGTATTCTTTTAAACACTGCTTGGCCCATTAGCTCTAGCTCTTACTGGCTAATTCTGATATCCCGATCAACCCATCTCTAATAAACTGTGTAGCACCGGTCTTACCGGGAAAGATTCAGCATGTCTGACCTGGTGGCTTGCTTCATCGCATGCGTCTGCCCGGGCGAGGGGAGCATGGCGTCTCGGAGCTCACTTCCTCTTCCTCCCAGCATTCTGTTCTGTTTACTCCACCTACCTAATTTTCTACCTATCAGGGCTAAGCAGTTTCTTTATTTTTTAACCAATGACCTTCCTCCATGAGAGGGTGCCCTTGTATTTGGGACATGGATGGTCAGAATTGATACTTCATCTGGGTAGAATTTTCCTGTGATAAATACGAAATGTCCTTCTTCATCTCTTTTGTCTAATTTTAGGAGTGGGTCTTGTATTCTCATGTTTAGTAGTCTCCTGGACATGCCCTTGCCTATCACCATCCTTTGAAGAGTTTGTGTAGTCCCCAGGAGAGTGACCAGCATGGAGATAAGGAGGTCATTTACAGAAGAGATAACCTGAGGGTTAATGTGGAAAAGGACAGGACATCCTGATGGATGGAGTAACATAGACAGTGTGGTGTGTGCAAATAAAATCCAGCACTCACATGCACACACATGTGCATATAATTGTAAAACAAAACAGAATCTTGAAAAAGGCCCATCATGAGTCTGGAGACAATGGAAACCAGCTAAGCTCCTCCTTCCACTGAAGAGAAGATGAAGGCCATGGAAACCAGCTAAGCTCCCACTTCTAGTGTAGAGAAGATGAATGCCATGAAAAAACTGAATCTCTCTTTGACCATAAAGGAAACGAACACAATACTCTCTGAGACTTAAGGAAACAAACTATGCCAAGGGCTGGTGGGATGGACTATCTCAGAAACATCCAAGAGTGCAGATGGTTGACTTTTGGGGATGAGTGTAATATAATTATTCCTGCCTTGAAGTAGATGATATTTCGAGCCCCCTTCTAGATCTCTGCTTCTTTGGTGTTTAAAATATATTTCAAATTTGGGGCATAAAAATTACTGTATGGGCATTTCTTCATATATACAACAAAGCTGATTAGACTTGCAACATCAAAACGTCTGCTTTTCTGGCATAGACTCAACACAGGCTTTAAGTCCTGCCTATATTCCTTGACTAAATGTCCCACAGTTACCCGGTTTCTCATTAGCGTGAACTGCCGGAGGAGGCTGTGTTATTGGGCAGGAAAGCTTGCTCTTGGTCAACAGATGTAATAATTGGGCTTTCTCATTAGTGCTGTCTCAGAGTTCACAGAAAGAAAAGAGCACACGAGAAAGAACATTAGCAATTGTGGCCCCGGTGACTTCCACATTGCCGGGTCTTCATTTCTTTTCCCAGGAGGATAGCTACACTCTCTGGAAGGGAGGGAAAATGATAAACAAGTCCAAAGAAAGCCAATCTCCATTTGTATTTCTGAAG
The DNA here is from genome assembly GCF_014885135.2 of Alexandromys fortis. NCBI lineage: Eukaryota > Metazoa > Chordata > Mammalia > Rodentia > Cricetidae > Alexandromys > Alexandromys fortis. Next base: position 7,054,181 of record NW_026067895.1, read on the forward strand.
AGAAACACAATGTCCATGATTATCACAAACTTTTCTGATAAAAGGAGACTTGTCCTGCCTTTTATCCCCTTAGTGGCTTCAATGTAAGGCTAAATCTCAGAGTATTTTCCCTCTTAATAAAGAACTGAACCTTGTCTCTCAACAGCAACAACACAGAGCTGTGTATGAAGAGCCCAGCACACACTTTTCAGTTTTTCAGGACTCAGGTTCACAGGGCAACAGCCCTGCAGGTTCAGCAGCAGAGCAAAGCCAGGGGCTCTTTAGCTGCTAAGTTGGTTTGGTAAATGAATTTGTCATAGAAATCCTCTCTGAAAGGCGCAACTCAAATCTGATGGTTTTTCTTGATATATTTTATGTCATTAGGAATAGAGTTTGACACTAGTTCTTCCCGAGAGAGCCCCTCCCAATTCTTCCTGTTACTCATTTGTTTATGAATTTACACCGAAGGTCTTCCATGTGACAGGTTGCATACTGTGCATGAGTCTAAGACCTGGCTTGAGGACTTTTTTTCCCCCCAGAGAAGGCTTAGGTAAATAAGCCATGTTACATTATCTTAAGATGGAAAGAGTCATTTATTGGGAAATTCTCCCAGACAGGGCAGTGCGTAAACTGACTTGTTGAAGGAGTTTGTCTTACTTGTTAAAGTCGGGATGATCCCCTAAAGTGGAAGAGGGCACCCAGGACAGGAAGTGAGAGCAAATGCAAACTCACTAGATTGCTGTGACTTTGCAAAAATTTAGGGAACTTGGACCGAACTTGAATTGGTTCCGCTGGTTCCAAGAGTAGAAGAAGGAAATTTGCAGGAGGGGTCATGCAGTGACCTACTTAAGTCGGCATGAGGAAAACCCATGTCGTATTTCGAGATCTATGTCGATGTGTGGGCTTGCCATATCTGCATCATACACTTCATTTGCATAACTAAGTAAAAACTGTGCTTATGATATTCCCGTGGCTACCGAATGAGGTAATGTGTATCTTACTTAGCCTGCTCATTCCTGAGCTGTGACCTTGCAGGGGCAGTAGCAACAGAGGCTGCTCTTAATGGTTGTGTAGTTAAGAACATTTCTGGCAAGACATTTTCTCTGTGTCTGTCAACAGCTGTGGGGTTCCTGAATAAGAAGCCTGAGAGAGTTTGTCACAATATCCCCACTCTCCCACCCTGTTATACCCCGATGGCTGGAATAGGATGTAAAGTCCAGACTGGGGAAAGCCAGTGAGTTCTGGGTCCCCTTCTTGAGCAAGGCTTGGGAGAGAAGTTGAGACAAACTGCATATTCAGCTGAGGATGAAGAAGGTTGGTAAGAATGGTAAGAATGAAGAGGTTACTTCCTTCAAGGATGTCTCCAAGTCTCACGCCAGTTGGCTGAAGCTCACCCTGCTCTAACAGCGCCCTCTAGTGGCCCAGGGGAAGAGGAAAATGTTCCAGTGCTAGAGTAGGACTAGATTCCACGCTATCTGCAGCCCAGAGGATGCTATGCAGTCATTTAAACAATGAACAAGAGCCAACCTAGAGGCTATGGCGGAATTTCCATGAGGGACCGAGAGAATGAGAGAGAGAGAGAGAGAGAGAGAGAGAGAGAGAGAGAGAGAGAGAGAGAGAGAGAGAGAAGCAAAGGCTCTAAGTAATTAGAATTTCCTGTAAGACAGCAACTGAAGAAGGCTTCCTGCAATGAATAATGCATAGATATAGGATTAAGTAGAATTATGCACATGTATTAATACATGAAAGGCTGTCGACTAGACTTGGAGTTATGGCTGATATATGTAGGAGGAAGATAAGAAATTTCAAAAGTCAACCAAAAATGAAAAGAAAAGCTCTGCACTTGTGCAAAATTATGTCTAAATATGTATATTTGTAATAAAGCCAATTTACAAGTAAAATAATCCAGATGATGAAAGTTTGGGAAGCTTTCTCAGCGAGGTGAAATGTTCAGGCAGGACATCCCTCTATGTATTTATAGAGTTTTAAAATATGACTTAAGAAATCTAAAATGACTCCTTGAAGAAACCATGGTTTTAGAAAAGTTCAAGGTGTACTATGGGGTTCATGGAGCCCTGTTTGAAGCTTTGAGGGTGCAAAGGTTGCTTTGGATGTCCCAGATTTTTACCAGAGAAGTTTGGAAGAACCACAGATCTGACCCCATGTTGCATGTCTTCCCACTGCGGAAGCACCTATAGGTGAGCATCTACAGGCAAGCACACTGTTCCTGCAGGCTTGCCTGTTTTACCGCGGCCTCCTGTTATTTTTGCTTTCACAGGAACAGCGGTGAAGATCTAGCTGGAGCTACCAGCGGAAATATGCAATAGTGTGCTCCTCTATTTTCCAGTACCGTGATATCAAACCACAGGCAGGGCAGAAAAGAGATTTTTGTTTGTTTTGTTTTTTAATTCCCCCCCCCCTTTTTTTTTTGAAAACTCACATTATCAGCGCTATGGAAACTCCCTGGGATCTGTGATAGCAACCTTAGCAAAGACATCTAATAATGGGGAACATGGAGCCTGAATTGGCAATCATCTGTAACCAGGCTAGGCTTCCAGTGGTAGCTCTGGGACAAGCCAGCCCCCAAATCTTCAATCTATAATTTGTGCTGCCTGCAAGATGTGCTGGGGTAATGGTGGCACAGAACTTGTGGGAGTGGCTGGCCAATCACTGATCCAAGGGAGCCCATGCTTGACACTGCCTTAGATGGCCAGAAACCAAAAGTTGGGTAGCCCAGAAACTTAGCATAGAAAAAAAAAAGTAAATGAAATGATTTCTAATGATATTTTGCTATACTCAGAGATTGGTGCCTAGTCCAATCGTCATCAGAGAGGCTTCCTCCAGCAACGGATGGGAGCAGATATAGAGATGCACAGCCAAACTCTAGCTGGAGCCAGGGGAACCCCACAAAAGACGGGGAGGAAAGACTGTAGGATCCAGAGGTGTTGAGGACACCATAAGAATGTGGCCCACAGAATCAACTAAGCAGGGCTCATAGGGGCTCACAGAGACTGAAGTGACAGTCCTGGAACCTGCATGGGTCTGAGCTAGTTCCTCTGCGTATATGTTATGGTTATGTAGCTTGGTGTTCTTGGGGGATCCTAGAAGTGGAAATGGGGTTATCTCTGACTCTTTTGCTTGCTCTTGGGACCCTTTTCCTTCTACTGGGTTGCAGGTGTGTGCTATTATCCCTGGCTATTTATTTGGCACATATATGGCCGTGACTGCTCCACCCTAGCCATCGTTTGGGTGTCCAGCTCTGCCTCTGGAGATGCGGCTTTGCTTGTGAATGATATGAGGATTGCCAAAGGAACATTAGTCTTCGCCAGTTTCCTTTCAAAAGTTTGCCCTCCCCTTGCTGAAATCCTAGAAATTGGCTGGTGTAGGAAACATAAAATTGGTACAATGGTTCTAACATTCTTTAGCCATGTGTTTTTTTTTTAGGTACTTTTCAAGTCTACGTAGGATAATAACAAGGTAGCAATTTTAATTCGCTAAAAATTAACGTATGATGACTCTATGCTGGGCATTAAACTGGTTGCTGGGTAATGAAAAATTATTAAAACAGTATCAGAGAGAGACTCCTTTATATCAAGAAATTACCGCTTATCTGTATTTGCTTCTCCTGGAGGACATGCACAAAGAAACTTGGATGGTGAAGGTAGGCAGCAGGGCTGTCTGGGGCATCTGCTCACCCTGGCTAAAAAGTAGCCTTGGTCCATTTCCTCCCAGTGCTGCTCCCTGCTCAACCCTAACAGTCTGAGCTGTACACTTAGCTTCAGAGATTGGCCCTCCCGCCTCTGTGCATGCCTGGCACTTACTGCCCTTGGGCGCTCCTTCCCCCTATTCTCAACTCCCATTTCTGGGCCTGTAGAAATGTGTATTCTAGGGGGAGCATAGGCCACATGGAAAACTGCTAAGATTTCTTAGGGACACATTTTCACTTTCTAGTCTCTAATGGTCAGGAAAGCATAGAAAAGGGCGTGGGTTAGGAGTTAAGTGAGCCAGTTTTCTGCCCTCCCCCTCCCCCCAATAGTCACCAAAACTGTTCTGCTGCAGATTTATCCTCTACTCCATGGGCTGACAAACTACTGTTTCCAGGTCAAGTCCAACCCAGCACTTCCCTTTGAAAATGGGCTCCTCTGCCTGTTCAGTTGTTGACAGATGTGGCTGCTTTTGTGGCCAGTGGCAGAGCTGAGCAGTGCTGAGGTCACATGACACGCCAAGTTAAGCCTGTTCATCTTCTTTAGAAAAATGCCTACCAATCTCTATTCTGGTTCATCACAATCCTGCCTTGATCTCTTATAAATAAACTAATATGTTATTTCTCATTAGCTCACTCTATAAGGTAAAGGACAGAGGAGATACTTTAAAAATATTTTTTGGATTATAATTACATTATTTTCCTCTTCTCTTTCTTCCCTTCAGTTCCTTGAGGTGCCTCCCTTGTTCTTTTTCAAACTTGTGGCCTCTATATTTATGTAATGAATGCATGTTTTCAAGGCTGACAGTACTGGATAACCAACATTAGTACTGGATAACCAATTGGTGTGCTCTTTTCCAGTCTCAGCATCCTTGGTTGTCTCTTGCTGTTTGTCTGAAGCTGGAGCCCTGTGAGCTTTGCTCTTTCCACATTAGTATGTCTACTGGTGTTGTCCTGAAGGCACCATGCTGGGGAGACGTCATAGGTGTAGCTCTATGATACAGAATTGTTTAAAGACAAGGTTGATACATTAGAACAAGAAAGAAACATGGAATAATATCCTTTCTATATACCTGTCATACCCTACCACTCAGTCAGGCCATAATTTGCTGGTAAGGCAGCTCGCACTACCACAGTTAGAGTGGTATGTGTCTTCAAAAGGCTCACTTCCCAGAGCGACAATATTGAGAGGGAGAGGAAGCTTTAGGAATAATGCCTAGTGGGAGGTTTTTAGGTTGTTAAAAGCCTGAAAGAGGGGAATTATGAGAGCCTGATTTTCCCCTCTTTCTGTTTCTATACTTTACTTCTTGACTCAAGATATAAACACTATTCTATCATGTTCTTCTGCTTTGATGTGTTGCTTTGCCAGAGACCCAAAACAATATAGTCACTTGACTATATTGACTGAGTTGGAATCTTCAGAACCACAAGCCAAAGGACACTGACTCAGGTACTTAATTATAGTGATAGAAAGTTGACTGTTACATCCTACTTTCACGCATCTGAAGCTGAGTACACAGACCTTCCTTGTGTAGACCGTGACCATTGCGTATGGAGGGTTTCTGAAAGGACATCATGGCTTTCAGAGATGTGCCTCTCTCCTTAGTCTGTTGAGCTCAGACCTTCTTTATCTTGGATGACGTTGAGTCATCTTAGCCATGTGGTATTCCTTCAGCATTTTCATATTCTCTCATTCAGGGCATTGACAATCTGAACATCAAAATAACCATGGTCCCCAGCTAATGAGGCCATTTTGGCAGGTTCTCAAAACTTCAGGAGGTGGGGCCTGGCTTGCAGAAGTGGGCCATTGAAGTGGGGCTTTGAAGAGCATACATGGCTGCTGGTTCTGGTATAGCATTCTGTTCTGGCCTGCCACTAAGTGAACAGTCGTGGCTACATGCATCCATCAGGGTGATCTTGCTCTGTCTTGTCTTTCCTGGCATGGTGGATGGAATACTCTAAAACCATGAACCGTAGCATTTCTCTTCTAAGCTGTTGTCAGGGCTTACATGAGTTTATTATTAAACACAAAACATCTTTAGCCATAAGCGTCATACTAGACTCATTCTTGCCTACACTCCAGTAGATGATTCTAGCTTACTTACCACATGAACCTCAGATCTTATGGTTACTTAAGAGTTACATTGTCCACCTTCCCAGAGTTCTAGAAAAAGCCAGAAACCATTTTTAGAAAAACAGTGATTTCCTTAGGAAGTCATAGCTATTTTCTAAATAGAAAGATACTGTTTATATTTCTAAAAGTCACTGAATCATATACCAATTTATGGCAGATGTTTAGACTTGTGACTGCCACTCCATAGCATCAGGATTTATATAGATATTTTAAACACCATCAAATTTGTTGGGTCCTAAGACTAATTGGAAGCTTTGTTTGCTTTGTAATGTCAGAGTTGTGAGCTGACTTTTGTGTACATTGTTTAAAACTGGCTTATTTACATAGTACTCAAATTAATATAAAAAATATGTCAAAATGAGGTGAACGTTAACCTACCAGGAAGTTTGCTCAAGTGGCAGGTTACTATATCCTTGTGGAATTCTGCTTCAGCGCCCCATTTTATAGCACCGGGCACACTTTAAGTCCAGCCATATTGCTTCCATTCAAGTTACAATCATGGTATTCTGGGAAATGATAAAATAATCAAAGTCCCTGTATCATAATGACGGTGACCCCTCTGAGAGTAGATGGAGCTCCATGGGAAAGAAGGCAGCCAGTTTGAGGACCCTTATTGGTGGAAACTAACTGCTTCTGGGGTTTATACTGAATGGAATAAAAAAGAAGAGGGTATTGCCCAGGCAGGTAGCTGGGTATCATTTGCCAAGTACCATGCAATTTTTCCAGCAAATAGTCTAAAATGGAAATAGCAGCAGTAACTAGGACTAACATCTGATTAAAGTTTTAAACAGACTGTTATTTACCAGAAAACAACCATCTATTACAAATGGTAAATAGTCAGGTGAAATAGATGACGATGTTACTACCACTTTCTTACTAGTTTTCTTATATGTAATTTTTTTACAGTATTTGAAAACAATCATTTTCTTTTTTCCCTTTTTACTGTTTTTATTGAGCTATAAATTTTTATCCTCTCTCCTCCCTTCCTTTCCCCTCCCCTTCTGCCCTCTCCCGTGGTCCCCATGCTCCCAATTTACTCAGGAGATCTCGTCTTTTCTACTTCTCATGTACATTAGATCCATGTATGTCTCTCTTAGGGTCCTCATTGTTGTCTAGGTTCTCTGGGATTATGAATTGTAGGCTTTTTTTTTCTTTGCTTTATGTCTAAAAACCACTTATGAGTGAGTACATATGCTATTTGTCTTTCTGGGTCTGGGTTACATCACTTAATGTAATGTTTTCTAGATCCATCCATTTGCTTGAAAATTTCAAGAAGTTATTTTTTCCTGTTGTGTAGTACTCCATTGTGTAAATGTACCACATTTTCTTTTCCATTTTTTTGGGTGAGGGCCATTTAGGTTGCTTCCACGTTCTGGCTATGACAAACAATGCTGCTATGAATGTAGTTGAGCGCATGTCCTTGTGGGATGATTGAGTATCCTTTGGGTACCTACCTGAAGGTAATATTGCTGGATCTTAAGGTAGGTTGTTTCCTATTTTTTTGAGAAATCACCATACTGATATTTGAAGAGGCTATACCAGTTTGCACTCCTACCAGCAATGGATGAGTGTTCCCTTTACCCCATAAGAACTTATTTTTGAAAATATTTACTTTGTGGATCAGGAAGCCAGTGTGAACTCATTCATGTCCATTTTCAGGTATTTATTTCATTTAAAAACCTAGGAGAAAGGGAGATGACTACAAAGTGGGTTCCAAGATCCTGCCATCCAATGCATAGCTAGTACCATGTGACCCACTGAGGTGCCCCCTATGGAGCAGATGATAGTGGTATCCAGGAACCTCCCAGTTTAACATTGGCCTTATTCATCCTCCCAAGGGTCAGAGTGTCTTTTCTCACCCAAAGCCATACCTCTGACACAGTTAATATACTGCTTAGGATCCTTGTCCAAGGTCCTGGGACTCCTCTTGAGTCAATGAGCCCTGTAGCTATGCAGTAACTCGAGCCTGGAATTGGTGGAAGGCTGATAATGTTCCAGTGCTAGGCCTACAGTTTTCCCTGTTGTGTATGAATTTCTTGAAAATCAGTGTGCTGCCAATCACGTTTTATCTAAGGGACTACAATATTTATAAGTCACTGTCAAAGGTCCTCCATTATATATGCTAGGATCCATACATGAAAAAGAACATGTGACTTTTGCCTTTGTGAGTCTGAGTTAAATTGTTTAATATAATACTTGCTAGATTTTCCCACTTTCCTGAAAATTTCATTTTACTTTGTGGCGGAATAAAATCCCATTGTGTATACACACTGCATTTTCATTATCCAGCCACCTGTTGATGGACATCTAGGCTGATTCCATTTCCTGTCTAATATGAATGATGCTGTGATCACAGACGTGCAGGCATTTCTGTCAGAGGCTACAGAGTGCTTGGGGTTTGTGCTCTGGAGTGGCTTAGCTGGATCTAATGGTAGGCTCTTTTTTTTTTTTTTTTTAAGCTTTTGAGAAACCTCCACATTGATTTCCATAATGACTGTTCAAGATTACACCCCCACCAGAACTGAATAAGATGCCTCTTTCTTCCACACCCTCACCAAACTTTGCCTCCTTTTTTGATGGTAGCCATTGTATAGGTGAGGTGCAATTCCCAGAGTAGGTTTGATTTGCCTTTCCCTGATGACCAAGGCTGTTGAACACCTTTTAAAGAACGTACGTGCAATTTGTGTTTCTTCTTTTGAGAACTGCCTGTCTATCTCACTAGCCCATTTAGTGATCAGCAGGTTTGCTTTTGTTTTTTGCTTGCTCTGTTTTTGATGTTTAACTTATAGAGTCTAGATATTAACTTCTTGTCTGACATTTAGCTGGAAAAGATTTTCTCTCATTTTGTAGCCTTTTTTTTTTAGTTTTGCTGATAACTTATTGTACATGCAGAAACTTTAATTTTACATTGTCTGCTTGTTACTTCCCTGTATCACAGTCTTGTTTGGAAAGCTCTTGCCTATACCTGTATCTTTAAAAGTTGCATTTACATGAATTTATTTTGTAGGTGCATATGAGGGCTATATATGTGCCTGGCGTGTGTGCTACAGTGCAAGTGCCGAGGTCAGGGAGAATTAATTGGTGGTACTTTGTTCTCTCCCATCATGTGGGTTCTGGGGATGGAATTCAGATTGTCTGTCAAGCATGGCTGCAAGGACATTTACACTGGATGAACTTATTCGGTTTTTTAACTGTAGTATTTCTATGTCTTACTTGCTTATGTTTATATTAAAATCATACACTGTTGGTATTAATCTCTGACTTGAAGTCAAATAGTATTTTTGAAGTGAAATTGGGTGTGTCTGAGTTTGGTGCATATAGTTTAGGGTTAAAATGTCTTCTGGGTTTCTTTTTCTCTTGACTAAGATGAAATGTCCTTTTTTATCACTTCTTATTAATTTTGGCTTGGAGTCTAGTTTGTCAGAGATTCGGATACTGTCCTCTTCTTGTTTCCTGGTACCATTTCCCTCAGAATACTTACCCCCACATATCTTTTTACTCTATGGCGGTGTCGGTCTTTGAAGGTAAAGTGCATTTCTTGTTGACCATAAAAAAGTCACTCTCATTTCTCAATCCCTTTAACAAACTGTGACTTTGGATTGGAAAGTTGAGGCTATTGTTTTTTAAAATTATAATTGGGGACTGTGTTGATTGATTGCTGTAGTAGAAGGCCACTTATTCATTTCCAGCTGCTCAGCACTGAAATAACGCCACAGAAACCATATTATTTGCAATACTGTTTGGTTAATAGCTTAAGCATATTTCTGGATAATCCATATCTTAAATTAACCCATCTCCATTAATTTGTGTATCACCTTGAGGCTGTGGCTTACTGAGTAAAGTTCTGGCATCTGTCTCGAGCTGGGTTACATAGCTTCTCTAAACTCTGCCTTCCTTCTCCCAGCATTCAGTTTAGTTTTCCCCACCTAGCTCTACTCTACGCTATCAGGCCAAACCAGTTTTCTTTATTAATTAACTAATCATATTTACAGTATACAGAAGGGAATCCCACACCAAATTGCTGTCATCTTGCTCTTTTTATGTACTGTTCCTGTTCTTTGTCTTATTTTGAATTTCAATTATCCTAATGCCATTTGTTTTCTTTCTGGAGCCTCTTTTAAAATTTTAATTAAAATATAATTACATAACTTTCTTCCTTTTCTCTTTCCAATGCTTCCTGTTTGTTTCTTTTCCAACCCCTGCTATGTCTCTTCCATTCCCTCTTAAATTTATGTCCTCCTTTTCTTTGGTTATTATTGTTTGACTTTATATATATTATATATAAGATATATAATATATAATATGATATATATGTGTATATATATATCTGTGTGTATAAATGCAACCTGCTGAGCCTATTTAGTGTCTTTTGCATGTATAAGCTTATGTTTTCAGGGATGACCACTGGGTATTGTATAACCTATTGGGGACTCATTCCTAGGAAGATAATTCTCCCTTTCTCAGCATCACTCACCTTGCCTAGTTCTTTGTCTAGGGCTTGGTCCCTATGAAAGTCCCCATTCCACGTTAGCATGTCTATCGGTTTCATTCTTGTTCCATCTTGTTTAATCAGCTGTGTTGTTATCATTGGCGCAGCTTCTAGTTCTAGGATTCACAATCTCCCAGCAGTCCTGGCTGTGCTGTTTCTTTCTTCAGTCTAAAGTATCGATTCCAGTGTTCTCTGAAGAGCTAGTTTGGTAGACATGAACTCTTTTAGTTGTTTCCTTTCTCCTTCAATCAAAGGTAATAGTTTAGCTGGGTAAAGTAGTCTGTGTTGGCATCTGTGGTTTTCTAGGACTTGGGCTATTTTGCTTCAAGCTTTTTTAGTTTTAAAGTTTCTATTGAGAAGTCAGCTGTTATAGTGAAGGGTTTTCCTTTATGTATGACTTACATTTATTTTTCTTGCAACTTTCAATAGTATTTCTTCTGTATGTTTAATGTTTTAACTATGATATACTAAGATAATTTTTAAAAGATTTATTGTCTATTTGGTGTTCTGTGTGTCTCTTTTATCTAAGTAGGTGTGCTCTCCTTAGTTGGAAAAGTTTTCTTTCATGATACTGTTGAAGATCTGGTCTATACCCCTGACCTGAGATTCTTCTCCTCCTTCTAGCCTATAATTAGTAGATTTTTATCTTTATGTGGTATCCCAAAGTTTCTGCATGCTCCTTTATATATATATTTTTAAAATATTTTTCTTGGTTAAGTGGTTCAATTCTGTATCCTTAGGGCTGATACTTTATTTTTTACTTAGTCTGTTCGGATTCTAAAGTCCTCTACTAAGTTTGTTAAGTTATTGAGTTTTTTATTTCAAACTTTATTTTAGTTTGAATTTTATTTAACATTTCTATATCATCCACATCTTGACCTCTCTTCATTATTTCATTCAGCTGTGTGTGTTTTCCTGAACTTGAGTCAGGAGTTTTAGTCTTGTCCTCTTTTTTTGTTTGCTTGTTTTTGTGTTTTGAGATAGGGTTGCTCTGTGTAACCTTGGCTGTTCTGGAACTCACTCTGTAGACCAGGCTGGCCTTGAACTCAGAGATCCACATTCCTTCACTTCTCCAGTGCTGGGATTAAAGGTATGTGCCACCATGTCCCGGCTATTCTTGTCCTCTTAAAGATCATTTGATTGTTTGTGTCTTTTTTTAACTGTATTTTTTGATCATGTTTATTATTGTTATTTTCAAATCTGTGTCCTGAGGTTCACGTCTAGATGATTTCTATTGGTAAACATCTCTATAGGACTGCTATTTTTTTGGGAAGCCATACTATGTTGGCCTTTCATAGTGTTCGTGCTTTTGCAATGGGACCTGGACTTGTGGAGTCTGGTTGTTCATTTTGTGTCTGAGTTTCTGTCACCTATGCTGAGTGGGAGTTTGGTTCTATTTTGCTGTTATCAAGACTTGGTTGATTTCAGATCACGTGCAAGGAACTTGCAGGTTAGTCCTTCAGAAAACCATCTTAGGGTCTCTATTGTTGTGTTGAAACACCATGACCAAAAGCAAGTTGGGGAGGAAAGGATTTATTTGGATTACACTTACATAGCAATGTTTATCATCAAAGGAAATCAGGACATGAACTCAAACAGGGCAGGAACCTGGAGGTGGGAGCTGATGCAGAGGCCATGGAGGGGGTGCAGTTTACTAGCTTACTCAGTCTTTCTTTCTCCTTTCTTCCTTCCTTCCTTCCTTCCTTCCTTCCTTCCTTCCTTCCTTCCTTCCTTCCTTTCCTCCCTCCCTCCCTCCCTCCCTCCCTCCCCCCTTCCTTCCTCCCTCCCTCCCTCCCTTCCTTCCTTCCTTCCTTCCTTCCTTCCTTCCTTCCTTCCTTCCTTCCATCCTTTATTTTTGAGACAGTATGTGTGTGTAGCTCTGGCTTGCTAGAACTAGATTTTAGATCAGGCTAACTTTTAACTCACAGAGATCTGCCTGCCTCCACCTCCTGAGTGCTGAGATTAAAGGCATGCACTACCACCTCTGGCTAGCCTGCTATGTTATAGAATGCAGGACCAGCAGCCCAGGGATGGCACCACCTACAAATGTCCAATTTCTCCGCTATAAATTACTAATTAAGAAAGTGTCTTACAGGCATGCTTATAGCCTGATTTTATGGAAGCACTATCTTAATTGAGATTCCCACCTCTCCGATGACTTTAGCTTGTGTCAAGCTGACATAGAACTGCACAGATACTCAGTGTTGATTTTTAATTTAGAGACTGGGGTGATTCCACTTCGCTATGTATGTGATTATGTGAGTTACTGGGACAGAGGCGATGTGGGACCAAGGATGCGTGGTACAGAGTTTGGGGCAGGTTCTGAGAAGGTGTGGGAAGAGGGCAGGATCAATGGAACTTATGTACTGTGGCTGCTTTGGCAGGGCTAAGAGAAAAGCGCTGTAGGGTATGAGGGAACAGTTTTAGGGTCTTACTAAGAAAGACCACAAGTGTAGCACTCTTTCTTGGGCCTGAGTCAGGGGAAGGATGTTGTGGACTGAAAAACTGAAACCCAGAAAAGCATATAAATGTGACTCCTAGCTTGCCCGGGTGGAGAAAAGTCAAGCAGGGTAAGGTCCTGGGGTGTTTAGCCATTTAGTTTAAGATATTTGATCCACTTTGAACTGATGTTTGTCTAAGATGCAAGTTTTTGATCTGAGTTACTCTTCTATAGGCTGATATCTAACCTTAACAACACTATTCGTTGAATAGACTTTTCCCTCAAGTTTGTTTTGATGAATTTACCAATTCTGATGAATAAAATGGCTCTAACCATGTGGGTTTGCTCATGAGTTCTAAGTTCTGTCCCAGTGGTCTACACATGTTTCGTGCAAGTACCATCCTGTCATTATGACTTCATAGTATAGTTTGAAGTCTTGCATTGTGATGCCTCCAGCAATGTTACTTCTGTTAAGGATTAGTTGGTATTTGTGGCCTTTTGTGTTTCTATTTGTGTGTTTAAATGTATTTTTACAGTTCTGCGAATAGTGTCATTGAAACCTTGGTAAAAAATTTTATCGAATGCAGCATTTTGCTAATCCAGGAGCATAGTCATTCCTCGTTCCACCTAATAGCTCTATGTTCTCTCATTTGAGTATCTTAGTTTATAATGTCTATAAGTGTGTGAGCTGAAGTGAATGCAGGGGTAGGCTATGAAACTGGACTAGAGATCATGAGAAGGAAAGCATGGAGCAAGAGAGGTCACACTGGACGTGGACGTGGAACGAAAATTATGGCAGGGTGGAAAGGTACAAGGAAGTGGGAACTCAGGGATGGAAGAGAGGAAAGAGAATCAGAAAAGATGGAGTTTTCTTGAACATTCAACGATGAAACCTATTCTAATTAAAAATTTAAAATTCAAGCTGGGCAGAGTGGCACACTCTAATCCTAGCACTCAGGAAACAGAGGCAGGTGGATCTTGAATTTGAGGTCAATCTAGTCTACATGGTGAGTTCCAGAGCAGCCAGGGTTACACAGACAAACCTTCTCTTGAAAAAATAAATTAAATTAAAAACTAAAGAAAATAAAATGTAAACACGACCTGCATAGATCATTTTATTCTGAGGGTCACTTAAGACTGTCGTCTACCCCCATGGCCATTGCCACCGTGTATCTTACATAGAATTAAGTCATTACTTGGTCAATGCTAGTCTGGTTGTCATTGAAGTTAAGAAATATTTTAGTAAGTGCTCTTTCCATCTGCATTTCTGATCCAGAAGAGACAGACCCTAGGTTCCTTAAAAAAAAAAATCCTGATACTCTCTTCATTGGTGGGAGGGCACCTAGTTACTCCATTTTAACATTCCTGCATACTCAATCTTTTGGTTCACTTGTCTATATTTTACCAAGGAACTTTTGCCACCAGCTTCAGTTCAGCCCAATTAAGAGTGAGTTTTGTTAATTAGTTGAACAGCCAGAGCCACTGCTAATGACTCAGACAGCACAGCGAGTCCAGAATCTGTGAAGTGCACTCATATAAAAATACCATCCCCATAAATGACTTGTCTCCTTAAACCAGTTTATATCCCCAGACTCCATTTCCACACATACCCCCAAGGATATGTGTAATAAATTTTTACACTCTAGCAGTTCTCTTGGTATGCCAACCTCTTCCTTCTGGGCTTAGAGCAGACCTGAAACTTGGAGGGATCTGCCTTTTGTTATAGGTTTGCAAGTAACAAGGAGAGGATAGATAAAGAATGAGAACTGGCAGCTCTTAAAGTAACCATGCAAGTTTTGTAAGTTTGACAGTTAAAGTCTTCTAAAAAATGGTGGCAAAGGTTACTCTTGCTAATAAAGGGGCTCCATGATGCTTGAGAGAGTCAGTTACTTAAAGTTTTCAGAATTCTACATTTACATATTGTTGTTCAGGAGATTCAACTCTTTCCAAACTAGCAACCCCAACTCTCTCACAAAACTCTAAGGTGAGGCTGGAATTCAACTTCCAATGTATTTTAGAAACCCCTAAGGGTAGACCCTGTAAACTCTTTGTTAGCTGCCCAGGAGCTACAAGAAAAAGTGCTTAAAATGAAAAACCGTGGTTCTCTGATTATGTGGTTGACCAAGAATTTAAGACTCCCCCAAGTTTCCTTCCTCCTTTTTGGCCTCCCTCCCTCCATTCTTTTCTTCTTTTCCCTCTTCCCATTTTCCCCTCACTCCATATTAGGTATAATTAACAAATAAAATGGTATAAAAGCACACACCATGATGTTTTAATATATGCACATATAGTGAAATAATTGTGGATAGTAAAATAATTAATATTTTCATTACTTCATAGACTGTCCAGTTTTGGTTTTGTGGTGAGAAATTTATTTACTGCATTTGTCAGTGTTCTCTAGAGCAATGGTTCTCAACCTTCCTAATGCTGTGACACTTTAATACAGCTCCTCATGTTAGGTTGACCTCCAACCATAAAATTACTCTCATCATTACTTTATAAATTTATAAATTTTCAACTTTTATGAATTGAAATGCAGGATATCTGATATGTAACCCCTGTGAAAGTATCATTTGACTACCAAGGGGGTTGTGCCCTACAGATTGAGAACCTCTGCTGTAGAGAAACAGAACTAATATATATAGGACAGCCTAGTCTACATCATCTCTCTCTCTCTCTCTATATATATATACATACATATATATATATGATGTTAATTTACATGATATGTTCTGGGTAGTCCAACAATGACTGCTCCACACCAAAAACTCAAGGATCAGTAGTTACATGGTTCCAATCTGGCACCGAAGGCTGGAGAATCCCTGGTGAGCTGCTGTTTTTTTTTTATACTATATTAAAAGTCAGATAAACCTGATTCTAATATCATTGAAGGAATTAGCAGTATCATGGTGGGTGAACTTGTCAACAGAGTGTAAGGAAGCAGGCAAAAACCAGTTTCCTTCTTCCTTGCCTTTTTATCATCACATTTAGTGTGTATCTTTTCACTTCAAATAATTGGATCAAAAAGTTGCTCACAGGGTTGCCCAGCTGTCTGTGTTTTAGCTGATTTCAGAACCAGGTAAGTTGACAACCAAGAGTGGTTATTGCACCTTCCACGCTGCTAACTACAATCATCATGTTGGATGTTGTCTCCCTAGAGTTTACCCATTGTGTATTATTGAAACTATACCATTTGATCAGCTTCCTCTACTCTTGAGTCCCTGGAAATTATCATTTCATTTTGAATAAAAGAGAGTGTATACCCTTGGCTCATTATTTATTTAAGAGGAAATAATCTCAGTTCTCTCCACTCAGTATTCTGGCTGTAGGATTAGCACATAGCTTTTATTATGTTGAAATATATTTCTCCTGTTCTTGTTTATTCAGGACTTTTATCACGAAGGGGTATTGACTTCCACAAAACCATTTTTTTTGTATCTAGAGTGACAAGATATATTTTTGCCCTTGAGTCCATTTATGTGCTGAATTTTATTTATTTCTATGTGTTAAATGATTTTTGTTTCCATGGAATGGAGCCAAGTTGGTGATAGTGTCTGATCTTGAAGTCTGTTGTTGAATTTACAAGCATTTTATTGAGAATATTTACTTGCATATTAATCACAGAAATTGGTCTACAATTTTCATTGTGTATGTGTTTTTACCGAGTTCTGGTATCAGGCAGTAATGGCTTTGGACAGGTGTTCACAGTGTTTTTTCCTTTCTATTTTATGGAACAATTTGGGGAGCGTTGGCATTAGTTCATCTTAAAACGTCTGGTAGGATTCAGCAGCACATCCATCTGATCCTGAGATTTCTAACTCTGCTTCTGCTTCAATATCATCAGTTATTGTAGGCTTGTTAAGATTGTATAGAGCCTCTTGCTTTAATTTTAGGTCATATGCATCTAGAAGTTTATCTATTTCTTCTAGATTGTCCATTTTAATGGAGCATGGGTTTTCAAAGTATTCTCTAACAATGCTTTTAAATTTCATTGGTTGTTTCAATGTCCCCATTTTATCTTTAGATTTAGTCATTTAGGTCTTCTCTTTTTATTTTGGGTAGTTGGTATAAGGATTTGCTATTTTGTGTGTATATTTCTGTATTTCTATATTTATGTTTTAATACACATTTTACTATTTATATTTATCACAAATAGTTTATATTTGTTCCATTCATCCTATTGATCTTTTAAATTCTATTTCATGAACTTCTGCCCCAATCTTTGTTATTTATTTCCATCTACTAATTTTAGCTTTGGCTTGTTCATGTGTTTCTAAGACCTTAAGTACTTCTTCATTTATTTGAGGTTTTGTTGACATTTTTTATGCCAACACTCATAACAGCAAACTTCCTTTTAGAATGACCTTCACTATATCCCAAATGGCCTAATAAGTTGTGTTTTTATTTTAATTGGACTGTATATATTTTAATTTCCTCTCTGATTCTTCAATAATCTACTGAACACTCAAAATTATATTATTCAAGGTGTTTGTTTACGTTTTATAGTTTCTACTGTTAGGAATTTCAGTTTTATTTCATTATGATATAGTAAGATAAATTATTTTAGTTCACTTGTATTTTACAAGACTTGACTTTATGATTCATTTGGAGGCAGTTTCTTGGGCTGCTTAGCATGTACATCTGCAGCTTTTGGGTGTACATAGGTGTCTGTTAAGTTCATTTGTTTTTAAATAAAGTCTAAGTCAGTAGTTTATTTGTTTTTTTTTTTTTTTTTTTTTTTTTTTCTTGCTGTGAGTTCCAATAAAGCTTTACTTATAACACAGAGACCACCTCCAGGACAGACAGTAAAGGAGAACAGTTCTTACAGTTGTCATCAGTTCTTGCCAATTATTTAGCTGTTGTTCAACTCAGAAGCAGTTTCCCACTGAGACCTTAACTGCTATACCATCATTTTGTGGGTTTATTGTACATACACTTGCCAGAAGAGGGCACCAGATCTCATTACAGATGGTTGTGAGCCACCATGTGGTTGCTGGGAATTGAACTCAGGACCTCTAGAAGAGCAGACAGTGCTCTTAACCTCTGAGCCATCTCTCCAGCCCCATTTTGTGGGTTGAGGACAGACCACATCCTCCTGAAAAGTGAGGTCTGTAGCCTAAAATCACTACCCTGAGTAGCGAATTTTACAGGGTTGGAAAGAACAGCACGTCTGTCTGAAAATGTCTTCCCTGGGGTCTCCATTACTAAAATAAAAACATGATTTTTCCCCCCTATTTTCCTGTGAGCTTAACAGAGAGGCTAGATGAGGCTAGGATAGGCTGGGTTACTGGCAGTAGCACCAGGATTTATTCCTAATGCTTGTAGGTTGATGTAAGAGTCAATGACTGACTGCTTTGCTTTTATGGTTTAGGTTGGACCCCAATATCAGCCTCTGAATTTTTAATTAATCATGATTCATATATATATATATATATCCCAGAGTTCCTGCATGTTCTGTTCATGTGTTTAGTATTTAAATTTAGTATTTTCTGTGACTGAATGAGCCAATTCCTCTAACTTGTCTGCATGTCCTCAAGTCCTCTTTTCAGCTTGAGGTTTTCCACTGAGCATTTTCTTTAGTTTACTGAAATTTTTATTTTATGCTTTATTTCAGTTTGGCTTTTCTTCAAAGTCCTGTCTCTTTTTTAAATTCTATTTTTTATATATTATAACATTTTCCTTATTCCACTCAATTTTTGTGTTTTAGTCTTCATTCTGGTTTTTATCCTTATCTTCCTTGAGTTGCTTGATCTTATATATTTGCTATTTTGAAGTTGTTGTCTTGTGGGTCATCTAAGCTGATTTCTCCATGAACATTGCTATGGGAGTCTTCATTTTTAGAGGAGGCATATTGTCTTATTCATGTTGTGTGTTTTTCCTATGGGACCTAGTCGTCCAAAGTTAGGTCATTGGAAGTGTTTCTTGGTATGGATATCTTGTCTTATCTTTGCTGTGAGGGTGTTTGAATCTCTGTTTTTTTTTTTCTTTTCTCTTTAAACTTGTCTGGTTATAGGCCATTTGAATGGTGTTTGGGGCTCACCATTCATTGCTGATATGCAAAAGTGATGCCTGAGTTCTAGTTCTAGTTCAGTAAGGATCAGGGGCAGGTTCTGAGCCAAGGAACATACATTCCTGTGGTGTTAGATGGTTCTCATTGCTGATCCTCAGAAGTCTATGGAAGACTCACTGGGTTCCACAGATTGTTCTTAGGTGGTAGCGGATAGGGTCCAGCTGGAGTGGGTGGTGCCACCTTGGGGAGGTGAGCAGGACTTGTAGTCCTCACATAGTGGCAGGGGTGTAGAGTAACTGTGGCCAGGATGGGGATCTCTACCTGGAGGCAGGGACACAGGATAGCATGTAGTCATCTGCTGGGCAGCGGGGTTATGTGGAGTGGTTGGTGCCTTAGTGGCTGCTCCCACCTGGGGGTAGAGAATGCAGGGTATCGACAGTAAATCTCTCAGCGAGCAGAAGTGGGATTGTGTCACTATTTGTCTTTAGTCTCTATTGGTCAGAGTGGAGTATGAAAGTCACCCACTTGATGTGGGATTCCCCTCTGTATACTGTGAATATGTTTTATTACAACTGGTTAATAAAGAAGCTGCTTTGGGTCTATAGCAGGGCACAATATAGCCAGGCAGGAAATATATATATGTAGCTGCCGAAGGAGACAGATGCCTCAGAACCCTGCTGGTAAACCATGAGCCTCATGGTAAAATATAAAATAATAAAAGTGAATTAATATAAGATGTAAGAGCTAGCTAGAAATATGCTTAAACTATTGGCAAACAGTATTGCAATTAATATAGTTTCTGTGTGATTATTTTGGGTCTGGGCAGCCAGTCTCTGTCTACACCCACTATTACTGTATCGGTACTTACCTTTGTGTCCAATAGTGTTTGTTTTATGAAATTAGATGTATCAACATTTGTTACAAATATTTACATTTACAATTGTAACTTTTTGATAGACTGACCCCTGCACTAAGATGTACTGACTTTTCTTTGACATCTGCTCTTTTGGATATAACAGTGGGCAGTGGGCATTCCTGCCTGTTTCCTTCTTCATGTAACATTCAGTCTATGTAAATCTTAAGTTGTGATAGTATTAAGAAATGTTTGATGGTTCCTGTAATTTTGTTGATTATTTTTCATTTTTAAAATGTTGTTTGTTCTTTTTCTTTTATTGATTTTAGGGGCTTGCTTTTTTTTTTTTTTAAAAAAAAAACGAGTTGGCATTTTTCTTGTTTTTCATTAGTTATCTATTTCTTTAATGAGATTTATTTTCTGTTTTCTTATGTTATGACTATCTTTTGCTTTTGAGTGTATAATTTCTTTATGTATCTTCTGTAACACAGGCTTTGGCAGACATGAATTGCTTCCATTTGTATTTACCGTGAAATTCTTTACTTCTCTCTGTTAAAAATGTCTTTAACTGGATATAATGATCTTGGTTGGCAATTCCATACCTGAAGAGCTTGAAATAGATCACTCTGTATGTTTCTTGTTTAAGGGTTTCAGCTGAGAGGTCCTATGCTATTATGATGAGTTTTCCTGTGGATGTACATTGACAGTTTTTCCTCTTGTAGCTGTTAATATGTTTGTTGTTGTTTTTCTGTAGTTTTAATGTTTTAATGATGTTGTATCTTGGAGAGGTTCTTTTCAGGTCATGTCTCTTCAGCATTTTAAAAATGCCTTTTCTAGTCTTTAGACTTGGGAAATAATCTGCTATTATTTTATGAACCAGTGTTTTTTCATGCTTTTGGTTTTGATCTCAGCTCCTTCCACCCTGTGCATTCTTAGCTTTTTCTCTTCATTACATCCCAGAGATTTTGGATGTTGTGTTCACATTTGACATTTTTATGTTGTCTGAGTGCTATTGTTCATCAGCATTGTCTGCCATGCCTGGTCTTTTCTCCTTGCTTCATCTAGTCTATATCTAGTCAATAATGCCTAGACTATATTTTTATTCAAATGATAACTCTGATTTCTAGCATTTCTATTTGACTCATTTTAGGACCCTATTCCTTATTTTTCCATGTTTTGAATTTTCTGGTTTGTTTTGCTCACTTTCTCATCTACATTACTGATTTTATTGTTTTGCACTGATTTTATTTATTTATTTACTTGTTTGAGACTTCTACACGAGCATTAAACACTTAGTATAAGTAGAATCTGAATTTTTCAACTATTTCATTATCTTTGATTTTAGTTATCGAATGGTTATAGCTCCAATATTCCCTGTATGATCATTGTCTTTCCCATGTTCATCAGGATAGATTTCTAGAGGGGGGCTTTAGGGAGATAACTATTTAGATTTAGACAAGGCCCTGAGAAGAATTCCAGGAGTGATTAGAAACCTTGTAAGGACAGGAAGAGGAGTTGGAAGTTCCTTTATCTGTCATTTTAAGAACAGAAAGCTACTGCCACTGTAAGTTGGGAGGAGAGCCTTCATGAGTCACTGAGTCTGGTGGCACCCCACTCTGATTTCGAACTTCCAAGCTTTGAGGAATTTTTATTGCTTAAATAAGGACTCAGTTAGCCAGTATTACATTTCCTTTTTCTAAAAGAGTTCATTTTGGGCAAGAATTTCTGATGGAAATTTCTGTATAGACCATGATTAGTAGCTGTCGATAAGATGTTTTAGGGCATCAAGAACAAGCAGATTAGTTTCAAAGCATTAAAGAAACAACAATACAGCATGCAGAGACTCTAAGGGGCTGTGGGACTATAAACAGAAACTGTCCTAATTTATGACATGCTCTGCTTTAGAAACTTCCTGGCCCAGATCTTTTTGTAAAACTTGGGGCTGTAGGTTGACTCCATGGTTGATTGTATGCTTGACATGCATAAGATCCTGGGTTTGATATCCAGGGTTATCATTTAAAGAAGAGAGACATTTGGATTGAAGATGTTTTTCACAGGCAGAACTCTTATTTGGCATGTATAAAGTCCTGGTTTCAATGCTCAGAACCAAGTAATTAAATAATTGAATAAATAATTAAATAAATATTTTAGATAAATAAAAATTTTAGATAAGAAGCAAGCAAATAATTAATCAGAAACTGATGAATAAAATAATTAATATATAAATAATAAGATAAATAACTTTCATCCCACATTGTCCAGTTATGTTCCTGCACCCCCAAACTATCCAAAGAAAAACCTAGTTATTAGGTGTTTAGTACAGGATGACATACCCCAGAGAGGTCATCCACCTCCAGGGTCTGCCGCAACTTCAACAGAAGATTTCTAGTCCGTTTTCTTCTTCTTCTTCTTCTTCTTCTTCTTCTTCTTCTTCTTCTTCTTCTTCTTCTTCTTCTTCTTCTTCTTCTTCTTCTTCTTCTTCTTCTTCTTCTTCTTCTTCTCCTTCTTCTTCTTCTTCTTCTTCTTCTTCTCCTTCTCCTTCTCCTTCTCCTTCTCCTTCTCCTTCTCCTTCTCCTTCTCCTTCTCCTTCTCCTTCTCCTTTTTTTAAAATCTAGCTTGTTTTGGGTATCTATTTATATTCAAACTGATGGTCTATTTTGAGAATGTAATCTGCAGTTACTGAGTCTCCAATGACAAGCCACCCATCAGTCTAGTTCCAATCTGTGAGAAGCATGGCAACAACTCATTAGAACCACGTTATTGGCCCTGCGCGCTCATTTCCTAAGTATAGCCAGCCGCTCTCTGTAAGGGTGCTTTAGGGAAAGCTGTCCATGGAAGAGTTGGAACTCTGTCTCTTCTTTTCAAGTGTTACTCAGGGTTGGAGTCCAGTGCGCATCTCTCAGCTTCCAGAGATCTGTCTGAAGGGTTAGGGCTTTGTTGTTGCTTTTGCATCAAGGAGAATGTCTCAGCATAGGTTGGGATGCCTGGTGCTTTCTGAGGTTCTCTCGATTTTCCTTTTCCTGTGGTGTATCACTTTTCACCCTTATCACACTGTATTTAGTAAGAAATGCTGTTTTCTAGGAATCTTTCATACCTATGAAAAAAAAGTAGCTTCAAATGGTAAAGTGTAGGAGTCCACCCCTTCTATGTGCTGTTTGTTCACATTCGTCTAAAGTTTGCCTGTTTAAAAGATCGGTCACGTTTTTAAAAAGCAAAACAGAATATATTTCTAAACTCTGTAGTGTCAGTAGGAGAGATGTAGCCCTTGGCCAGGGGAGACATTACTCTTGTGTAAGAGACCTTTAGGGGAAGGAATAAAACATCTTTAAAGCTCAGGAATACTGAACATTGAACAAAAAGTGAAGAAAATTCTGTAAATTATTTTTTTATAAGAAGCGGTCTACCAAAGGGAAATATTTGTACAAAAAATTGCTAAGGGGTTAAGACTGGTCAGGCATTGTAAGAAGCAGTATGTGCATTCTTTGTGTAAGTTAAGGGATCACCTTAGAGACAGGAATTTCAGAACAATGATTTTTGAAGTGATCAGACTGACTCCCAAATTCTAGACATTTCACTAAATACCTGTATAAAATGGGACAAGTTATCTTTTTAAAAATTTATTTTGTATGCAAACATACAAAATAATGAGAATAGAAAACAATAATTGCATATAGGAATACTATAAGCATTAAATGCTATAATGTATAGAAATATTTCAGTGCCTGAATATAGCCAGTAAGTATATTCAAATGATATTATTTGTAAAAATCTTGAACAATGTGTATGGAAATATTGAACTGGAGAGTTTTAGGATGAAATATATATTCCTCTATTTTCAGGTACACATATCTTATCACTTGGTTATGTTTCCTTATATGGAAAAATAATTCATCTTCATTTAGGCTTTGTATGGCAGGTTCTGTTACTCATCAACATAGTACCTTTTTTGTTATTTCTTAAATAGAGAAAGGCCGAGTATGTATGGGTGATGGAGGAAGGTCACTGGTTAATTAAATAAAGAAACTGCTTGCCCTGATAGGTTAGAACATAGGTGGGTGGAGTAAACAGAACAGAATGCTGGGAGGAAGAAAAAGTGAGCTCAGAGACGCCATGCTCCCCTCTCCCGGGTAGATGCGATAGCTCCTCTCTGAGGCACATGCGATGAAGCTCTGACCCAGGATGGATGTAGGCTAGAATCTTCCCAGTAAGCACACCTTGGGGTGCTTACACACATTATTAGAAATAGGCTAGTCCAGGTGCGAGAGTTAGCCGAGAAGAGGCTAGATATAATGGGCCAAGCAGTGTTTAAAAGAATACAGTTTCTGTGTAATTATTTCGGGGCATAAGCTAGCTAGGCAGCCAGGGTGCTGGGGACACAGCCCCACCACTCCTATTACAACATATGGGTATTAGAATCATATTTTGCTGTAAGATGTTTTGACCAATGAATAGAAGCAGAAATCGCCATCACAATCGGCAAGAAAACCAGCCTACAAATCACAATCTCAAAAAACTTAGACAACAACGAGATCACCAAGAGAGACATACATAGATTTAATCTACATGGGAAGTAGAAAAAGACAAGATCTCCTGAGTAAATTGGGAGCATGGGGACCTTGGGGGAGGGTTTGAGGGAAGGGAAGAGGCAGGGAGGGGAGGGGAGCAGAGAAAAAATGTAGAGCTCAATAAAAAAAAAAAGAAGAAGAAGAAGCAGAAATCGCTCAATGATGTTTGGAAATTTTCCCAAGGACAATGTGTGCCCTTTCTCCTTGCCATGTTCTTATTCTTGTTGAGAGGAAAGTCGTCCATTTTGAGACCATGAGAATGGAAGACACAAGGAAGAGAGCAGATACGCTGTGTAATTGCTACCTTTGTGCCTCTCTATGTGGCCCAAGCTTGGCTTTAAAGTCATAATTCCCCTACATCAGCCTCTAGACATATTATTTTTATATAACTAGTAAAGAAATTATTTAGGGTAGTTACTGGCTCATAGCAGAAATAAGCAGAAAGTATAATGTTCCATACTCCTCTTGTGAACACACACACACACACACACACACACACACACACACACACACACACACACATTCCCCCCTGCCAACATCCTTCTCTAGAGGGAAACATTTGTTAAACCCAAAGCCTATGTTGACATTTCACTGTCCTCCCAATGCCATGCTTTCCATTGGAATTCACTTTTAATATTGTATTTTCTGAGTTTTGACAAAAATCCACCATGGCAACATACAGACTGGCTTCACTGCCCTAATGGTTCTCTGTGCTCTCCCCACTCTCTCTCCATCTTCAACTAGCCCATTTACACTCTCTCTCTGTTTTCTTTTTCTGGGTGTCAAAGAGCTTCATATGCTATATTGCCTTTTTGAGTCAGACTCTTTCTCTTAGGTGTATACTTTTTAACTTTTGTCAGTATATCTTCATATCTTGACAGCTTAATTTTAGGGTTCAGTAATATTTCATTGTCTGGATATGTAACAATTTATTTCTCTAGTCACCTAGAGACAGATATCATGGTTGTCTTTAAGTTTTGGCAATTATGAATAAAATTATTATAAACATGTATGCAGAGGTTTCTGTGGATGTTACTTTCAGTTTATTTGGGTCAGTACCGAAGTGTGTGCTTGTTTTTATCACATGGTAAGTGTGTGCAGTGGTTTGCTAAGGAATTGCCAAACTTCTTCCAAAAGTGGCTGTCCCTACCAGCCACAAGGCCCATTTCTGCTGCATACCTTCAATGGCTCTGATGTGTTGTCAGTACTTTAGTTTTTGCTATTCTAGCCATCATGTGCTGCTTACCTTGTTGGGTAGCAGTTCATTGCCCTATGGCATTGAACACTGCTTTACATGGTCGCTTGCCACAGGTGTATGTTTCCTGGTGAGGTATGTATTCAGGACTTTTTCTCCTCTGCTTTTGTGTTTGGACTTGTACAACTAGGTTAGCTCATTGTGAGGATTCCTTTAAAAAATATTACCTTGCATAGACAGTATTCATTAGATCTCTGACAGAACTTCCTAACTGTATTTTAAATTATTTAAAAAGGTTTCATTTTTAATCAAGTGTGTATGTGTAGAGTTCTGTGTGGGAATGTGTCTGTGAACGTATGTACCCACTGAGGCCAGACAAGGGTGCTGGAGCCCTGGAACTGCAGTTGCAGGTGGTTGTGAACAGTCTGGTATGGGTACTGGTAACTGAACTTGGGTTGTCTGCAAGAGCAGTAAGCATTCTTAATGTCTGAGCCTTCTCCATAATCCTATAATTATATTTTTATTATTATGCGTTGGGGCTAGGAAGATGACTCAGATTGGAAATTGCCTACAAAAGTAGGAGGATCAGATCCCCAGCACCCATATAAAAATATCTGGGCCTGTCTACATGCGTCTGAAATTCTAGCACTGGGGTGGTAGAGAAGGTGAGCCCATAGAGCTCTAGAGGTAACCAGCCAACCAGAGAATGCCAGATCTGGTGAGAGAGTCTCTGCTGGGGAGCAAGGGTGAGGGACACCTGATATCCACCTCTGGTCTCTACATGCATGCACACATGTGTGTACATACATACCTGTATGTACACATAAATGCTCACACATTTACACCATAACACACACACACACACACACACACACACACACACACTTTTCATAGCATAAAGGAGTGCAGTGCAGATAAATAATTATTCTACCCATTAAATTAAGACAAATTATGGACACAGACCTTGCCTGATTTTGATTTCCATTCGTGTTAGCAAGTCAAGTCAAAATTTGAATTTTCAGCCTTAGTTATTTTCTTAGACACTCGTTCTAGGGCTTGTCGGATAAATGACAGAATTACTGAACCTAGGATGCATGCTGTTTTAAATGTTATCTTTGGTACAACTACTGGTGCGAGTATAACAAAATCAGGAAGGGAATCCCTTTTACTATGTGTCTGAAACCTAGTGTGCACTCAATAGATGCTTGAGCAATTGGTGAATGACGAATAACCAGCCACAACCATGTGCCTACCCCCGGCCAACATTGCCTTCCCTACAACTGGCCATGCTAACTGTGTTCATTATTTGAACTTCCAACTTCTTTGGAAAGCTTTCTCTGGTTGTTGAAGTTGAGGCTGACCACTCATTCGTGCTCCTGTACCACTTGGGGCTTCCTCAGTACCCTACACTCACAGTGCATTGCAATTGCTTGCTTAATTGCTGACCACTCCCATCATCCTTTGTGCTCTCTGGAGGCAAGGATTGTGCTGCTGCCTTGCACAGTTGCTTCTAAGCATATTTAATGGAAACGGCAAGGACTGCACATTTTCATGGGCAGGAGTTAAGACTCATCTGTCTGTTTTTACTTTGCCACGGAGGCATGGTACCACTTTGCCACCTGGTTCTCTCTTAATGCTACTTTATTTGAAATCAGCACTTTCCCTTCAACCATATGCTCAGAAAAAAGAGAAACTGCTTTTAATATTAAGTTGGCTGAAACATAGACAGTTAAGCCTGGCTTACACAGTTATATAATAATCAGGGATTTTCCATTTTCAGTCCTCCCCAACAGCCTAGGTGACTAAGCCCCGTTAGCATTTCCAAAAGGAGAAACCAGCAAAGCAGGGCACCTTGACTGGAGGGCTTCCAAGCCTTTCAGATGATACTGGGTGGTGATATTTAGCAAAACTGGAATGGGACCCAGTCAAATATAATTTCGGAATTAAAACCAAGAATCTCCATTCCCAGTAGCGTGGCTGAATAACTTTGCTCTCCTCATTCGGGGCCACAACGGCTGTTCCCTGTTTAACCAGAACTTTGATCCCGGTCTTAGATAGAATCTAAGGGTTTCAATCCGGACAACATTCTTTTTTTTTTTTTTATTTTTTTATTTTTTATTTTTTAGATAATCCAGACTCTGTTTATTTTCCATCTTTATATGACTTATCTTTCTTTACTCATTTAGTCTATGACTACTTGTACTCTGTCTCTTTTTTTAATTTATTTATTTATTAAAGATTTCT
>NW_026067895.1:7081840-7091081 GCF_014885135.2 Alexandromys fortis
AGTCCCCCTCCCTCGTCAGCCCAAAGGGCAATCAGGGTTCCCTGGACAACATTCTTCTACAAGCCTTGGGCTCCATTGCATAACTGCTTCAACCAGAATAAAAATTCTTTCTTTCCTCTGTCAGCACATATTGTGAAAGTTTAGAATTAGGTATTTGGCACTGCACAAAGTTTACAGAACTCCCTTGATGGGGCCCTTGGCTCAGAACCAACTGGCAACTTTATTTGGTTAGAGAAGTCAGTTACGTGTACAAAGGTTTTCGTTCTTCGAAAATTGGACTCTAGGAAAACGCCAGCTCTCAAAATCGGCTTGTGAGGTTGACAGTGCCATCTCTCCTAATTTAAATAAATTGGAATGGAAGAAGATACAAGACATTTTTTTTAATGACTTAATGTTTTCCATTGCCTGACTGCTTTTGGCATCATATTAGTGCGCTAAATGACACATAGTGAATTTTCAGGTCCAAACGATGAGACTTTTCTTTACTCTATTTGCTAATTATAGCCTGTCCGTTTTTGGATCTTCTCTTTGGCTGTTTTCCTAAGTGGATTTGATGCTGAATTTCCTCAAGGGAGCCTCTTCTCTGGGCTCAATCATGACACACTTTCCCCTACTCATCAGGTCGCTTTTAGTCACTGAACCAGCACGTGATCTCTGGTCTAGTTTGGACAACTAGTTCCATTTCTTTGACAAAAAAATGAGGAAAAAAGCCAGGACAATGCAGAGAGATGGAACCTGGGTGGGTGTTGGCTGTCTACTAGATCAAGTTGGAAGACTGCAGAAAGTTTCATATCACAGAATTTTCTTAACTCCTACTTATTTGTTTTTTATTAATGATGTTTCTCATTAACTGCATCCTGATGGCAGCTTAACCTCCCTCATCCTTTCATTCCCCCATTCTCCTTTCCTCCTGTCCCCTCCCTACCCAGTCCACCCCTCCTCCACCGCTGTTCAAAAAGAGGCAGGCCTCCTATGGATGCCAACAAAGCATGACGTATCAAGTTGAGGTAGGACTTGGATTACAAGAACTGTCCTTGTATTAAGGCTGGGCAAGGCAAATTGCTCTCCCCCGACCCCTTTTCCCACGCCCTCCCTTCCATTTCTTGTATTCTATTGGCGAAGCCTGCACCTGTAGTTCCTGTTGGCTTACCAGGTTTTCCATTTCCAGAATTACCCTGATTTATCCTTTTTTTTAAATTGCTTCTATTTCTATTTTCAGGCCTTGAATCATTTCCTTCACCTGTTTGGTTTCTTAATATTCAGCATTCTTTTCCGTATAGTCTCCCTGATCACCTCAGAGTCATCAGTGTGAAAAAGGAGGGCCAGTCAAACACCGTGTTTACCTCCTCCTTGCCCCTCTGCAGGGAGCTTCCAGTCGGGCTTCTGTGACTCAACTGCTATGGCCTTCCTGCCCAGCTCTGCATTAGAACCTTGACTAATTGAGAATGAAAGTACAGCCACTTAATTCTTCCTCCCCAGAAAGAAAAGCCTCCTATCACGCACATTACCAAAATGTGAACTAACATTGAGTGGGAGTTGTTATTGATCCACTATGAGTGACGACGAGCTTTTAGGGGTCTCTCACTTCTCCCGGTCCCATTAGGCTACTGGAGGCTTTCTGCTTCTAACCAGTATCATGGTCAGCTGTGAACTCATCTACTGCCTCTTTTTATAAGCACCCCAAGGTCCCCATTATAGTTTACTTGCTTTCATTTGCTAAATTTGAAAAGAAGAGAGTCCATTAATAGAGATCCCTTATGGGAGTCTTTGTAGATTATTTTTCAGGGAAAAGTTGCTACTTCAGTTCTTCAGATTATTCGTCTCTAAGCCTTTCCCTTTTTTTCCTATTCTTTTCAATTTTCCTTTCTTCTTCTTCCCACTTCTTCCTCTTCCCCTGTAAAGAATACTAAGTAATCTTACGCTCATCTCACGCTTTACAGCTCTGTAAGTATCAGTGAGGTTTAGAATAAATTTCAGAAAAGAGAAACGAATCCTTAAGTGCCACTGATGTCTGATACTGCATCCGACTCGCGCTGACACAAAGTCCTTGGGAAGTGTGTGCCCTGTCCTCATCATTCATGTTCGGACGCCCTTCCCACCTGTTATTTGACTGCATTTGAGTGTTTTGAATTTTCACAATAACCTTATTATTTTAGTTTAAAATTTGACCCCATGGATATAAAATCTGTTGCTGTTAGGATAACTTATCCCCAAAGTGTGAGCGAATTTCATATTCCTGTTTTGACCCCCCCCTTTTGAACAAAAATATGAGAAGGAAATAGGATAGGCATTTAGATATCCATGGAATGTATAGGGAGAGGGTTGAAGTGGCCAGCATTCAGGTTTCACCAACTTGGGGGTCTGAATTACCACAAGGCAATTTGTTTAGCCGTTTCCAATAGGGGCATAGAGGAACGGGCAGTTAGTTCTCCTACTTTATTGGCGAAACCTGGGAAGAAGCCTGGGGCGAGGACTAGCATTAGACCCTTAGGATGAGGAGAGATGTCTTTACCATGTCAGTGAACGACACAGAGCAGGGAAATGTAGGCAGGTGTTAGTTGTCAGTCAGAGAAGTGCTCCTTAGGGGACAGTGGAGAAGATGCTCCAGGGTTCTGAATCAGCCACCTTTGCACGCCAGGGTCATCTGTGGAACAAAGGCAGGTGCATAGAGGATTAAAGGAGCCTGAAGGCTTATGGCTACTCCCAAGATAAGTAGTTCTTCCCTTTCTGTTCCTTTTCAGCAGGTATGAGTGAGAATTAGAGCAAAAAGCCCCCTCTGTAATCCATGAGGTGTCAGGTGGTATCAGGGGTATTATTTATTATTATTATTACACTCTATTTGGCTGCCTGAGCTTTTATTTCTTATTAAAACCACAAGAAGAGGAAATAAACCATTTTAATTTTGAAAAACAGAAGTTGTTTTATGTTTGAGTATTGAAAAATTGTAAGTAGACGATAAAAGAAAACCCACAAAGTAAAGGGAACACATCTTTTGCGTTTTGATGTGTAACCTTCAAGAGCCTAAAAATAGCCTAAAAAGGCTTTCTCGAAAGTTCACTTTCCGGAAGTGCGTGAGGCTGGTCTACTGGGCGCACTCACAGACGCCTGGTCTGGTCCGTCTCTTTAATCATTGCCAGTCTTTGTGTATTTGCATTTCTTTGATTACCAGTGAGACTGAACATCTGTTCATGTATTTACTGGCCCTAATTTTTTTGAGTCATTGATTCCTCTCCCTTAGTTAATTTTCCTCCCCTCTGTGGTGACGCTGTTTACTCATTTGTTAGTGACTAAGTTACAAACATTTCCTTCCAGGTGTTTTCCTTTACCCTGATATTTTTTAATATATATTTTAAAAAATATTTTTGTTATTTAAAAAACTTCGCATTTGGAGCAGAAGAGATGGTTTAATGGTTAAGAATGCATACTGTTCCTGCAGCAGTGTTGGGTTCAGTTCTCAGCATCTACCTGGGTCACAACCATCTATATAACTCCAGCTCCAAGGGATCTGGCTTCTGGTGTCTGAGGGCACCTGCACACATACACAAAATTAAAATTATAGCAGATTTTTTTAAAAAAATTGTATCTTGTGTGTTTCAGTTCATTAATATTTTCATTTTTTTGCTTTAGTATCATTCATGGAATAACCTCTTTTTGAAGTTATAAAATTATTCACTCATATTTTGTCTGAAAATAACATTTATTGAATATCTACTTGTGTCAGGAGCTGTATTTGTCTTCATACATATATGATTTCATTTAAATTGTACAGAAATCTGATGTAGTAGATTTCAACTTTATCTCTGTTTTATCAGTGACAAAATCAAGGACAGACAGTGCAATTTGTTCATGGTCATCGGGCAGTGAAGTGGTTGACCTATGGCTAGTGGTCAGCTCTCTTAATTCCATAGGATACAAAGTTTTTACAGAGTTCATAGTCTAGACGGGATGGTGCTGCAATATTTAATTAGAATAAATTCATAATTAGAATCTATTACAAATATTTTTCTCAGAAAAGTATCTAACCTGAGAAAATTGCCTTAATCTACTGATGTAGGCTGATAATGGAAAAAGTGGAGAATATATGGTCAAGAATATCAATAATTATCCTTGGAGAAAAATTTATTAATTTCCATCATATATGTAGATGAAATACTTTGGCTATGTGAATTTCCTATGGAAAATCTAGACTCATGTCACCTTGAGATATTATTTGTTCATTTCTTCTTGGCCCTTTTCTAATTGTCTGAAAAGAAAAGCGTGTCATGATTGCTGCTTTCCAGGGACAATATTTTATTTCTACCATCTTTGAACATTTAATTTGTTGGTGTATTTTGATGCTCAAGTTAGGTCTTATGTCTGAGGAAATGAGATGTTTTAAAATTACGTGGAAAAGAAAGTGATATTCCTTTGAAAACCTCATCTCACAGAACAAATCATACTTTTAAAAATTATTTAGTTAAGGATGATTTCCAGTGCTATTAGGTCAAGAAAAATACATCATGTAATAAGTCAAAAGACTGTTCTAACTAGTATACAATTATGAAATATTGCAGAAATAATTTAATTTCATTTTCTGATGAAATTTAACTTTCTTATGAAAAGCCGAGGATGGTCTTTTTTTTTTGTTTGTTTTTTTGGGACAAATATTCAGTTAAAAAAGATAATTTAAGGTGGGCTGTGGTGGCACATGCCTTTCATCCCAGTACTCAAGAGACAGAAGCAAGCGGATCTCTATGAGTTTGAGGTTAGCCTGGTCTACAAAGTGAATTTCAGGATATCCAGGGCTGTACAGAAAAACCCTGTCTTGAAAAAAAGAAGATATTTTTAAACACTTAGGCTCATGACATAAAAGACATTAATTCAGTATTTGCGAAATAGAAAGTTTGTAGGCCAATTATCGACCACATAGGGAATCCAGTGAAGGGGACCAAAGGGCATTCTGGATCGCCAAGGCAGGATGAATTCTTCTCAATAAGCGCCACCACTGTTAGCTTTACAAATAGGGGTGGGGTGAAAGAGGGTCCAGCTCTGCCTTCTGGGTAATAAGTCAGTCTTTTGGGGGTAGATAATTTTTAATCAAGTAATAGTTGTGTGGAACTGGAGGAATATTACGACCTGAGCAATCATGAAAGGAATGACTTGCCATTTTCTTACATGAGAAGTGGGAAAAGCTGAGGGAGAAGTGGAGATACGTAGGTCTGACTGTGCCACCGGACTCAGGACTAGGATCCAAACCATGATTCACCCACTCAACAGGTACCTGTGGCAGCACCTACAGTGTGTCTAGACTCATTTGGGGAACAATGTTATTTCACTTTGGCTTCATTCTGAGGACATCTGAACTAACTGCTGTGGTGGTACTAGGGATGCTGTGCATTTCTTTTCATCATTTCTCCATCACTTCTTCCTAAGAGACAAAGACTGAGCAGTAGCTAGGAACTTGAAATTAATGTATGACATTCTGCTGTGCATGGCCACCGTGTCAATGGTGTCACATCAGTGACATGCCCTCTTTTTAGTTTCATCTTCCAGACATGCTGCCAGCATGTTACAATGCAATAATATATCCTCTCCTCTCCTCTCCTCTCCTCTCCTCTCCTCTCCTCTCCTCTCCTCTCCTCTCCTCTTCTCCTCCTCCTTCTCCCCCACCCCCTCTCTCTCTCGCCAAACTGACCTGGCCAGTTGGAGGCAGCTCAAAGACATAGCTTTGGAGCTAAACCTATTCTTCCTGCTGGTTGCCTCTGTTTCTCTCTTTCTGGACTGACAAGACAGCCCTCTGGTTCTGGTCCATGTCAGTAAAGGAATTTGAGGTTTAGCTAATCTCAGGGTTCATGGGTAGGAAGCTGATTGTTTCACTGTCCACTCAATTCAGCTTTTACCACACCTCTGAGCGGTTAGCGCTACATATAAACAATGTGTTTTACTTGGCTTGTGATCCTTGTGTGCCTACCCCATTGGCCATGGCCAACAAAGAGGAAGAGTGACAGTTCAATTCTCCAAAGGCTCTTGCATGGTGTTTAGGGTACCTGAAGACTTAGAAGGAAATGTGTCTTCTAGGGAGAGCCTATAGAATGAAAGAAATGATGCCAGAGAACAGTCAGCTTTCAGGAGCAAGTATGACATCATGTGGCTGTGCTGTGAGAGCAAAGAGGGTAAGGAGTTAGATGAAAACATGGCAACTCTGAGTGTGTGGACATTGACGTCGGGAGATCATATTGTTTCTTTTGTTCTCTCACTGAAACCCCTCTTCCTTCAACAATTCCCTCTTCTGATTTCATGGATTGTGTGTGTGTTTGTCCCATTGAGTTTAATTCGGGTTGTTTGCATGAGTGTGGGTGGGAGGACATTTTTTTTTGCTGGAGCACAGTTTATTGTGACCTTAGCACTGAATACAAAATTGGCATCCTCTCCCTCAACAACCATTAGCTGAAGATAGACTTGTCCAGTCCATCATGGCGAGGGTGTGGTGGAGCAGAGAAGCTCGCACCGTGACAACCAGGAAGAAGAGCTAAAGAATACCTGCTCTCCAGCCATTCTCACTCCCCCTCTTGATTCCACCTCAAACCCAGAGCCCATGGGATGGTAATGTCCATCTCAATTACAGATTCCCTACCTTTAGCCCACCCTCTCTGGAGATGTCTTCACAAACAAATAGATGTGGTTAATAATATCAACCCAGTAGAACTGACCGTCAGATTAACCATCACACACATGCATGAAGCAAACATGAAATTTTGAGAAAAAAATGTGTTGTAAGGAATATTAAACTTTCCTGTTCTCAGTCTCTCAAGAAACTATTTGGGCATTGTAAAGTATGAAGTTGGAAGCCCATGGTAGGGGTAGGAGAGCTGTGTGTGAATGGAGAGGAGAAACCAGTGTGGCCAGGAAAGAATTTACTCCTCTGTTCCACATGCACACAGACATTGAATGCTTGTTTTGTTTCCCCCTATGATTATGCATACAAAGCTCAGTCCTTCAGGATGGATGGATAGATATTTCTGAGACTGAACATAGGCACAACTGTTTTCTTAATTAACAAAACAACTAAATACTATGACTTTTTAGCCTAGCATCTGAATATGCTCTTCAGTTCTGCCTGGCAAGCCTCTTCCTCTTCAGAAGCTGCCTATTTTTCATACTTAAGCCCAGCTGAAAAGCTAATTTGTGAACAGAGAAGGGTGGAAACCAAAACAGACATGCTGTTCCTAAGCAGCTGGAGCACATTGCAGCGGGGACGTTTGTAAAGACACATGCCACTTTGCTGCCCCACTTCTGGAAAGCCATATGCTCTCCTCCTGAATGCTTGGAGTCTGAGTTTCTTCCGAGTTTCAAATGTATAATTAAAAAACATAGGTTAATAGATAATCATCTATAATAGTCAAGTTTGTAGTCATGTTAGTTAGATTTTCTAGATGTACAGAGATATATTTCAGATGGATAGGCATTCTTCATATCTTTCAAAGACTACAAAATATGGCATTTAAAATGCTTTAAGAACTTAGGACAGTGAGACACATCTGCTCCTGGCAGCACCAATTACTTTGAGAGGAAGATGGGCATTGAAGAGGCTCCTTAGCCATTTGGGCAAGAAACTGCTCTTACCTGAACTGTTGAACTGGACATGCAGTACCTGCAGAAAAATGACTGCTGAACTTGCCTAAAGGTGAGATGATCTTTAGGGGTTCCTGCTTCATTAAAAAAAATGACTAAAGTGTATTTAGAATTTCCTGCTTTATGAAAAAGTCTGCTGGATACTATGGGCCTGTAGGCTGAAGATGGATGCCCCAACAGTACAGAAGAACTTTGGGTGACTGTCCAGGCAGTGAGATATCTCTGTCAATTCTAAAGTTTTAGAAGTTGGTTATAATGTACTTCCTGTTTACTTAGGTAATATTATATTTTCTGAAGTCTTTGATGGAGTTAAAAAATTTATAGTTATAATTAAATATTGTAACTATAATTCTTGCTTGACACCTGTTTTGTTATATATAATTTTACTATGTTAAAGTTAAAGCCATTATTTTTTTGTTTAAACAGAAAAGGGGAAATGATATAGAAGGATTTTCTGGCTATGTGTTGCTTTCATTGGTTAGCTGCCTTGGCATGTTGATAGGGCAGAACTTAGGTAGGCAGAAAAGACATGCTCTCTGGGAGGGAGAAAGCAGAGTCAGGGGACACCTGGATCCACTGCCGGAGATAGACATGCTTTGCCGGTAAGCCACTGCCATGTGGAGATACACAGATTAATAAAAATGGGTTAAATTAAGATGTAAGACTTAGCTAATAAGAAGCTAGAGCGAAAGGGCCAAGTAGGGATTTAAATAATATAGTTTCTGTGTGATTATTTTGGGGCTAAGCTAGCCGGGTGGCTGGGACCAACAAGCATCTCTTCCTGTTACACATTTGGACTGCCACAAAGGAGACTTGCATGGGCAAGGGCTGAAATAGGTTGGGGTTAAACTGTTTACCGGGAGGGTTTGATTCTATTGCCATGTGGCTCTGAGCTACTGATATTTGGTAAATTTTGATCCATTTTTTTAAAAGAAGTTTTCCCTGCATTCCATGTTGGCATTGGTAGGCATAAGGTAACCAAGATTGCTATTCAAAGGACTTCCTCTTGCCGTTTGCTCTAAGGGATTGACCATTTTTCTTCACTATGATAAAACACCTCAGATGGTCAATTTTTAAGGACAAAATGTTTAATTTTGTTCATAGTTTTGCATGTTTCTATCTGTGGTTTACAGATCCTGTTGTGGTTGGGTCTGTGATGAGGTAGAACATTGTAGTGGGCATATATGGTAGAGGAAGCTCTTCACTTCATGGTGACAGTGTAGCCATGAAAGGGGGTAAAGGGGTTTAGAGCACCCAGCTTTTCTTGACGAGTACTAGCGTTTGGTTCCCAGAACCCCCATGGCAGCTTCCAACTGGCTCTAACTCTGATTCTAGGGGATCTTAGGCCCTTTTCGGGCCTCCAAGGGATCGATTATTTTAAAAATAAGAATGTTCCTTCAAATTTGCATGAATTTATCACATGGACTTATGAAAATCTCCTTTCCTTACCCCAACCCTTCTACTTTCTTCCTTCCTTTTTTCCTTCTTTCCTTTTTCCTTCCTTCCTTTTTTCCTTCCTTCCTTTTTTCCTTCCTTCCTTTCTTCCTTCCTTCCTTCCTTCCTTCCTTCCTTCCTTCCTTCCTTCCTTCCTTCCTTCCTTCTTTCCTCCCTCCCTCCCTCCCTCCCCCCC
>NW_026067895.1:7091558-7101573 GCF_014885135.2 Alexandromys fortis
TCCTTCCTTCCTTCCTTCCTTCCTTCCTTCCTTCCTTCCTTCCTTCCTCCTTCCTTCCTTCCTTCCTTCCGCCTTCCTTTTTTCCTCCCTACTTCTCTCCCTACCTCCCTCCTCTTTGTTCTTTACACCCTCTCTTCCCTTTTTCCTTTCCTCTGTCCCTCATTCCCCTCTTTTGATACTTCTATATGGATGTGGTATTTATCAGGGAATTTTACATTCTTGCAACATGACCTCACTGTAACCACAAGCTCATGAAGCTAAGGCTCACCCATTTTCTGTGGCTAGAATTGTGCTAGGTGTTCCCCACTCCCAAGCGACCCCACACAGGGTTCTACAAAGAGGATATTATAAGCCCCATTTTGATATGAGGAATCTAAGGCTTAGACAATATCTAGAATTTGCTTTTTTAGGGATGGCCACCTGGGGCTATCCTACATGGGAGATAAATCTCCAGGAAATACTAAAAGCACTTTTAAGGCTCAGTATATATAGCTTTAGCACATCTGCTTCTCATTTCTTAATGCGGGAGCCAGAAGCTCCATGGAGAGGCGTTAAGGATAGACTGCAGATGAAGCTGTTGGTAGAGAGGTTCTGTGCCTAGGGACCACATTTTTGGAGGATGAGTTATCCTGGAATCTAACCAGATGAGGACATTGGCCTAAAGATTCAGGTAATTAATTAGATTATCTGAATTACATAAAATGGAAATCTTCTTGCTTCCGTGTTGCTTCATAAGTATAGAATACTGACAATATGTAAGAGAATCCAAACCTTTCCCCACTCTCTTCCCCTCCCACCCACAGCCCACTCTTCCTTCTTCCTCTCTTTCTGCCCCCTCCCTTAATACAGTGTCTGATACTGTAGCACAGGCTGGCTATGAAATTGCCACACTCCTGCCTCTGCCTCCATTCTTTCTTACTTGTAGTGCTGGACTAACCAGTAAAGAACAACTTTCCACTATTCTTATTTAAGAAAAATTGCCGATTCTATTTTTTATTCTCTAACCCACTGATACTGTACAACTGGGCAGGTTGTTTATTGAAGGAGTGTCTGGCCTGGCTGGTATCATTTTCTACTTTGCAAACACTTGTGCTCACTGGGCTAAATGTAGCTTGGTTTCACCAGGGTTCAGGGCTTCCTTGTGTTGTGTTTTTCTTATTGGGTAGAGTTTAGGAACACTGCAGAGGTGTACGGCATTTCGGAAGATGTAGGCCCACTCAGAGATTTTCTTTTGATGGGGAGGAAGGGAACAGGGTCAGGCTATGTGGCACAGGGCTACTTTGAAATTGAGATCTCTGCCTCATCCTCCTTAGTGCTGGGATTTTGGGCATCTGCTACCAGGTGAGGAGGGGATGGCTGTTAGGTAAAGCCCTGTGCTAGTGATGTATGCTGAGAGGCATTGTTCTAAGATATTCCATGGTTGGTATAGCAAAAAATAAAGCAAGTGACTCTATGAAGCCAGTGAGTCTACTTATAAACTAATGAGAGGGACTGAATCATCGGTGGGGTGTGAAAGGGATAAACGTCATCTTCGTTAGTCCTCATAAGTGTGTGAAGGCAGGACATTTTATCACAGCCCATTTTAAACTGACCTCAGTAACGTTAGCTTTAAGCAGTCTAACTCTTCTGTCCCACTCCTAAGGGAGTGTTTCTTTCATTTTTTCCTTTCCCAGACCAAGGTCCTTAAATAGTATGATGGTGCCACAGGGAGGTGTCTGGTCCCTGCCTTGGATATCTACACCCTTCACAGGAAGGAGCTCTAACTCACCGCAAGTTAACTTTGTTGCTTCCGCTCTGAGTCCATCGAACTTCTTCCTGTCTAGTCTCTGGGGCTTGGGAGCTCTGCCTGTTACTCAGTCAGACTGTAAGGAGTCTGCCTACCTGGGACCTTCCTCACTGCACTGTGTGCCCGTGCATACATATCGGGGTACAATCTTAGCCTCTTCATTCTTTTTTTTTTCCTTAAATTGAGACTGGGCCTTTCTATGTAGTCCTAGCTGCCCTGGAACTCACTGTGTAGACTGGGCTGGCCTGGAACTCTCTGAGCTCCTCCTGCCTCTGCTTCCAGAGGGCTGGGTTGAAAGTGTGCACTGATCTGACCAGGCTCTTGTGCTTTCTGAGCCTCACTTTAGGTAGAACATTACTTCTCTTCTATGACTCATTCCAGGAGAGTCTGGCACAGTTGGGAACATTTAGTGGCATCTGATTGTCTCCCTCTCACTTTGCCCTTCTCATTGCGTCTCAGGATTGGTAATGCCTTGTAAGCCCTGTTTTTCATAGCATGATTTTTGCTTTTTGGTACTTAAAGCTCGGTTTTTGAGTTTCAGAAACACTTTTCCTGATGCACCCCACGCCAGCTCAGCTTCTAGAACTCGGTGAGGAAGGAGCCAAGAAACAGCTATGCTTTGTTAATCTCATGTCGACTTTCTTCCCCCATAACATTGGGCCAGAGAGCCTACCTGTAGGCTGTGCACGGAGAGAAAGAAGCCCAGAGTGATGTGGTGTGCAGTATGATGACTCTTTAGTACCGCTGCAGAGAACACCCAAGGTTGGAAGGCAAGAGACTTCAGGAGCTCTCAGAAAACATGAATATGTACGTGTTCACATACATGTATGTGCATGAATACACACATATGTATGTGCATACACATATGAGAGGAGGGAGACAGAGAGAGAGCTAGGATGCTAGGATGAGGAAATGGTAATCAATAGTAAAGGAATATAGAGTTCTCTCAATCATTTTGTTGTGTACATGTATTACAAAATAATGTTGCATTCCTTAAGCATATAAAATATATGTGTATATATGTAAAATTGAAGCAATTAGTGTCAAAGTATCACTTCCGTAGACTCGCTAGGATGCATTCATGATCTCTCCTGGGCAGGTCATAAGTGGGCAGAGAGAATGATTATAGTCACTCTGTTTGCTAATTTAATGAAGAGGAGGGAAACCTTGGTTAAGGAAATGCCTCCATAGAATCAGGCTGCATACAAGCCTGTGGGACATTTTCTTAAGCACTGATGAATGGGGGAGGGCCCAGCCCATTGTGGGTGAGGCCACTCATTGGCTGGTGGTCCTGGATTGTAAAAAAAAAAAAGAAGACTGAGGAAGCCATGAGGAGTAAGCCAGTAGGCAACAGTCCTCCACGGCCTCTACATTAGCTCCTGCCTCTTTCAGGTTCCTGCCCTGGTTGAGTTCCTGTCCTGACTTCCTTTGATGATGTGGAAGCATAAACTGAGGAAACTCTTTCTTCCCCAAGTTACTTGGGTCATAGTCTTTCATCATAGCACAAGTAACCCTAACTAAGACAGTCATGAACCACTAATAAGCACTGAGCCTAGGCAAGTTTTGTCTAGATTGAGAAAAGATAATCTATTAGGTACTTTTTTTTTTCATGTCTGTGACAAAGCAGGTGACAACAGCTAGTCAAGGGAAGAAGGTTTATTATGACTTACATTTTGAGGCTACAGTGCATGATGGCAGGGAAGGCATGGTGGCAGCAGCTGGAGGTGGCTGGCTGGCTGCATTGTGGTTTGTGTCAGGAAGCAGGGTGGACACCAGTGCTCGGCTCACTTCCTCGCTTGTACTCAGTATGTAACTCAGCCCAAGGAAAGGTGCTGTCCACATTGAGAATGGGTCTTCCATTCTCAGCAGAACCTTTCTGAAAACATCCTCACAGTCGCAGCCAGAGGTATGTTCACCCGCTGATTCTGAACCCAGTCGAGTTGACAGTAAAGGCTAGCCCATCCAAAATAATGAGCCTGCACAAAATCTAGGAAGAAGGAAGAGGCGGTCTCACTGGTCAACTTAGAGGCAGGCCAGAACCCTGAAAAGTCACCTACACAAGTGTTCGGAGAAACAACATTGCCCTGACAAGTACAAGGAGAAGAAATAAATTCAATCAGGAAAAAGATGCCGTAGCATCTGTTTCACGCATGTTTGTTCTTGGAGGAAGTGTGGACAGCCTAGGCCGTACTCTTTCCACTGAGATGACAATGTGTTCATCTTAGTGCCACACTAGAAGGCAGGTCAAAGTGCTTGTCCCGACTTTCCTCTCTGCTAAGGTATCTCTCTCTGTCTTCAAGGTTATTTCTAGTCTATTGTGTTAATTATGTCAATAACACAAATCCCTCCCAGATTTGGACCAGTTATGGCAGAGTTCAGCATTTGGAATGAATTATGCTTTCAACTTTTCTTACTTTCAATAATATTCTGTTGAAAAAAAAATTGGAGCACTTCTATTGGCACTATCATAGGAAACGAGATGGCTCGTGATTTCGAACAGCGTTTAACAATAGCACAGACCCTTTGTTTATCTGATAATTATCAAAGGCATTTAGAATATTTGGAAAAATTAGTTGTTTTTATATGACTGAGTCATTGACATTATTGTAAGCCAAGATCTCCATATTAAAATTTATTTGAAAAATAGTTGAAAGTGGTAGAGACAATGGAAAATATGAACAAAGAGGGACAAACCTTCGCATTGTGTGTGCAGTACGTGGTTGTGGGTCATGGATGCTGCGTCCAGAGTGGAACCTTCACGGGTGCAGTGTGTGCAGCACACAGCTGCAGGGCGCAGATATTGTTTCTGTAGTGAATGAGCTCAGCATCTCTCTGAGTGTAAGAAATGCAACTGTACAGTGGGTAAAGGCCATGATGATCATTACAGTCTGTGTCAGATTTAACCTCTGAAGTCAAATCTGATGAAAGGCATAAGAGAGGGGATGGAAAGCAGTTGTCCTTTCCTGTGGCTTGCACTGGTGTTGGCTTCCTGAGTGACCTCATGAGAGAAGAAATGGGAGAGTGTGTGCAGACCCACGACTGTCGGGATCACTGGCTGGTGCTGTGCTCTTCCTATCCTTGGTATAAAACATCAGGAAAACATGAATAAAGAATGAAAAGCTACAGAAACTAAGCAAAATGTTCTCAAAAGAAATTAAGATGTCTTCCCAACTGGACACATTAGCAGTTTAAGTGGATGGGAAAAGCTCTTTATTAAGGGCAGTGAGGACCGAAAGCCATTGGATAAAGCTGAGATTACATCGAATCCATGGAAACTCGTGTTTGAGGCCTGAACATCAAAAAAATTGTTTACTTCTGTTCAGGCAGAAAAATAATAACAGTGATCCCCACGCAATTAAATCCAAATAACCTCATAATGATAAAATGGAAACTTCCTTGCTTGAGACTATTTAAATGTATTTTCTGCCACATCTGTTTTGTGATTGTATTGGAATTCTTGAATTATTACAGCAAGTTACTGCAGGCTGAGTAGCTTATACAGAAACTTATTTTCTCATAATTCTATGTGTTGGACATCTGAAGGTGAAGTTCAGGGTGCCTGTGGGGTTGGGTTTTGTGAGGCTCAGTTCTCAGCTTGTAGACAGCACCTTTACTCTGTCTTCCCCCTCCCTTTGTGCTGTGTATACTTGTGGAGAGGTGAGGGGCTTTCTGGTGTGTTTCCTCTTATAAAAGGACACGAGTTCTATGGGATTAGGAACCTGCTTTTATGATCAGATTTAACCTTCATTGCTTCCTTGAAGGTTATATCTCCAAAAGCAGTTGCTGGGAATCAAGGCTTTCCTTAATCCTTAAATAGGTTTTGGGAAGACACAGTTCAACCGAAAATGCTGATCTTTGCCTTCAGTAGCAGATAATATCTCCGAGGGTCTGGCACTTGTGCTACTTCCTGGCAGGGACAGAGCCATCCTCATCAGCGTAGAGAGATGGGGAGGTTCTCAGGGAGTTGGGCGCTTATGACAGCAGCAGCCACAGCCCTGTCTAAGCCATTCCCCACCAATTTTTTCTAGTCATGTTTTCAAACTGCCCTACAGAGAAGTAGTGTTTCATGGCCCTGATTTTTTTCAAAAATTTGTTTGTTTGTTTTTGGAGTGTTTTGCCTGCAACTGTGTATATGTATTATATCTGTGTCTTGTTCTTTTGAAAGCCAGAAATGGTCATGGATGCCCTGGAGCTAGAACTATAAATGTCTGTGAGATGTTAGGTAGGTGCCGAGAAGTGAATCCGGGTCCTCTGCAAGACCAGCAAGTGCTATGAACGCCTGAACTATCTCTCCAGCCATTTGATGGCTGTGTTTTAATGAATTTTTAAAAGGGTCATTCAAATTGCATGTAAAATATGTTTAATCAGTAAAACTATAGTTAAGAAACCGCATCAAGCAACTCACTTGCATTATTTGGTATTTCTAATGAGAATGGCTTCCATAGGCTCATCCATTTGAATGATTGGTCCTTAGTTGGTAGAACTCTTTGGGAAGAATTAAGAGGTGTGCACTTGTTGGAGGCATATATTACTGCAGGTGGGGGTTTGAGGTTTCACAAGAACCACACCATCTCAGGGTATCTCTCTCTACCTCCTTGTGGATCAAGACACTTCTCAGCCGAGGTAAACAAATGCAACATATCTTTACATAGTTAGGCTAATATTCCATAACATAAGCAAATATAACACATTTTTTATAGCTAAACTAATATTCCACAATAGTGGTGCCTGATTTTAATACCATCACTTCGGAGGCAGAGGCAGGGGGATCTCTGTGAGTTCAAGGCCAGCCTGGTTCACAACGGGAGGTCCAGGGTAGTCAAGACTGTTGCACAGAGAAACACTATCTCAAAAAAAAAAACCCACACATATACATGCACAGAAAATTCTTATATAACTGAACTTACAAATTTAAGTTACCATAATATATTGATGCTGGTAAGTACTGTTTTTCATATTCATTTATTTAAAAACTCTCATTTGAGAGAAGTTTGTTGAAGCAAGTTTAGAAAACAGTCATCTGTCTCCTGGATAGTCTGTATGGCACACGTTCAAGGGTACACACTGCTCACACCGCGGTCACGTGATGCGAACAAAACAGAATAATGACACAAAGTCAACAGAGAAGGTCAGACTCCTGGAATTTCGGTGGGTAGGAATGTGTATCAGATAAGTGCCCTTGGATCGCTAGTTTTACCGTCTGACGATGAGTAGTCCTTCATTATAAATCATTAGAATTAGAATTAAGAAGCACTAGTGTCAGGAGTTGAGTTGGGCAGGGACATTCCTGGGAGTCTCTGGTATTAAGATGAGAGCTCGGTAGGAACCTTCCTAATGGAAATGTCACTGATAGTAATTACTTCTTTCCAGTCAAGCAGCTCTTTGATTTTCCTCCAGCATTAGGGGACCGGGCAGCCCGACAGACCCAGCGAAACAAGAGGATGATTTAGAAAGCCGAAGACTATGTAGAGCTGGCTAGGGAATTGGGAAACAGCAGCCGCTTAATCTGATCTTCGCATCATTTGGAGAGTGTACTGGGACAGGCTTTCACACCATGAACCGTGAATTCAGTGAGGGCAAACTGGGGTGGGGTAGTAAGAAGTCTGGTTGTTAGAATCCCAGGAAGCAGACCATGCTAATCGCTAAGGTGCACTAAGGGGAAAAGAAACCAGGCAGTTTCAAGGTTAAACTAATGGGTCTCTGGCTCTCTTGATTGGTTCTTCACTGAAATCCTTTTAGTGCTGTCAACAAGCGTAATGTCCCTTGGAAATCTCTGGGAGGGTGTATGGGTCCACGTTTTCTGTGGTCAGCATTGCACAATATTTATGCAATCTCAATTAATATACAGAAGGCTTTAAGCATAGCTCCTGTTCAAAACTATCTTTAGTCCTTTTTAAAAAATTAGTCTTGTGGCTCTTTAGAGGTAGTACCACTAAGATTCCACTTCCAAGGTGTATGCTCACAAGTTGAAGGTGAAGTTTCTGATAATCGAATGATCTCCTGCTACAGGGGGGGACACATTTGTCTTCCATTCTTCAGTTTTCTACTCTAATCGTCCTGCGTGCTTTGTGATCTCCCCACCCACAGAAAACAGCCTTTCAGTCTCAAAATGAAGGGATTGAATGGGGATCACCAGCCTTATCCTTTTTTCTACTTCAGTGTTAGAAACTTTGTTTATGGAGACTTGGCAAGAATGACGTCAGAAATAATAAAACAT
Organism: Alexandromys fortis; assembly: GCF_014885135.2. Lineage (NCBI taxonomy): Eukaryota > Metazoa > Chordata > Mammalia > Rodentia > Cricetidae > Alexandromys > Alexandromys fortis. The sequence goes on from NW_026067895.1 coordinate 7,099,562, forward strand.
CTGTAGTTGTGTGTGATGAGTTCAGACTAGATTGAGTTCTTCTGCTTGTCTGTGGATATATGATCATGCATAGTGCACATGGACAAACACACGCCTCCATTGTATTATGTCAGTGCGGTAGATATGCTTATCCATTTGTTTTTATCCCTCAACAAAGGAAATACTGTAGCTGCCCCTAGTGACACTAAGCACGTTTCTGTGTCAACTGGCGAATGTGATGCTTGGTGTCTTTTGAGTTGACTTTCTAGCAATCAGAGACAACACGCATCTGCTGTATTTTGTTCTCGTGAGCTTATAATGGTTCAAGTGGGAAGAATTCAAAGCGTTGCTTCTGTAAGTTCAGTAATCCCATCTCCACTTAGAAATGAAATGATCGGTAGTTTTTTCTTTTTTTTTTAAGCAACTAAATAATGCATCACCTGATGGGATGAGGGTATACTGCTAAAAGTCATATCAAAAAGCATACTCTATCACAGTGTTCGGTTCTCAGAGCTGTTCCATTAGTGCCCCTTTAACATGTAATATTTCCCAATTAAATGTGTTGGTAAGAATTATTCATTTTAATAATTGAAGAGCTTCCCCCAGCTCCCTGAAGAGCGTTACCATGGAGGCCCGGCTGCACTGCTGGGAATAATCACAGCACGCCGATGTGAAAGAGGGTGACAGCTGAATGCTGGGATTGCTGAGAACTGGAACTAACTTGAGCTCCTCCCGATGGCTGCTTCCCAAGACATCCAGGAAGTGACCTTTACTGCTTTACTGCAGCAGGTGGTGATGTCGGGTGGTTCTGTGGCAACAATGAAGAGAGCAGTTTGTCAACTGCTAGACATTGACGGTGCTTCAGACACTCCGAGGTGACACGAGGCGGCCTTTTGGCTGTCCTCCACACTGCTTAACTACCAGGCAGCAATCCCCCTAGTGGGTTTTCTTATTCTTCGGGCTGCCATGAGAATTTTCAAAGGAATGTTCTTTCATTTTGAATAGAAATAAGTAAAAAGCCTTGAGGTCTTAGGAAACACTAATACAAAGGTGAATTTTTGAGACGGGGTCATAAGCGAATATGATGGAGCTTTGTTGAATGTGGGTCTCCAGCCTGGTGTGGGTGGGTGGGTACTATGAGAGGAATTCCTCGGGTATAAATGCTGGTAACTACAACCACAGCATTAGGGGATCAATAATCCCTAAGCACTTAAGTTCCAATGATAAGACTTAGCGTGAAGGCACGTTATTGTAAATTCAAGGGCAAACTGGCCTACATAACGATACTCTGTCTCAAAAAAGAAAAATAAATTCAAAATATTAAACACAAACCACACATTTCAGTTAAGGCCGGCGATCTTTCCCTTTGCAGAAAATAATGAAAAGAGTGCAGGCAAGGACGTTAACACTGAATCTGTGTCTGATGACAGCCAAAGGAGCAAAGCAGCCACTGCTCAGGTTATAGTTTCTGTGGAGCACAGCATTCAGTGTGTTGCATAAGCCAATTCATTCCACTTTGACCTACAAAGCCCAAGCGCAAGACTGTGATACTGTGCTAGCTTAGTAATAGCTGTGTGACAATCTTCAGGAGCATCCCTTCTGTCTCCATGGTGATTACACTTTGGGACTACTCGGCACTGTGAGGTTCCCAAATCACTCTTCATATTTACTCATTCAATCCTTAAAACAAGGAGGCAAATAGAACTATTTTTATGTTAATTATATAGAGAAATTATAAGGTTTCCCCAGTTTCAACAGTTCATCTTTAATTTCTAGAATGTTCTTTTTTTTTAAATATAATTTTTTATTGAAAAAAATTTTTTTCCGCCTCCTCCCCGCCTCCCATTTCCCTCCCCGTCTCCCTTTTCCCCCTTCCTCCCTCTCCTCTCCCCCTCCCCCCACTCCTCTCCCCCTCCCTCTCCCGTCCCCCTAGTCTGACATTTTAAAATGTTCTTTCGTTGGGCCCTTCACTTCTTCCAGGGAACTTTAGCTAGCGTTTCCAAGTGCTTCTCTTCACGCTCTAGGCTCTGCAA
>NW_026067895.1:7101658-7192092 GCF_014885135.2 Alexandromys fortis
TTTTTCAGTCGCAGTCCAGCTGGCCTTGGTGAGCTCACAATAGATCAGCCCCACTGTCTCCGTGGGTGGGTGCACCCCTCGTGGTCCTGACTTCTTTGCTCATATTTTCCCTCCTTCTGCTCCTCCTTGGGACATTGGGAGCTCAGTCCGGTGCTCCAGTGTGGGTCTCTGTCTCTATCTCCATCCATCTCCAGATGAAGGTTCTTTATTTATCTCTAGAAACCAATTATGAGTGAGTACACCCCATGTTCTTATGGTAAGTATTTTATAGATTTTCTTTCTCTCTTTTTTTATCTTTTTAAAAAAAATATAAAAAAAAACCAAAGCAAAAACCAACAAAAAAAGTCAGTTTTACAGAATTGTGTGGTCTCCTTGGTATTTAAAACTACCTTTGCTTCTCTTTGTCTGGTAAGAGGCAGTATCATGTACAGTGTGCTTAGAGCCATCTAGGAACAGACGCAGGATGAAGCTGCTTCCCTAAAGGGCCTCTCTTCTTTCCCATCTCCAGTTGTTCTGTTGTGAATGTGGAGCACGAAAATGTTGAAAGACAGAGAAAGGGTCTGGGGAGACAGACCGACTTGCTCTGTTCTGAGACTCTGCCTGGAGAAGACAGACTTGAGCAAACACTTTCTTGGCTCATCGGCAATGGGAGAATGGTCCTTAGTTAGATTCTGACCAATTTTGGGGGGTAGGGCTTGCTCAGAATTCTTGTCTATGGTTGTAAGGAACCATGTTGTTGTCAAATGTGAAAGGAGGGCCTGAAGCCTGAAACGGGATCCACCTGTCCAGACACCCTCTTCCCCAGTGGATTTGACTCTCATCGGGCGACATTCCACCTTCTATGTAATCTGTAAACTATCTTGATAAGTGCTTCTTATATGACATTATAGCTGTTTTATCTATCTATCTATCTATCTATCTATCTATCTATCTATCTATCTATCTATCTATCTATCATCTATATCTGTCTGTCTGTCTGTCTATCTATCTATCTATCTATCTATCTATCTATCNTGTCTGTCTATCTATCTATCTATCTATCTATCTATCTATCTATCTATCTATCTATCTATCTATCTATCTATCTATCTATCTATCTATCTATCTATCATTTAAAGGAAGGTTTCTAGACCCTCAGCTAACAGTTGACAATGTAGCTCGATCTTTTTCTATTGTATGGCCTTGTAATGAAATAAGAGATACATCTTGGTATTTTTGCCCTGGTTCCTGGTACAAAGCTCATGATGATGAAAGAAGCATGTGCCAATCAGTCATAATCAGCCCTCACTTTATGCTGCTGAGGTGACTCTCAGTCCCAATGACATTCTCAGGATGGGAAGAAAGTTAGACACAGGTGATTTAATGAACCACACAAAAGCCGGGAAGCCTTGTAAAGTCTCCAAGCAATGGGATTTAGGTGAGTGAGAGAATGATGTGTAGTGATGGACATAGCTGCCCTTCCAATGGGCTGCAGAGAGCTGGGTTGGTATAAGCATACTGAGGCTTTGTTGGGCAATGCATCCATAGAGCCTCTGGAAGTGATGAATATCATTCTCCTACCCCTTGCCCAATATCATATATTCCTAATGTGTGCAGCATCCTAAAGCCACTCTCAAGTAAGTAGAGATGTTTGCTATCAATGGTTTGTCCCTCAAGTGATTCCGTTTGGCAATCATGCTGCTTTGCATGTTCCCAGACAATTATGGCGTTCCAGTTACTTGGCTGGCTTGATCAAGAGACATTTATTTTCAAGGAATGAAACCATTTCTAAAATGAATTAAATTTTAACACATGCGTAGTTGATTTTGTGGGTGCCAGGAATTACAAGGCAGTCCACTGTTAGGAAATGAAGTATGGCCTCTTCTTAGGAGGCTGATACTTGGAGTGTTAACTCAGGATATGGACAGACTCTTATTTTTTTCCCCCAGAAATTCATTGTATTTGGTAAATGTTCTCCCTGGTGTGCCTGTAGACAGACTTTTGGTACTGATGTACCTATTGGTCTGGTGCTGGCAACCAACTGAGATGGGCTCTGTGTCAGTCTCTCATCTTAGCTGTGAAAGACAGAAACTACCGTGGCTAATTTATTACTTTTTAAATTTATTTACCTGGGGTGGGGTGGGGAGTACACATGTACCATAGTGTGTGTATGCATGTGTGCTCACGTGTGTGTGTATGTGTATATTTGTGTGTCAGCCATAGAACAACTTCTTCCACCATGTGGTTCCTAAAGTCTGACCTTAGGTTGTCAGGCATGGTGGTAAACAGTCTTACTGTCTGAGTCATCTTGTTGGCTCTACCTATGTAAAAAAGGTGTCCTGGCTGCATTTTGTGTGTGTGTGTGTGTGTGTGTGTGTGTGTGTGTGTGTGTATGTCATTGTTTTCCCTTTCCCAACTTTATACAAGCTAGAGTTATCTGGGAAGAAGAACTTCAGTTGATAAAATGCCTACATTAAATCGCCTGTGGAACAGTTTCCTGATGGATAGTTGATAGAAATAGTGAAAGGATTGAATGGTATTTTTAAAAAAGTTCTGGATGGTATTTTTTTAAAGAATAGGTCAATAACGCCATGGAGAGCAAGCCAGTAAGCAGTGGTTGATGTCTCTAGGTTCCTGTCTTCAGTTCTACCCTGATTTCCCCTCAGTGCTGGAGTGTGACCCGAGAGTTGTAAGAGGAAATAGATCCTTTCTTCCCCAGGTTGCTTTTGAGCATGGCGTTTTATGACAGCAATTTGATTCTAACAAAGGCAGAGGTATATGCTTCTCACTGGGTCTCACAGGGCAGAACATTCCATCAAAAAAAAAAAATTAGATTCAGAGAAGCCAAAATCAACCAGTCAAAAAACAGCAAAAACCAACTAAAAACCCAAACCCAAACAAAAATTTCAAAATAAATGTCCGCTAGGCCCAGCGACTTATTTCTTTCTGCTTGAATAAGATGAACAGTAGTCCTGAATCAGTCTTCTATGCCTGGACAAATTGATTGACGGCTGGTGAGTCTAGCTACAAAGACCAGCTTTTCCAGGCTGTGGGTGGCTGGGTTCTTCCCGGAGAGGTGTTGTGTGTGGAGCCATGGCTAGCTCATCCTGTTGACTTTTCAGATGCTGGCTTACGAATGTGCGACACCGGTGCTTTGTGATTCCTTTGTTGGATTGTGTCCTGTACCCTCCCTTTCTGATTACACTCTAATTTGCATTAGTGGCACAAATACATGACTATGTCTACATTTATATGTTCCTGTGCCTTCTTGGGACAGCACTGGTTGCTTGGGAACAGTTGGTAACCCTGTCTTAGATGTTTCTCAGGACACCAAAAATCCTTTCTGGCCTAGATAATGTGAAATTTAAGTCTACTCCTTAGCTGGTTATCTAAAATCAAAGCTAATGCAACAACCTGTTATGACTTTGACTAAGGTCTGGTACGTGCTACTTTTGAGAGCCTCTGCCTGGTTCTCTCAGACAGGTAAACTGTGGAAACGGAGCACGAGCTTTAGGACATTGGGATGCCCCTGTGCTAGTTTTCACTGTTGTTGCTGAAGCAAATCCCCAGACCATTTAAAGGAGAAAGGCTTTTCTTCTAGGAGGGCCGGTTCCATTGTTTTCTGCATGGGAGTGTGGTGGGGCGGAGCTTCTCTATAATTGCCACTCAAGAAGCACACAGACAGGAAGGGGACAGAGCAGGGCCCATCCTTCCAGGGAATGCCCCAGTGACCTTCTTCCTCTAAACGGGCTCCGATTCTAAAGGTTTCCCACAAAGTTCCAATAATACCATTAAATTCTGAATCCACTGAGATCAATCTATAGATCAGGTCAGAACCCTCGTGATGCAATCACATCTGTATTCTATTTATAATACTGGGACCTAGTCTTCAACACAGGCAGTTTCTGCAGTCATGTAATATCCAAACCAAATCTTTAAATAACAAAACATCACAATAATGTTTGCTCTTTAAAAAAAAATCTATTATATACTAGGCACCGTGTCATATGTCACTGAAATTGGTTTTTCTTATTTTAGGGAACACAGCTCCTGATGGATTTAATCCACTTGTAGCAGGATTCATATAACAAACAAATGCCACATTCATGGTAAACATCACATATACCCCGTCCTTCTAAAATCTGGTAATTTGAATACTTGAGAGTCAAGTATCACCAGACTGTATTCCTTTCCCCAAATTATACCACCATCCCAAGAGAGTTTTTACAAACATTTAATTTAACAGAGAATGCAGATTCTGTTTTTAGATTTCCCATTTGGGGCCTGAATTTTAACCAGTGCAGTTGGGCGTTTGTTCTGAGTTAGATAAACGGTGCCAGAAGCAACAATAATCTTTAGTGTATACTGCGTGTTGTTCATGCTCTAGAGAAGGACAAACAACTCACGGGAAATGCCACAGCCAAATAGGGAATCAAAGTGGAATATAAGGAGCCAGGCACAGGGCAGGCTAGGTATTCCGGAAAACCGTATTACAACAGTGGGGAAGAGCAAAGGGATTTTGTTAATGACAAACAGTTGGACTTGAAAAGCAGACATATAAATGTAAAGTCACTTAGATTTTGGAAGGAGCATGTAGGAGTTTAGACATGGGTGAGCAGGTAAAGAGTTTCAATAATCTACTGTCATCAGCTTTTATGAAATTTTATCATCCGAATCCACCTGGAACTGATGTGATGTGTCTCAGAAAAACGTGTGAAGGCTGAAAGTACAGATCAGTGGTGGAATAATGGCCTAGCCTGTGTGAGACGGTGGGCTGTGGCAGGCTTTCTTCTGGGCCACCAACTAGCTCCCAAATCAGGACACAGAGACTTAATATAAGTTATGAAACCTCAGACTTAGCTTATGCTTGCCCAACTAGCTTTTATATATCTTAAATTAACCTCTCTTTCTCTCCATCTATGTTTTGCCATGGGGCTTTATACCTTTTACTCTGTATGTCCTACTCTGTGTTTATCTGTCTGGTGGCTGTCTGACCCCGGGGGTGTTTCCCTCTTTCTCTCTCATTCTTTCCTCTCTCACTCTCTCTTTTCAAGCCTAGATTTCTCCTCTGACTTATTCTTTTGCATGGCAGCCCTGACTATCCTTCTACTGCCTAGCTATTGGCCATTTGGCCTTTTAATTAGACCAATCAAGTGCCTTAGGCCGGCAAGGTAAAACAGCAATACGTCTTTACATAATTAAACAAATTCATCATAAACAAATGTAACACATCTTTGCCTAGTTAAGGTAATATTCTGCAACACAGGGTTCTATCCCTACCCCTGCAAAAACAAAAGGAAGAAAAGTTGCATTGGAAAAACAGGGACATTTGTATGCAAGAGAACAGATTGCAAGTGGAATATACGTCTGACAACATGGTTGAATGTGAGAGATACCAAAAGAAACAATGCCATTTTGGTAAGGGGGGAAATGATGACATGCAATGTATTTGGCCATTTTTGTACTAGGTAGACAAGACAAATCACTCAGATATATTCTTTAGTACTGGATTTTCCTGGGAAAATGCGTGTGTTCAAAGTCATGTGTATCTCCTGAAACGCTCTTTATTGATGAGGGGATATGCACGGATAAAGCCCTCAACCTGATCAAATATCAGGATCTACAGGACACAGTATTCAAACGAGTGTTGCATGAGCAAGGGCTGAGTGGCAAATAGTAGATGTTTTCTGCTCTGAGACTCCCGTGGCCACTGTCATAGCTGCTCAATGACACCTTTAGGCTTCCAAGTAGCCATGGAAACAAATGACCGAGATGGTGTGTTACTATAATGCTTTATTTATGGGCGTGAGCATATAATATCCCATGTCACAAAATAATTCTTTTCCTTTTTTTTAAACTACCAAAAAATATAAACACTACTTTCAGCTTCATGAGCTAAGAAAAATGGGTAGTGGTCGAGATTTGACACGTGTATGGGGGTTTGTCAATCCTGTTCTTAAGAGTCCTTTGTCATCATAGGCCATGCTGTCAGGTGTGGGTGTGTGTTTGTATGTGTGTGAGATATTGATGTGGGTGACCTGTCCTACACCTGAGGCTATGTCGATGTTTGGAACCATTCTGTCACTGAACCTATGACTGGGTCTATGGTCCTATTGTGGCTGGGATCTGCGCTGATGACTGTGACCTGTGCTTCCACCGAAGGCCCCGTTGGTGTCTGAGAACCATGCTGCAGCTGGTGGCCATATTGATGTGAGTGGCCTGGGCTGCCATCCGAGGCCATGTTGATGTCTGTGGCTGAACTGCCTCCAAGGGCCTTGTCTGGGTCCTTGGTTCTCCTGGAGCCGGGGGCCCTGTGTGTGGTCTGCACTGTTGAGAGAACTATGTAGAAGCCTGTTATCCTTGCTCCCACTGACTATGAAGAGCAAGAAGGCTACTTTTGCTCTGATATGGATGGCTACAGATGCACTTTTGAGAGGGAGGGACATGGAAGGCTTCTGTGAGAACTCCTCCCCTCCATAACTCCTCTCACACCCAAAAGAACCAGCTTAGCCAGAAAGCCACTGAAAAGAACTCTTAAGTGTGATGGGGCTGGGCAGTGGTGGCATAAGCCTTTAATCCCAACACTCAGGAGGCAGAGACAGCTGGATCTCTGTGAGTTCAAGGCACTCTCCATCTCTGTTCAAGATATAGCCATCATCATGTCTGTCTGCACATCACATGTCCCCTACCATGATGATAATGGACTGAACCTCTGAACTGTAAGCAAGCCCCATTTAAATGTTTTCCTTTATAAGAGGTCATAGTGTCTCTTTATAGTAGTAGCAAGTCCAAGAGAAACACTTCCCTGGCATCTATAATGCCCTGGGTTCCATCCCAAGCATCACAAAAAGTAGAAGCAAAATGTTTCAGTCCAAGATCCCGCAGTTCTTACCTATTCAAGTATGTATAACTTCAATTCATAGTATCAAGAACATACAATATCAATAAGCCTAGCCAGAGTTTATATGTTGCTATGTAACTACTATCACCTACATTATTTAATTTATTGTTTCTTTTTCTCAGTTTCAAAAGACAGTTCCTAATCCCTTCCTTGCCCTTCCCTTCTCATTTCAAATCTAATTTGTTTGTGACATGTATAATCTTCTTTGGAAAAAAACATTTGCCATGACTCAAGCAATACCTCTGTTTGCTTTGGGTTCCTTACCCCTGAAATGAGAGAACACACATTTTAGTGTCAGATGAATAAGGGGTGGAGAATAAATGGAATTGAACATCAGCCAAAATACAGGCTTTGCACGAGATGCCCAGCTCATTTCCCCTACCTTTGTCCGCTCTGTTCATGTTCTGCCAGTCGCTTATTGTTTTACAAATCTCACACTTCGTGTACAGGCAAAGGAGAGACAGTGAGAACTTTTATTCAAACTAAATAAACAGAAAGCACTCATACATTTGCACTGTTATAAGAAGCCATTTTTAATTCAATTTAGCCAGTGATGAGGTTGCAGGCTTTCATTTGCCCATAGGTGTTGGTGGGTAGACTGGGATAGGATTCTAAAGGTATATATCATAGAGTATAAAACCATTTAATTAAAGAAATTAAAGAACTCTCTCAGATATATTTAAATAAAGAATAACAAACCAGGTGTGCTGGTGCATTCTTACATATCTGGCACTTGAGAGGCAGAAGGAGGAGGAAGATGAGTCCAAGGTCAGTCTCGGCTACCCAATAATTTGGTAGACAGCCTGTACTACATGAAACTTCCTCTGTGTGTGTGTTTATTTATGTGTGTGAGTATGTGTCTGTGTACTTTGATGTGTGTGTGTTGATGTGTTTCTGTATGTGTGTGTGTTGATACAGGAGTTTAAGTGTGTGAGTGTGTGTTGATGTGTGTTTGTGAGTGTGGGTTTGCGCTGTGCATTTGGACTTCAGAGGGAAGTCTTGGGAGTTGGTTCCTGCCTTCTCCCTTGTTTGAGATAGGTTCCCTCTTGTTCTTTGTTATGTATGCCAGGCTAGTTGGCCGAAGAGTCTCCTGAAATCCTCCTTGTTCTGCTTCCTATCTCCCAGCATCAGGCTTCTATGTGGGTTATGGGATCCAAACTCAGATTATTGGGCTTGAGTATCAAGCACTTTGCCCACTGAACCATTTCTCCATCTCAAATACACATGTTTACTGATGAGTGAAGCAGGAGTGCTATTTACAAAATGAAACTTATACCCAGAAAAGATCTGCTTCCCTAGAGCAGTATTTCCCCCTTTTGGAAATGTCATATTAGAAGTGATAGCTTGGCAGTCCCCACCAGTCTGCAGGCAGGTGACTCCTGCCTCCAGGCTGTGCCCAAACCCCTACCACCCACTGAACACTGTCCCTCCAAGACCCAATTAGCTGCCCAACCCCACGCACCTGAACATCTTCCCTGTGGTCAGCCCTTCCCTGCAACCCCAGCAGATGACATTATAATATGCACAAACCACACCAGTTGGAAAATCAGGCACAGGTGTGAAACACAACAGTTGGAAGAACAGGCACAGGCACAAGCCACACTGACTGGTAGAAAAGATGAGTAAATGCTGGTGTAAGAATACATTCAACAACCAAAAGAACAATATGGCACCACCAGAGCCCAGTGATCCCACAACAACAAAACCTGAAGATTCCAATGCAGCTGAAATAAGAAAATAGACTTAAAAATTACTTTATGACAGAAGCTCTTAAAGAAGAAATTTAAAAATTCCCTTAAAAATTCAAGGAAAAGAGAAATAAAAAGTTGGAAGAAATCAATGAACTCCTTAAAGAAAGCGAAGAAAACCAAGAAAAATATCCAAACTAACAGGTAAAAGAAATGGTTCAAGACTTGAACAGTTGAAATAGAAACAATAAATAAAACACAAACTGAGAGAATTTTGAAAATGGAAAAATCAGAGGAAGTGAATGGGAAGCATCACCAACAGAACACAAGAGATGGAAGAGAGAATCTCAGGCAGTGAAGATATGAGAGAGGAAATAGATTCCTTAGTTAAAGAAAATGTTAAATCCAATAAATTCTTAACACAAAACATCTAGGAAATCTGGGGCACTATGAAAATACCAAACCTAAAATTAATAGGAAAAGAAGAAAGAGAGGAATCCCAGCTAAAAGGCACAGAAAACATATCAACAAAATCATAGAAGAAAACCTTCCCAACCTAAAGAAGGACATGCCTATAAAGGTACAAGACGCTTATAGAACACCAAATATGCTGGACCAAAAAAAAAGTCCTCTTATACCACATAATAATCAAAACATTAAACATACAGAATAAAGAAAGAATTTTAAGAGCTGCAAAGGAAAAAGATCAAGTTACATATAAAGGCACACCAATCACAATTACACTTGACTTCTCAATGGAGACTTTGAAAGTCAGAAGGTCCTGAACAGATGTTTTATAGACACTAAGTGACCATGGATACCAGCCCAGACTACTATACCCAGAAAAACTTTCAATCAACATAGACAGAAAAAAAAAAAAAAACAAGGTATGTTGTGGGATTTCTTTGTACAGTACGTAACAGAAATAGATGCAGAGATCTATAGCTAAGCTCTGGACTGAGCTCTGGAGTCCAGTTGAAGAAAGGGCGGAGGGATTATATAGATGAATTTCAAGATCATGACAGGGAAACCCACAGAGACAGCCGATCTGAGCTTGTGGGAGCCCACGAACTCTGGATAGACAGCTAGGGAGCCAATATGGGACTGACCTAGATCCTTTGAATTTGGGTGATAGGTGTATAGCTTGGTCTTTTGTGGGGCTCCTAGCAGTAGGATCAGGATCTGTCCCTGATGCATGGAGATGGGTCTTTGGGACCTATTCCCTATGGTGGGATGCCTTGTTGAGGGATGCAGCAGGGAGGAGCTTAGTTCTGCCTCTACTTGGTATGTCCTGCTTTATTGATTCTCATGGGAGGCCTTACCACATCTGAATGGAGACAGAAAGGGAATAAATGGGGGGGGGGTAGAATGGAGGTGGGAGGGGAGGCAGGAACGAGACGAAAGAAGGTAAGGGAAACTAGTTAGTAAAAAAATGATGAAGAAAGAAGTGATATCTTGGTAAGACAAATGGAACTCACTTATCAATCTTCGTTTCTTTATCAGGAGCAATGTCTGTGGAGTGGCATTGCTTGATTATTATGCCACATAAGATTATGATGAGGGAAGATGCTCCCCACTACCTCACTACTTTTGTTCTTACTCAAAAAGGATTTAAGTATTTAACTTACTTTAAATTTACATATCTATCTATCTATCTATCTATCTATCTATCTATCTATCATCTATCTATCCGTCCATCATCTATCTATCTATCTATCTATCTATCTATCTATCTATCTATCTATCTATCCATTTATTTTTTTGGAGGTCGTGGCCTGCCAGCAAAGTTTCAGCACATCTGTTTCTGGCAGCGGCCCCATGGCTTTTCTCTCTGACTCCACCCTTCTTTCTCCCAGCATTCAATTTAGTTTTCCCTGCCTAGCTAAGTTCTGCCTTACTATAGGTTCAAAGCAATTTCTTTATTAGTCAATGGTATTCTCAGCACACAGAGGGGAATCCCACATCAGAGATTGTATCTCACTCCAGTAAGAATGCCAATCATTCAGAAAACAAATGACAAATGCTGGTGAGGATGTGATGAAGAGGGGTCCCTTGTACACAGCTTGTAGGAATGTACGATGAGTCTATCCACTATGGAAATCAGTATGGATATCTCTCAAAACACCTAAAGTAAATTTATCTGTTGTGGCTGCTTTCCCTATGATCTGTTTGTCTTTGCATTGTGCACAGTTGTGGCACTATCTATGATGGTCTACATTTACTGTAAAGAGAGGCTTCTTTGATGAGGGCTGGTGGCTATCCTTATCCCTGGATATAAGGATAGGATTTTGAAAATAGTAAGGAATTATGCCGATCTAGTACTGTGACAGGAATAGGTTATTGTCTATGGTCCATGACCTTATTAGACTTAGGAAGCTGGCTAGGTTTCCAATACCAGACATAGGTTCTCTCCTGTTGAATGGGCTTTAAGTCCAACTAGAAATCATAGTTTTTGCTTCTGTGACTCAGAACATTGAAGAATGGGGAGGAAGGGGGAAAAGATCATAAGAGCGTTAAAATCCTGAAAATAGATCTACCATGAGATCCAGCTGTACCATGTCTGTGTAGTTACTCACAGGACCTGCGGTCAACACATCACAGATGTACTTATACAGCAATGTTTATTGAAATCATATTTAAATGAGCTAAATTGCAAAAGCAAGAGAATAATGGACAAAATGTGGTACATATATAAATTGTGATTGTTTACCGCCACAATGAAGAATGAAGCTATACTGTTCACTGGAAAATGGATGCAATGGGAATAGTCAAATTAGGAATGAAGCCAGTATCAGAAGGACACATACAATATTTTCTCTTATTTGTGGTTCCTATATTTTTAGATACATATTATCATACTTGACATGAGAGTAGAAGTGGAACTGTCTAGAGCAATTAAGGGAAATAACGGGGGAGGAGAGAAGGTGGGGTAGAGCAGTGGGTGAATACTATCAAGGGGGAATACACAATTGTATGAAAATTCTTATGAACACAGTATCGGGTGTAGAGATATATACAATTAAGTTTAAAAATAGATGAATTTAATCAATGTGATGGATAATCTTGCTAATCAACTTGACACTCTTGGGAATAGGAAACCTCAATTAAGGGATTACCTCCACCAGGTTGTGGCATGTTTGGCGGCATTTTCTTTACTGCTAATTGATGTGGGAAAGCCCAGCCCACTGTGGGTGGTGCCCTCTGGAACAGGTGGACCTGGCTGTGCCAGAAAGATAGATAAGCAAGCCAGTAAGCTTTATTCCTTCCATGTTCTTTGCTTTAGCTTCTACCTGCTAGTTCCTGCCTTGACTTCCCTTCCTGATGAACTGCAACCTGGAAGGCAAATAAACCCCTCCTTTTAAAATTGTTTTTGGTCAGTTTTTATTTTAAACCACAGAATTAGGGAAACAAGCTAGAATAGTTGATAACAATGATATCTCTGTACATTGAAAAGTTCTGTCATCTTTTGGGCAAACTATAAATATTTTCAATTTTTCCTTTCCAGGGAAATGGGACTTCAAAACAAGCTGCTTAAAAGGAAATTGCTAGAAGATGAGAATTTTTAATTCTCTGTGATAAGAAGAGAGACATTTGAGGAAATGTTCTAAATGTGGCCCCTGAATGTGAAATGCCATATTTGGATTTGTATTCAGATGGCATAGGAATTAAAACGTATGGGTTTGAGAACCAGGAAATGAGTGGGGGTGATCATGGATGGATGAGCTCCCTTTAGTCACGTCTCCATTCCAAACTGATGAGAAACCCTCAGAGTAGAAACAACCAGTCTCCTAAATAAAGGGCTTACTGTTGTCATTTAGATGTAACTTCCCCACGCCTCTCTGGAATCCAGAATTAACTTGGTGGAATGTCAGTTATTATTAATGACCACACATAATGTGACAGCGCATAAAAAATACATGTGGGCTTTGTTTCTGTAGCTAAGAGCCTGAACTGTTGGTGCGATATTAGAAAATAGGGAGTCTTTCATGTTGGCTGTTATTTAAGGATTTTTCTGACAGAAGTGGAAATCAGCATCCTTTCCTGAGTTCATGCTGCTGTCTGTATGGAGAAAAGATTTTCTGAGGGTCAAGGACATGGATATGGGTGACATGAAGTCCTAGAGTTGACTGGGGCTGCAGTCTCACCTGTGAGTGCTTGTCTAGACTGGAGGATCCTGATCACTTAGGCAGGTTGGCTTTGCTGTGTCACCATGTGGGCCTTTCCACAGGGGAGCATTGTGTCATGTTGGCTGGCTTTGCGCAGTGTGAAAACTAAAGAGACACTGAAACCAGGGGCTTGTCCTTCTCCTTCTGCAGCGATATAGCCTGCTACTTCTGTTGCTGTCTACTAATTATAAACAAGTCATTTTTCGGGGAAGGCAATCACCCAGAGGAAGTGCCACAAGCTGAAGAGTTTTCCAGAAAGTTGCTGCTCTCATTCTGCAGCCTAGAGCCCAAGAGCAAGGTGTTGGAAGGAATAGCTTCTTTGGGGGGCTGCGAGGGAGAGCCGCCTAATTCTAGCTCACTCAGCTTCTTGTGATTTTCTGGCAACCCTTGGCATTCCTCAGTTTGTGGAAGGAACTTGCCAGGTTGCCTTTTCTGTCACCGGATGTTCTTTCTATGTACAGGAATGTCTCTGTGTTCAAATGACCCTTTTTTTCTATGAAGCTGATGGCCGTATTATTAGATTAGGACACACACTAGAGACCCCATCTTGATTACCTCTACAAAAAGTTAACCTTTGAGTAAAGTTGCTCTTCAAAGCCTCTAAAGGGAACTAGGTCTTTACCATATTTTCACTGTGTAATAGCATCTAAACATACCCTTTTGTGGGAGTCATATTTCAACCCACAGCTACACACAACTTTGAGCCCTGGAAACCATGTGAGAAGCTGATCTCCATGTCATACATGTTTACTTTAGAAGCCAGTGGGAGGAGGGGACATTGAAGGGCCAGGCGGAGGAATATCCGATGAAAGCTAGGGTCCTGGTTGTTGTGCAGTTGCTAGAGGACTAAGTTGTGTCAGAAAGGCTGCACAAGCAGAAGGTTACTAAGAGGATAACCCAGTGTCCTTCTTTACCCACATTTCCAGTTCCTTTCTGGAAGCCATTTAATGGGGTGGACTGATGAGTGAGAAGGGGCAATCAGGCAATGTATCTGAGGCCTCAGGACTGGATAAAACACCTTGCTTAAGACATGTCATAGAACAAACCAGAGTGTGTGAACCTGCAGAGCTACTGCTGGACTTAAAACATGGAGGCTAGAGCAGTGATTCTTGGTATCTGTTTGAAACCACATGAAGCCAAGATTGACATAGTCCACAGGTTCGACATTAGGCTGTGCTATAGTCTTTTTTGATGTTTTGCACTCGCCGTGACCTAACTACTTTAATTAACAGAATAGGGGAGCATCTATCTATCTATCTATCTATCTATCTATCTATCTATCTATCTATCTATCATCTATCTATCTATAAGCTAAAAAAATTGCTAGGACATTAAGTAAACTAATAAAGTGTGACGTTAGGCACCATTCATATCATTACTCACAGCCATATTTATAGACTGTGCCCAGGGGTATTAATTCTGGAATGTCTTGGTGGATGATTTCCTGCCCATTATCATCCCATTTTTAACCAAGCATTGCAGAGGTGCAAGGCTAGTCAAGACGTGAGAATGGGGCCAACACACAAAGAATAGAAGTCTTCCCTAAGAAACGCAGGGTGACATTTTTGGATCCTGAAG
Organism: Alexandromys fortis; assembly: GCF_014885135.2. Lineage (NCBI taxonomy): Eukaryota > Metazoa > Chordata > Mammalia > Rodentia > Cricetidae > Alexandromys > Alexandromys fortis. The sequence continues at coordinate 7,115,971 of NW_026067895.1, forward strand.
AAATGACACTTTCAGCTTTTAGTGACTCATCTCAAGGCTGTTGCTCTAAAGGAAGAAAAATCTGAAGTAGACATCTACACCACAGCCAAACTGAGTAGCTTCTCAATTTCTATATATTCCATGTTTATGGACAGCTTCAGTCAGTGAACCTGCTGTCTTCACTGCCAGAGTCAATTCTCTCTCTACCAAGAGGCTGATTTTCCCTCCGGAGCTTGGCTGAGGGCTCATTTACTTTATAAAAGTTTCTAGTGTCCCCAAAACTTGTTTGGTGGCCTCTACACTCTATAAACAGATCTCTCATTATTAAACACACTGCATTGAACCACAAAGCACTTCAATAACTTTCTCCTCCACTGTAAAATCCACCAAGGATAAAACATTGCTTTTACACAATCACGGGAGGTCCAGGACCTACTCAAGAGCTTGGCGCATATATATAGTATGATTATTATATGATTATATATATTACATCAATAGGTATTTAAAGGGTAGTCATCTGTTTAGGAATCATACTGAAAAGGAGACGCACAAGTCTTCAGTAGCATAAAGTGGATGCTTCTACTGATGAGTTGTTCAATTTTCATATAGTCCTTAAAGATACCAGAAGAAATGGTACCTTACTAGGAAGCCCAGTTTAATAGAATACATTTATTCACATCATGTCTCATATGTGCTTAAGGAAAACTTTATAGTGCATGATTATGCATTATTATTTGTCTTTTCAAATAGGACAGTCAGAATTTTCCAGTTTTCAACTTAATCCAGTTTTAACACATTATGAGTCTCTTTGGAAGAGAATGGAATGTTTCTTTTTATTGGAGAGGACAGACAATGTTGGTGTGGTTGACGTTTCTCTTGTGTTTCTCTTCTTGTGGCTGTCTTTAGACACGTGGGTCCCACTTTTCTTGCCTAGCACTGGGGGTTCCTCTGTTGCCACCTGCCTGGTTACTTGGCATCAGCTGGTGCTTTTAATAGAACAAGGTCCTGCCATGCCTTTGAGCTGAAGAGTCTTACACTGTACATACCTGTTATCTCAGACCTTGTCTTGAAGGTTCACATGTTTTCTTGGCCTTTAGGAAGGAGCCTTAGCTGCTCTCAGTGCCGTTCCTGAGTTGTGCCTCTGAGGCTCCTAAGGTCCATGCGCTGTCTTCATCATCTCAGCACCCTTCACAGCCTGCTTGAATTTCCCTGAGCATCTTAAACTCTTTCCAGGACACTTCAGAGACAGGCCCAGCTGACTCTGTTTTTTTTTTTTTTTTTCATGTGTCCTTGGGGCCTCACAGACAAGGTCCTGAGAAATGGGGTCTGGAGCCTGACTTGGTGACACAGATGGCATGCTATCCCTCTTGATGCTTCCTCGGATGCTTGTCTGCTCCATGAAATCATTTATAGTCTTTCACCGCCCAGTTTCCATTTACCTTTGGGCTTTCCTCTGGAAAATCAAGAGAATTTTGGCTTTGAAGGATTTTTTTTCCTTGGGTATATAAAGACATTTATTTGTATCTCAAAGCTAAACACTGATGACTTTCTCCTCCTCCCCTCCTCCTCCTCCTCCTCCTCTTCTGGTTATGGGGGAGTTCCTGTACTCCTCTCATTCAGGGAATTAGCTTGGAGGCTGTGGCTCAGCTATGGAGGTGGAAAGAGAGCAAGTTCAAGAAGAGAGGTAAGTTTTGAGTTGAGAGAAGTGGAAACATTGTGGAATATTATTTTAACTAGGCAAAGATATGTTACATTTGTTTATGCTGTGGAATATTGTCTTAACTGTAACGTTGTGCTACTTTTGTGTATGCTGCCTTTGTTTAATTGTGTAAAGATGTGTAGTATTTGTTTCACCTTGCCTACCTAAGGTATCTGATTGGTCTAATAAAAAGCTAAATGGTCAATAACTAGGCAAGAGAGGAATAGGCAGGGCCACCAGAAATAGTGAATAAATGGGAGAAATATAGGTTTGAGAGAGAAGAAAAAAAAAATGAGAGAAGAATGAGGAGAGAATGAGGGACACATCTGGGGCAAGAAGCCAGACAGATGCCAGCCAGCCAGACATGAGAAGCAGTGAAAGTAAGATATACATAAGAAAAAAAAAAAGTTAAAAGCCCCAAGACAAAAGGCAGCTAAAGAGAAACAGGTTAATTTAAGTAAAAAGAACTAGCAAGAAAAGAGCTAAGCTAAGGTTGAACATTCAAAACAAATAATAAATCTTTGTGTCATGATTTGGGAGTTGGTTGTTGGGAAAGAAAAAGCCTGGTACAGACACATGGCCCCACCCCTAATTCAGAAGATAGCTCCAATTGATAGCCACTTGCAAATGAAGTATTAATTTTCTTCAAGGGAGTCTTACTGGGAAAGAAACCTCCCCTAAGGGCAGGCCCCATGCACAGCAGTAGATGGCTAACAGAAAGGGAAAGTCAACAACAAAGCAGGTTCTTTGTCTCATGATGTTAAGTCAGGGCATTTTCCCCCTTATAAGTCCTTTGCGTGTGTGTGTGTGTGTGTGTGTGTGTGTGTGTGTGTATGCTTCTGATTTTTTTTTGTGGGATTCCTAAGTGTGTGAATATGTGTATCTCTGCACCTATATATATTGTGCTTTTTCTTTGGTTCCTTTCCTTGTTTGGTTGTTTTGTCATATTCCAAATTGTTTTTTATTTATCCTGTTTGTTTCATTATTATTTCTTAAATGTCTGTTTGTTTTCTAGTGAGGGACAGGAAGGGTGTGGATTCAGATGTGAGGGGAGGTGGGGAGGAACTGGAAGGAATAGGGAGAGGGGAAGCTGTAATAGAATATATTGTATGAAATAACTATTTTCAATAAAATAACCCAAAATTAAAAAAAAGAAGGGAGGTGGGTCAGGGTGGGCAAGGAAGAACATTTGATTTAAAATATATTCTCCTACTTTTGTAATAATAACTTATGCTGGGTTTGTGTTATATTCAAAGAAGTTCAGGATAATAAAAGGAAGGGAAAAAGCTCCAACAATTTAAACAGCTCCTAAACAGAAATGAGCAACACAGGCCATCTTTTAGCATTTGCTGTTGAGAAGAGGTGGCTGTTACAACCCATATTTTAGTGTCTTATGTTGTAATTTAGGTATAATTATTCATGGTCTTGGACAATCTCATATCCCAGAATGTTGGCAAAGTGTGTGTGTATGTATATATATCACAAAACTTTTTAGAGTGTGGCCAAGATAATGTGTTGATGTGATTAGATTGTTCTGTTGGCTGTGGGAAAGAGCAAGCCTCCATGGTATCACAGGATCACATGGTGAGGAACTGTGGATGGCGTTCTAGTTGAGAGTGATTGCTGACTGACAATAAGCAAGAAAACTAGTGTCCTCAGTTCCACAGTCCCAAGAGTGAAATTCTGCCAGTAGCCACATGGGTTTGTGAAGAGATCCTGAGCTCTATGAAGGGATGGTAATCGGGTGAGGCTATGAGCAGTGGCCATACTGGGACCCTGGCTCCTGAAAGTGGGAGAGAGGAACAAATGAACGTTGTTTTAAGACACTGGGCCTGTGAGGATGAGTTATACAACAGTGTAAACAAATATAATAATACATGTTGATTGAGTCTGCTTGTTCATTTTCCATCCGCCCAGACCCAAAATAATCACACAGATACTATATTAACTGAAATACTGTTTGACCAACAGCTTAAGTGTATTTCTAGCTAGCTCTTACATCTTAAATTAACCCATTTATATTATTTTATATGTACTGGCACATGAGCATCTTTCTCCTATGGCAGCTAAATGGTGTCTCTGACTCCACCTTCTTTCCTCTTTTATCGGTTTGGAATTCCTGCCTTGCTCTATTCTGCACTGCAATTGACCCAAAGCAGATTCTTTATTAACCAGTGGTATTTGCAGCATACAGAGGGGAATCCCACATCAAATACACAGTAGAAAGGCATTGCCAAAAGAACACAGCTCTAGGCACAGGGAATTTGGGGACTTCCCCGTGTACCAGTGAACTTACTCTGGGGCATCAAGTCACAAAACCTTTGGGGCTTCAGTGACCTAATATGGGAAATGAGAGCCTCTTTGAGTTTTATTGTGGTCACTTCCTTGTGAATGTGTGCTATGTGCTATGGGACTTTGAGCCACAACAAATATGTTATATATTATTACCATGTTCTTTTAAGTGGGCAGGCATTTAATTTATATATTTATTTTTGTCATTGCTGCATAATCCTTTAAACAGCATCCTTGGTTTCAGAGAAAAGAATCATGAGTGTCAGAACCAGTTAAGGGAAGTGCTTGAGAAAGCCCGTCTCCAGATTTTCAATACCCAATGGCAATTTCATCCTAAAACAGAAAAGAAAGACACGATGAACTCTGAAAGTGAAGAAATGGGCATTTTATAGTCTTGAATACTTTTAGGTTGCCTGGGCTCCTGACTATTTCTAGAGCTTTACATGGTTTAAAGAAAAGAGTAAACCTGAGTGTCGCTAGAGAGGGCCAGCACATTCCCCAGGTAAGGGTACCACATGGGAGGTGACACCTGCTTGTCACCACCAGGAGCAAGTCTACACCTGCTTCACCTTAGCTGCCCTGCTCAGGCATGGGTGAACAAGGAAGGGAAGGACGGCGGGGCCACCAATCACTTGGTTACCTTTGGGAACATGTTATTTCATATTTATTGCGAGTAATGAGCCTTGGAGAGACGAGTCCCATGCTGCGCAGGGTAAATGGTAGCTTCCCTCCTGATCCCACAAGGGCGCTGTAAACAAAGGAGACTTCGGCTATAAATAGGACCTGGGTCAGGAAATGTTTCATGCAAGTATTAATAATCAATGTGCTTCACAGATAGTGTAGGGTAAAGTTGGTAATTATCATCTAGTAAGGAAACCAAGGGGGAAAAAAAAAAACAACGAAGGACACAAAGACTTGACTTCCCTTGCTTTTACATGTTAGTTGATGTGGCCAGATGAAAGATTCATTACTAATCGTATTCCCCCATTTCCCTTCAGTTGACATAGGGACACTGGGGCTCCTTCGGAGTCAGCCTGAGGAGCACAGTTAGTCATCTGCAAACTTACCACCTGCTGGAGGCAAAGCTGGGAAGCAGCTGCTGAAGCCAATCCCTGCAACCTGTAGCAGGCTCCCTTCCCTGCTCTGCACTGCCCTGAGCTGGCTGTCCTCACACTCAGTCCTCCTGGACACCACGGCTGGCTGCTGTTGTCTCTGCACCTGTCGCACCTTCCGGGTTTTGGCAGAATGGAGTGAGGAGACAGCTGGAGTCATTGAGGCTCATCTGTTTGAAGGCTGCCCAAATGAAAAACAAGCAATCAAATCTGGTGAGTTTCTCGTTTCTCTTAAGTGTGCGGCAATGCAGCTGTTGTGTAGGAGATCAAAGGAGCGTTTCCCGTTCAGGATGCCAATGCGTTCTTCCAGGCTTGATCCTTGATGGAGAGCTGTTAGCAAACTTTAGAAGGAAGTTGGCAAGGAGGATTATGTCTGGTAAACTCGGCTGAATTGTAGCGTTCCCTGTAAAGCGCATTTAGTGCCCTGCTTGCTGATTACTCTGGGGAGATGGATGGTGAGCCCCGAGGTTGTATTTCAGTGATGAGCAAGGTGCAGACTTACAAAGCATTTATTAAAATAAAGTGATATGGTAATTGGGGTGATTGTTTATAAACTGTCAATTTCTTGGAGAGGAGAGATACATTCTGAAATATTTAATTAACTCAGTACAGGGCAAGAAATTAAGTTTAACCTTAGCTCCAAAGTTTGAAATTGTCTCTAAAATATAGGTGTGAAGTAACTGATGTGTTTAATGTACGTCATGGTATAGAGCTCAGAGTCTGACTGATTGGAGCAAACAAAAGGGTACAGTTATTATTTCTATTAGTGCATTAGCAGTGAGTTCCTAATTTTCTCATTGTTTTGGCTACAAAAGAATGTGAAATCACTCACCGTGGAGTGCAATAGAAAAAGTGAATTACAATATTTGAATATTAAAACTTCTTAACTTAGACATTAAATTAAAAATAAAACAACATAGACCACATCAAAATTTCTTTTTTAGTTTGGTCTGAACTAGCTAGGATGGTTGTATATAGGTCACACTTTATGTTTTATTTGGCATGTTTTGAATTACCTCTTGATTGATTTTCTCTACTTAGATGTAACAATTTTCAAAATGCTACATGGCTTAAAGTAAGCAAGAAAATATGATGTGGAATTCATTTTGGTATTATTCATGGTACTGAATAGAATAAAATCTATTCAGTTATTCTGAAAATTTGTTTGTTATCCAAAAAAATGCTTTTGACTACTTTATTTCATAACTGTAAAAGTTAATTTTTTTTTTACCTACTATTGCTTTAATTGGCAAATGTCTTTGAGAACTGTTTAATGACTAGTTATTGGTCAAGTTTGAATTTTACTTTGACAGTGTTTAAGAAGCTTAAAAGGAAAGATAAAGTGACTGTGGCCGAGGATCTTGAATTAAAAATGTATAAAGGTTAAACATCAAACACTCATGGTGGCATGAGAATAATTCTAAATTATAGCCCATCATGGATATCAATCTTCCCTTCCACTAACTCCTGCTCTCCTTGATGCACATTTTCTTCTGACACGATTCTGATTTTCTTATATATGGAAATGTTGCTTCTGTAAAAAGGTAGGTTTGAGGACAGGATCCTCAAAAGGTAGGTTTTTAATCTCTTGTTCAAACCAGATTGCTCACCAAACTTCATTTAAGTTGCTGGTTCAAATATTAGGCCTAGTCAAGACGATCATGTCAGATTACTGAGGTATTACATTCATTGATTATCAGGTAGAAGGTAACACACATGGTTGCAAGAAAAATAATACTTTTTTTTTTTTTACTGTATTATACAGCAGTTCATCTAGCAAAGTGAATCCACACAAAGTGCTGCTCAGTTGTGGAAATAGTAGTAATCACAAACCCCCACTAATTTTTAAAACTTTATGTGTGATATTTCTGGAAATCAAACTTTCAAGATGGCCTACACTGCCAAAGTTATTTTTATTGTTCCCTTCTCACTAAATTTGAAGATTAATTTACACATATTTTTGTTTGGTGATGGGTATGTAATTTGATTGTTAGAAAGATACTAATTATCCATTTTCTGCCTTCTATATAAAATGCCCCAATTTTATTATTTTGGTGTCATTTAAATTTTCTTTCTCTCTCAAAAATTATTCAAATAAGTCCTCTAATATTTGGAAATTAATTTCACTAAACATTAGACTTAAAATCTTCTTTATCAAAGTAATTGCCGTCTTTATTAGTATAGCTGACAAGTCCTTTAAGAAAACTGCAAAAGCATGTACAATGTTCAAGTCGTGTTGTGCCCCTGATTAGGTAAACGCTTTTTCAAGCTCTGGTGTCTGTTGTTAGTGATACATAGCATTGTGTTAAGTAGATAAACCATAATTAATTTAACTACCCATTTGGTATTTAAAAATTCATCTTATATTATATAGATACTCTAAGATTGCTTTAGTCTAATCTGTTTTGACTATTGAAAATATTGGTTCTGTTTCCCCAAATGCGGTGGATTTACTTCTTCAGAATAGAGTGCCTCGCTCTAAAAATGGAGAAAGGGGCTCCTCAGAGGACTTCTACATCTTTGTCTTAATTTAAATGATAACCATTTAAAATTTATTTATTGTAGTTGGTGTTGACCAAATTCTACAGTGATTCATTTACAGTACTCAATGAGCCGCAAATACATCAAGAAAACACATTGTAAAGACTCTCCTTTGAAATCCATTTGAACCTTTATCCACAAAGGGAGTCTACTTTGTGTGTGTGTGTGTGTGTGTGTGTGTGTGTGTGTGTGTGTGTGTGTAAACTTACAAACAACAGGATTAATGGGATTTGTTAAAATTCTCAAGGTACCTTTGGTTCTGGATTGTGTTTTCAAATAAGTTATACAATCGGGAGGGGATAATACTTTTAAAAAGCCTATCAGTTATGAATTTAAAATAGCATCTTGCTAACAGCCCTGAACTCAAGGCTTCCTACCCTAGGAAGGAAGGTATGTTTAAGTAGTAACATATTTCCAAAGGCTAGTACTGCGGCCAATCGGTTCTTTGTCCCTGAACAACTTTTTTAGTCTAGTACCTATAAGTGGCGTAAGGTTTGAATAAAAGAGGAAATCCAATTTATACCCCTTCTCAGGCTTCCCTCTCCTAAGCCACAGGCTTGCAGTTTATATGGAAAGGACGTCTGGATTTCCTTACATCAGTCAAACACTATTAGATTCTCCTAGATATAAGAATTCCCCTTTCTAAGTTGGCCTTAGGTGTCAGGCTGTGTAAACCTCTGTGGAAGAAGATGGAAGATGAACAAGGACAACGGCATTCACAGCCTTGTGTGAAGTTCTGCAGGCAGTTAGGGAGAGGACGAACTGTGAGTTAAGGGATTTGGACGGAGCTACCCGAGTTCAGGGCATCCTATTTGTGCTTGTTTAAAAGACTAGTCTTGAAGGTGTGTGTTTGTGTGTTCCTCACACAGAGCCCTTGTAGACGTGAGTGGCGACCTTTTTTTGAACAGAATCAGAAACCCTGGCGATGTAAGGAGAAGGAATACTGGGGGGAACCAGCACAGCTGAGGTGGTGTACGTGCTGGGAGCCTCTAGGAGGTGGTACCAAAGCTGCGCAAATTAGTCTGTCTCCCCCACAGCAGACCCAAGAAAGCATTTGGTCAGCACCCATGTGCAAAGTTGAGATCGGGGATCTTCAGTACCCTCTTATCCACATGGTTAAGCCTTGGCTAAACTTTTGAAAATTGATATATAATGCAATTCCATTCAGGAATAGATACATTTAAATGAAACCCAAAGGAAAACAGTTGGGGCATCTTCTGGGCGGTAACGCTGAGGGATTGTGAGTGATTTCAATTATACTGGTTTTTTATTTAAAAAATGATTTGGTGATAAAAATTTAGGGATCCAATGAAGGTTAACTTTAACTAGGGAGGGTGGGGGGAAACTAAAATAAGCCTTGTATTTGTTTGCCTTCTAATAATGTGACTGGAATTTCCCGTGCTTCTTTTGACTCTTTTAAACTCTGTGAGGTTATCCACTAAGAGACACCAAAAGCACCAGTTTCCTCTTGAGTCAAACAGCCACCTCCTGGCTCGGCACACTGCTTAGGTCCACTGGGAAGGCAGGAGGGGTGGCTAGCTCATTCAGACATTCTCCGTGCATGGAGCTGCAGCACCAGAAGGCACACCTGAAACAACTCTCATCCACCTCAGCAGTGGTCCCTCTTGATCCGGGTCAGGATCTGCTGGGCACCCAGGGTTATATGATCTGGGGGGCCAGGTTCAGTGAATGTTTTTCATAGTGTTTTCAAGATGTAACTCACCCAGGGAGATTTGTTCCAGATGGATGCAGTGGGAAATGAAAAATAAAATAAAACCCCCTCCAAGCACAATATTGCTCTAAATATTTCTTTGAGGCATCAGCAGGTTTTAAATCACTGGAAGATGTGCACAGGCATTCTCTGCATCATTGTGCCTTTCCTCATCATTTGAAAGAAATTTTAGTGTAAAGAGCTTTTATGCATATATAACTCTATTCTTTTCCTGTTATTGTCAAACTTATCCATTATATTAATAAATAGTATCGAGACAACGTCCACGACAAGCCATGGCGGTAGCAGTGGTGACTTTTAAGTGTTTTAGAACGCATCTGATGCTTTCTCTAGGTGCATCACAATTTCTGTGTCTATGCCCATGCTTTAAAGGTCACAAGCAGTGTTATGAGAGCTTTGTTTCAAAAGCACGAAGTGTGAAATGTGTATGTAATGGAGAAAACAATTACATAGCCAGTAAGGAAACAAATCTGCCTGCCTGTGTATCTACACAAGCTGCTAGGGTGTTTAACAATATTAAACCAGGGATTGTAAATTAAAAATAAAATCAAACCCTGGAAAGTAGTTAGATTTCATGTTTGATATATAGGTTTGTGTGTGTGTTGTGTCTGTTGTGAGTTTATGTGGTGTGTATATGTACACTCACAGACACACACACGTCGACGCAGATACATGTGTGCATGTGTTTTTATGTGTCTATAGAAGCCAGAAGGCAACTTGAATGTCACTCCTCCTCAAGCACTGTCTACCTTGTTTTTTTTCCTTTGAGACAGCGTCTCTTATCAGCCTCTTCTTCGCAAATTAAACTTTGCAGATCTTCGTGTCTCTTTCTGCCCAGTGCTGTGCTAGCAGGTGCACCCCGGGCTTTTCCCTTGGGTCCTGGAGGCTGAACTGAGTCCTCACTGCTTTATGTTAAGCACACTATGGACTGAGCTATCTCCCTCTTCCTGATACATAGCATATAAAATTTAATTAAATAGTTATGTAGATCTGTAAGCAAGAAACTGATTTTAGGGAAGAATATAAAAAAATAATAATTAGGGCTTTACTCAGTTAAGAGCCTCACACACCGAGCTAGGCATTTGAATGTTTCATCTTGGAACTCTAGTTATGCACTCTTAAAATTTAGAAGAAATGAAATCATTCATCGAAATCAGAGATGCATTAGGTATTTGATGAAGAAAACTATGTCTGTTTAGGAAGTGAGTGTTTAACCAGGCACCCATAATGTTGAAGACTGATTGTGTTGAACATGTACTAAAATATACGGTCTTTGCTCCTTGCACCGTGTGTGTGTGTGTGTGTGTGTGTGTGTGTGTATGTGTGTGTGTGTGTGTGTGTAAGTGAAAACTTAAGTCATAGGCTATCAGGTACACACTAACAAACCTCAGGTAATTCCCACAGATTCTAGTAATTACTGAAGCAGTTGACAAAAAAAAATTCCTCTTTCCAGAGATTCTATATTCTCTGAAACAAAAGAACGGTAAATCCATTTCAAATGTTCAGGCTATGCCCATTATCTTTGAGCCTTTCTTCTCAATTGGATTTTTTTTATCTAAAATTGAAATTACATAAGCGTAGCTGAGAGCAAAAGCACCTTTGGTTGAATATCATAACAACCCGAGCATGGGCGAAGTAAGTTGGCTTGCCTCTTGCAAACTGTTCACAGAGGGAGGGCAGTTTGTTGATAGTGGCCTAGAATAAGTGCATAGGGCCAGAGGTCTGCAGCCTGCTGCTGGCTCCAGCTGTCGTGATAACTGTGTTCCTCCTCACAGAACCAAGAGGAGGAGGATGCTGAGTCCTTACCTGTAAGTCCCCAAGCATCTCCTACAGCAGCACTTGAGGTGTGTAGTGATTCAAAGTGCAGCTATTTGAAAAAAACTGATCAGAGATCTCATAACGAGAACTGTTCTAAGTCAATTTGATTGGGGTATCATTGCTAAAATAACAATTTACTTTGGTTTTAGTACAGGAAAATAAAACACATGCCAAGGATATCTTTTTCTTCTAAGTGAGTCTTCAAAGGACAGGAGAAAGCTCTTTGACTTGTGTTCTTCAAAGGATTTGAGCCGTGTCAAAAAAACTTTCCTGTTATGTGTGGATTTGACTTGGGAATGTCATGGAAGGGGCTGTAGCTTCTTCACTCCTGGATCAATGTTAGGTCTTTTGGCCACAGAAGATGTATGCTAAGATTCACCAACAAAGTTTTTTGTAGACAGCAGGAGACTTGCCAAAAGGAAACTGACAAATTGGCAGGTGGAGACGATGCCAGTTCTGATTAACAATTTGGCAGCATTCAGCAGTGTTATTGAAGCAATGCTGGTCTTTCACAAGCAAACTCTTTTCTGGGTGCCATTTGCGCTGATGATTTTGAGGACCCTTCCTTTAGAACTTATTAATTTCCAGCAGACATTGTTGGATAGATGTAGGGTATTCTGCCAAACTACGGCTACTGTGGTCTCCATGCCCATCTTGTGCTTTTCCCTTGTCAGTCACAACTCACCCTTTCAGGGAATTTATGCAAATGTGATGGCTGGAGACGACTATTTAAAAACACTTTATAAGGTGACTATTTGTGGTTTATGCAAGCTTCCTCCTGCTCATTTTGCAGCCCGACCTGCCTGCTGTGTTGATCCAAAAGAAAGTAGTCAGAACTGCTGAGGGGGACCTGAGATCACTGGCATCGTCATTGTTTGAAGGGTACCAAGAGCCGTCGCTTCCTGATTCAGGTGCTATGAAAACGGGTGGAATCTACCTCTCTTCCTCATTTGTGTTTGTGCTCTCATTTTTTTTCTTCATATCTGGACCAAAATTTTCACACGAAAGAAACTAGCCTTTCTTTCATGGGTGGTTAAAACGATATCACCTAGAAATGCTAGTTTCTCCAACTCTGATGTAGGCAGAGTTGACATATGGTAAAACTTATCTAGTATTGTTTAGTACCTCTAAACGTGGGTGTTCTAGCTGTAGATGAAAGTTTTCAAGGCATTTTATGAGTTTAAGGAAAAGAGGTCAGCTCTTCAGTATCATTGTCATTACTGTCATATTTAGAAATGGCAACTTAATTTATTTCAGAGCCTTCTGTGTACTGGGCAAGTGCTTGATATTCCCCAGCCCAGAAATGACAATTTAAAACATATGTTTAAAGATCAGCAACAGTGTCTGATACACTACTATAATATGAGGAAGATGACTCAGGGCTTATAATTTATATCAAAGAAACACACAGACATATTCAAGTGAACAGAAAATTCTAGTTATATAAGTTATTCATGCCAGTGTTTTAATTTTTCATTAAGGTAGTCTAAGATACTCTTTACTGTTAGTTTGCATGTAGTGGTTGAGACAGAATCTTGCCATATAGCCCTGCTTGGCCTTGAACTCATGTAGATTATACTGGTCTTGATGTCACAGAGATCTTCTGCTCTGCCTCCCAAGTGCTGGGCTTAAAGACATGTATTGCAGTATAAAAGATTTCCATACTAGCACAGAATGGAGTATAATACAAATATCAAGTATAGAAATTAGAATTACAACCAGCATGAACAATATCAAGCAAGAAACATATGCTAAATGTTTCAATAGTTATCCTATCCTAAAGAGTCTAAGTCTAATATTAGAAATGGCTTGGCTAAGTCATGAGAGGAGAGTAACTAGGAGTATCTAGTCTTCAACCCCATCAAAGACCTGAGAAGGGAAATAATATTGTTTGAGTAAACAGGAAGTGCAATTAAGCAACTTCCAGAAGGTGCAAGACATGACAGAGACAACAGGCTACCTGGGCAATCACCCAAAGTCTCATTTGCAATGTTGAGGAAACCAACTTTGGCTAAGCCAAGAGTAGCTGACAGACCATTTTCAGATGCAGGAAAAAATGAAAAACCATCTTACCCTGTCTTGGCAAGGTTTGGCAGTCTTTTTGCTTGTTTCCTGCTTCTCCAGCCTGGACACCATCCATTTTGTCAGTGATTGAGGCAGTAGTAGTTCTTTGCCCAAAGGCTAGTTTTGCCAAGAAGAAAACAAACTCCAAGTGGAGTGTCTTTGGTGCCCAACATTCTCTTGGGAATAGATCAATGCTGCCAGGAGCAATCATGTCTCACATCAATAGAATCCTAAGTTAGTTAAATGCCATATTCTACAGTTCTTTGAAGTGGTTGAAGAATACCCATCTATGTGGAATACAATCTCTATGCATCTAAAGAACCTGATTAGTCTAAATATAAGTAGGACAAACATGGATGACTATTGACATATAATTCTTATTACCTATATAGCTTAAAGACTAAGGATTCATATTAAAATATTAAAGTCTTTAACCAAATGTGCAGCAAATGAGGGAAATGACCTCAAAATGTAAGCAGTGTATAAGTATCTAGATCATAGGAAGAAATGTATAGTGTGATATGATAGATATATCCTAAAAGTGCATCAATATACAAAATATCTTAAGCAGAGGTAGAAACATGCATGCATATACAATATGACCAAATTACTTTGCATAGATGCCATATTAGGCACCAAACTGTTGTGGTATGAAAGAGTTCTACACTAGCCCAGAATGGAGTATAATAAAGGTTTGTTTGTTAGGGGGTAAATTCACAGAAAGGATAGTGATTTGCAATACTCTGTGTGTATTTTGGAAACTGGAACTAAATCTAGCAGCCAAGGGGCCCATGCACTCTTTTGCATCTGGATTTATAGTACATGAGACCACATCCAAAGTGGGCCAGTATCTTAAGGCTGTTGACTGAAGGAGTTCCCACAGCAGGCATGTACTACCAAGTGGTAGTACATGATCACTAAGGGCTCTCATAATGTAGCTCAGGATTCTCTGTTACTCAGTGGACTTTCCTTTTCCTACGGAATTATAAGCACGTGCAACCACCATGTTGAGCTGAGGAGAATTTTCACTAGCCAACTAGTGAAATATGATTAAATAGCAAAGCATTCTAAAAGGAAACATAGCTTTCAGACACCACCTTGGTATCCTGCTAAATAAATAAGATATTCAATATCTAGGAATGAACTATTAAAATATGCTAAGTAAAATCAGCCACATGACTTAAGTCATATGTGTATGGATGGGTGAGAGGTATGTGAGGCAAATGGTGTCTAATAGGGATTTTGGAGGCCAGAAAAGAACAATTGTCTTGACCATGGGTCTCCAATAGCTTACAACTATATGTATCCTTACACTTACAATATTGAATGAGAAATTTATTTCTTTATTCCTATTTGTGTGTGTGTGTGTGTGTGTGTGTGTGTGTGTGCATGTTCATGCAGGCAGTATATACCATGGAAGTTCAGATGTTAGAGGACTGCTTTCAAGAGTTGATTATTCTCTTTCCATTCCAGGATCCTGAAATCAATTCAGGTCATCAGGTGTGTGCAGCAGGTTTTTTTATCTGCTGAATTATCTCTCTGGATGGAATTTGACTTTAGTCTGTGGATTTAAACATCTTGCCTTTCTGTGTTCCTATTTTTGAATTCTATAGAAATATCAGCGAAAACAACCTGGAATTTTGAGCCAATGCCTCTAATAATGTTCAACAAGTTTGTATCCTTAGAGATTTGGGACCTTTAAGCAAATAGCTCTAGAAATTGTGCTGAGGCTTTTGAGAATATGCAAGAATGTCACAGGTTCAGGGAAAGGACGGTTTGGACCTCTTGAAAATATAGCAGAGAATGGCTATGCATGGATGATCCTGTGTGTCTTTCTGGCCTGGAAAGCTGTGATCTGTGGGTTCTGCTTCATCATGTCTGCTTCAGAGACAATTCTCTGTAACTTGAAACTTAAATTAGCAAATTCAGCATCAGAGTAAAGGTAAGCAGGGAGTCTACATTTGTGAGAGAGTAATTAGCATATAATTCGAACTATGTGACGGAAATAGCCTGACCAACAATGTTCTTTAATTTCTCTCTCTGTTATGTGTTTATCATCTATTACTTACTGATCATTTATCAATCATCAATCTATCTATTTTATCTGTCTGTCTGTCTGTCTGTCTGTCAATCTATCATCTACTTAACCATCTATCATCCGTCTGTCTGTCTACCTATCATCTATCTATCTATCTATCTATCTATCTATCTATCTATCTATCTATCTATCATCTATCTATCTATCTATCTATCTATCTATCTATCTATCTATCATCTACCTACCTGTGGGAGGGGGAAGTGTCTGGGTATTGAATCTAGAGCTTCATGTATACTAGGTATACACTCTATGGTTGAACTACATCTTCAGCCAATTATTACATTAAAATTGCAATCTTAGATCAATCAATTCAATCACAATAATGTCTTGAATATGTTCTAGTTCCTCTATGTTGCTTCACTCAACCATGGATCATGGAGAATTCATTTGCTGGTCATTCCTAATCTTGTTTTCATTGAATCTGACCTTTAAACGTCTCTTAATATGTAAATGTATAGAATCGAGGTCTAAATTTTAACAGCAGACTGTTCTGTCTTTTCCTGATCTCAGAGTGCCATAGTCTACCTAATGTAAATATTGAAGTAAAATCAAATGGAATTAAGGCTTCGGCAATGCAATTAGGAAGCTAAATGGAGTGAAATTAAAGACATTTAAAATACAGTGTTTTGAAATATTTGCTGGATCTTAAGAAGAATCCCAATTTTCTACCAGCATAAAGTCATAACAGGGTTTCATGTAAAATACGTTTTTCATTAATAACCAGAGGTTATATAATTATATAAATTCATGCACAGAGTCAGAGAGTATGCCAAGAATTATCAGCAGACAATTTTCATTTATTAGTATTTTCTAATGGAAAATTAGTTACTGGGATTTTTTTTCTTGGTGAGCAAATATAGCTTTGATTGTATAAGGGGAGTCATCTTATAGGGCTGCAAGCTTTCACACAAAGGTGGGAAGAGCAGATGGGAGATGGTGCTATTATATTACAATTATAATGTAGTCCTGCAAATAGGTGTGAAGAATCACTCTTATAAAACTGCACAGCTGCACCTGTGTGGTTGCTGTAACTTAATAATTTTTTGCTTTGGAATCTATATTTATTTTTCTTGGGCTTCAGATCTTTTTCCATGCATTCACTGGGTCCTGCATTTGTGGCTGAGACAGACAGAAAAACTGCTCATAAAGCTAGGTATGGGGTGGGGTGGGGTTAAAGTTTGAGGCAGGGATGCAGGTGTTCTCGGAGTCCTTTAGACTAAAGGCCAGAAGGTAACAAGCACCAGGAGGAAAGGCAGAAGTACAAAACACACATCTGGCAGTCACTTTATTGGGGTAAAAATTACTTACATGAAGAAGTGGGGACTCCAGCATGAGCAGACAACTCCACATGCTTATGTCTGCAACTCCCCTAGACTGTCCTAGATCGCTGGATATGTTAGTTAATGGATATTGCTTCAATTTCTTGTGCCATGTGTTTCTTGAAAAGTTACAAACTAAAACTTCAACATTGTTCCTAAGAGTTAGTGTGAAATGAATATGACATGGTCCTTTTGGGTTTTAGGTTTTTAGGTTTTGGGTTTTTAGGTTTAAGTTTCATGGCCCTCACCAACGTGTAGACTTGTGCGGACTTTGTAGTGTACAGCTCGGTGTGTGGAGGGATCACCGCTACGAGGATCGCCACTACAGCACCTGGAATTGTGCAGAACACAATCTGGACAGCTGCTTCAGCTACTACAACATATCTGATCCTTTTTTCCTACTCAGTATTTGGGGTTCATGAGAGAGGGGTAATCTAATCATATGATAGAGTTTTCATTTTTAATTACAAGTCAGAGGACTGTGTATAATTGCTGTCATGAAAAGAGTAGCTAAATAGCCATTCTAATAACTCACCATTTCATCCTTGCTGGACTATGTTTTTATGACCTTAGGAGGAACCAATGTATAGCTGGACTTTCTCTCCCATCTTACATTAATGGATTTAATCACTGCTATGGCTTGAATATAAAAGTCCCTGTTCTGGTTTCCTTTATGTTGCTGTGAGAAAAAGACCCTAACAGAAAGCAACTCATGAGAACAAAAGGGTTCTTCTTTCATCTTATACTTCTAGCCCGAGTCCATCATTGAGGAAGTAAGGCATGAGCTTAGAGGTAGGCCTGCTTGTTTTACCTCTAAGAGAGAACTCACAGAGACAAAGAGGCAAAGCAAAAACTATGGAGAAATGCTGTGTGATCGTTCACTTACCCAGGCTCCTGTCCAGGGAATAGTGCTGCCCCCAGTACTTTAAGCCCTCGTAATGTTGAAATAGGAGCGGCGGGGCTGCGTCCCCAACACCCCGGCCGCTTGCTAGCTCATGCCTGAAATAACAACACACAAACTGTATTCATTTAAGAACTGCTTGACCCATTTCTATCTAGCCTCTTCTAGGCTAACTCTCTCACCTGGACTAGCCCATTTCTAGTAATGAGTGTAAGCACCCCAAGGTGCACTTACCGGGAAGATTCTAGCCTCCGTCCATCCTGGTGTCTCTGCTCCAGAGAGCAGAGCTGTCCGGTCTCTCTGGGAGCAGAGCAGAGTCTGACCTCACTTCCTCTTCCGCCCAGAATTCTATTCTGTTTATTCCACCCACCTATGTTCTAAGCTATGAGGCCAAGCAGTTGGTTTATTATAATTAACCAATTACCTTCCTCCATCATCGTACATTAAGAATCAAGACAACCCTCCTCAGGATGTACATAAACCAATATAATATGGGCTGTCCCGCAGGAGAGACTCCCTTCACAGGTGGGTCCAGGCTGAAGCAAGTTGACCACTAAAGATAAGTAGGACAACCCCCGTATTTTAATAGTAGGTCTCCAGCCAATAGGGCATTTACAAAAGTTCTGGAAACTTTAAGAGGTGTAATTTAGCTGGGAGGAAATAGATAACTGGGTGAAAGTCCTTGGGGGTATTTTATCCTGGGATTCTTTTCCTGTCTATCTGCTTCCTGATTGCCCATGAAGTGAAGAATACCTTTTGCTCATGTTCCTGCCACTCTGATGTCCTGTCCAGGTGCATAGATAGAAGAGTCCATGGGAAACTCTGAAACTGTCCAGTAAGATGGGTCCTTCATTGTTTAGCTCCTATCAAATATTAGCCACAAACCTGGGTAACACAGTCCCTCCCCTGGGATGCACGTTCTAGGGAATCTGTTGTACGGTGTCATCACTCAGAGGACTTTTACTACAAATTGTCCTACCTTACAAATGACAGGGAGTTTATAAATAATGCAGATTCATAATCTCCATTAACAACACCAATAGCAGCAAAAATCTAAGGTGGGGCCTGGGGACTCTTAAGACCTGCAGTGGTATATCATATTTCTTACTTTCCTATTGTAAGATTAACTCTGTCACCTCGACTCAACTTCTGCTATACCAGTGTCTGTAACTAAAGCCAATGTGCTTGGTCAGGTACCTTATTGCAGCGTCCTCAGTCCTGCACATGGAGGAGAGTTCCTTATGTTTCTTTTTGCAAATCATTTCATTGTACCATGGTCTTCGGGCCATTTTATTTGAATTACGGGTGTTCTAAAATACAGGGCCAGATTCCATCCATAAAAGAACTCATTAGCTAACAGCGGTCTGTCCATTCCTCTTCAAGAACAGGAAACATTTTCTTTTCCAAAGAAATCAGAGGGAGTTATGTCCAGGGTAAGAAAGCCCGGTGAGGTTCTTCCTCCCTGTATCTGAAGATGCAGAGTACTTGCCTGAACACACCGTGTCATGAAAGCCACACAGCTTAACTATGTTTAGTCACTGATGAGGGAACCTGACAGTCAGTAAAACCAACTGAACATCCCAAAGTCACACAGGGGTTTGACCAGAGCAGAGTTCCAGTTTCTTTTCCTTCCTTCCTTCCTTCCTTCCTTCCTTCCTTCCTTCCTTCCTTCCTTCCTTCCTTCCTTCCTTCCTTCCTTCCTTCCTTCCTTCCTCCCTAGCTCTTGTAGTCCAGGCTGGCCTCAAACTCACAGTGATCTGCCTGCCTCTGCCTCCAGAGTGCTAGGATTAAAGGCTTGCGCCACTACTGCCCCCTCCCACCCCAGCTCTCCAGTTTCTTATGATTACAGCTGAGTACCATCTTTTCTGGATCCTCCCCTTAATACCTCTCCCTTCTTCTCTCTCCTCCCTCTCTTTTTCTCTTCTTTTCTCCCTCCCCCATCCCTCCCTCCCTCCCACCCTCCTGTCTACACTACTGTGTCTTTCTCTAAAGTATATATTTGTGGCTGATGAGGAGGGCAGAGAGAGATGTATGCATTTCTACCTGCTCAGTCACAGGCAGAAGAGATGCTCTGTGGTATGTATGAAGTGTGTGGCAATGTGTGCACAGTTCCAATGGGTTGTAGGTAAAGGAAGACTCTTCCAGGCCTGAAGGTGCCATTGGTTGTCATCATCTCATCTGGTAGCCATTTTGCCAGAGACAGATGCCTAAACTTTAGCCAGTAAGCCACAGCCACATGATGATACACAGATTAATAGAAATATATTAAATTTATATGTAAGAGTTAGCCATTAAGAAGCTAGAGCTAATGGACCAGGCAATGATTTAAATAATATGGTTTCTGTGTAATTATTTTAGTTCTGGGCAACTGGGCGAAGCAAGTGGCGCCCTCCTCCAACAGCAGGTGGTCCTAATCTGCAGTCTATGAACTCCATAGACATGGATGTAACCTACTGTTTCAGGCTTCAAAAATTATCTTTCTTTTGCTTCCAAACCAGTAATTCTAAACTTCTAGTGTAATATTTCACTAGACAGAAATAGGCACCACAAATTCATTTGACAAGATACAAATGACCACACTTGTGTTTGCAGTCAAGGTGTGACTAGTATAAATGCTGATTCTATTGAAGTAGAATAGCTGTGGGAAGGAACACTGACCCAGTGCACTAGATGCTAACATTTGGGCAGGATGTTGCCTTATTTGTGGATTTTTTTTATCTGCTTTTGTTTGTGAGCATTTTGTCAATTAGTGTTAATGGTAAAGATGTTGTTTCATCATTCTTCATAGAAGTCTCTAATATATTGGAGTCTTAGTTTAGGGTACTGTGTAGGGGAAAATTGTAGATGATTGCTTCATCTCCGAGTCTTCCTCTGGCTTTCCATCCTGTTTCTGGAGTCACTAGCTAGATTCACACACATATCATAATTAAATAATTAAAGTGGTACATTGAACTGTCTGCATGTGTCTCTTTCTTTCATTTCATTCCACCTGCATGCATTAGCTTTCTGTGAATGCCTCCCTAATCTTCTCCTCAATGGAGTCATGGCTCATTCCACAGTGAATGATTTATGAATTCCTTAGCTTGCCAATCAAAACTAGTTATTCTGTACATACAAGAGATATGAGTACATTACACAGTGTAATACTTAAACCTGTGGTAAAGATATATCCTTGTCCTCCTTTTCTAGATAAGGAAAGAGGATCTCAGGGAGTTTGAGTAATAACCTACAATAACACAGACCGTTACTGCTAGATGAATGCTTGGAACTGATCTGCCTGTTACAGTCTTCTAGTTGAAGTTCTAGGCTAAGTTTCCTACAAAGAAATTCTAAAATGTAACTCCAATTTACCTCTTGGCCTTAATGCCAATTCCTGTCCACAGGTGTGAGCATCATTAATTCTAAGCTCTTCAGAAAGCATATACTACATGCCTGGATACATTGATTTGTAAGTGATTGTAGGTTCCTACCAAGTCACTGCTTAAGGTCAGGTGCTGATCTGAGGTTTTCTGATCCAGGCCCTTAGAAAAAAACCTCATTCCCTTCCTCCACCCTGTGATATTTTAAGTGACTTCTTTTCATATTCTTCACTTCATGAGAATTGCCTCATACCCTGCTAACTGCTGTGTCTCCTCAAACCACTCCAACCAATGGAGATTTCTTCTTCTCTTGATTTGAAGCTGTGTAAACTTGAGAATATTACTAATTTCTCTAAACTTTAGTTTCCTTATCTACAAAATAGGATTATTGATATTACCTCAGTCATAGATTTACTGGAAGAATTTAGCTCTTTATTATACTATGAGCAAATGCATCTGGCCTTGGTTCTCCAATCTTCCTACCTTAGCTTTGGAAAGTGTGTGCCATTAGACATAACTAGGAAGTATCATTGTCTTGAGGGATGGAATGATGACTTTAGGAATGATCAGCTCATGTCATCCCAATAAAGTCCTTGTACCTGGAATAAATTAAGACCATAGTGATCTTTAGGATTTTAGAAAATACAAAATATTAGAAAGAGCTCAGACTCTCCTCTAATATTTCCCCCATTATGTACATGAGACTTCTAAACACAGGTATACTATTAAAGAAAGGACACACTTATGTTGAGAAGACAAGCAGTCTTCAAAAAATGTGTGGCTGCTGGAAGAAACTGACACAGGGTTAGAAAGCATATGTCAAATATTTGACATTTTTAATGATTTTTTTTGGAGTAGGCAATAGTCAATAGAATTTGTTTTTAGAAGTGGATAACAAGAACCAAATGTGTTAACTTAAGCAAAAATGAATATGCACATAAAAATCCAAGGTAGAGGCCCTGTAGACTCAGGGATGCAGCTGGTACCAGTGAAGCCTAGCCATCCTCAGTTAGTCTGGTAAAATATTCATAGAAATTTTAGCTAGGGAGCAACTCTAGTGAGCCTTAATAGGGATTCATTCCCATTTTTGATCACCTGATTTGTATAGAGCTAGGAATGAGATGTTCTTCTTGGCCTGTGTGGGTTCAAATGCTTGCTATCTTCTGTGAGCACAGACACAGACTCTGACGTAGAGGAAGAATCACTTGCAAAAAATGCACAAAAGATGGTGAACGCTTATAAGAACTGAAGTGAAAGCATTCATCTTATTCAGGGCTAAGACACCGGGGATGGAGAATTCTGATAAAATGAACCACATGAAACTTTAATATCCTTACGTCCACGATCCCCAGGAGACAGGGCACCCTTGGTGGCATTGCTAAGCAATGTCCCGCTTCTGGTTTGGCAGAGTGGAAAAGTGAGTCTCAGAAAAGGGAGGGTCATGCATTTTACCACCTCAGCATCATCAGCCATTCCCAGACTGCAACCTGCAACCAGCTTTTCTACTTGCTAGGTTCTTGCCATGACAACTGCTTGTTAGACTCACATAGGAAGACACCTTGTCCTCTTCTCCAGTGTGGAGCCAAGCTGACTGTCTACTTGTGAAACATGGCCACTTATTCCTCCCTGCTACAGTCACTGCATGTCACCACAGCAGAACGAGACAGCATTCCTATTTCCTGCTCGAGCTCTGCCGAGACAGGGTTGCCTTCTGCAAGCCCCTGTGCTGCAGAATGGCTCCCAGTTCTGTCCTCTCATGCTTGCACCCTGAGGAGCCCCCTGCCATGCTGCAGACTACCTTCTGCTGTCTCCTTCTTTGGAGTCAACTGCTTATTTATCCACTCACATTTTTCCTTCATTAAATAAAATTACTTTTTTCTTTATATAAACTGGGACTTAGGGTGGGATGTTGAGTTAGATGGGGGGAAAGACAGTCAGTCTCCAAATTATCAGCAGGCAAGAGTGTCAAGGGCATTCCTGAAAGGGAATGAGAGCCAGAAAACTCTCATGGATGTTTGAATGAACAGAGCTTAGTTGTGTAGAGAAATAGGAGCTGTTCAGGTGAGGGGAATAGAAACCACAAAGGATCAGAGCACCAATAGATTGGAACCAGGGTAACTGGGTGCAGCATTTGTGATATATATATATCACAATATATTAGAAAATGAAAAAATGGATAGAGCCAAGCAAAATGTCTTGGGACCTCTATATATAAAGGGGTCTCTGATCTTTGCCCAAAAACTAGTTGGTTCTTTGCTGCCTTTCCTTCCTTTAGCAGGCAACTTTTCAATTTCAACTATTGCAGTTTCTTCCACTCGAGGATTTTGGGAAACTGTGTTGATTTCTCTCTGGCTTTCCTTCTGTGTGACAGTGTATATTGTTGAAGTCACCAGAACACTGGAATTCCAGCTCTGCTTGGCTGTCCTTAAATTCATGTCCTAACACCAACTGTGTGGAATAGACTTGTAATCCTAGCACCTGGGAGGCTGAGGCAGGAAGGTCAAGAGCCTAAGATTAGAATGTTATACACTGTAAGATCCTGTTTCAAGACAAAACAAAACATCTCCCCAATCTACAAACCCCACAAACATGCCTGGACAATGAATCACATCCTGAGACATACATATCCTCTTGAGTGACTTTTAGGAAATTCTCCCCCTGAACTAGTTCTTCCTGAATGTTCTTTCTTCTCTGCGTCTATAGATCGTCCACCCAATCCTCAGTGTGAATAAATTCTAAGTCCTGAGAGACAGAGCAGGGGCTGACCTTTGAGCTGATGGAATAGACACCCACCTCTTAGGGTTATCGAATTTTGAAGCGAGAACAATAGCCAGAATCTACTGGGAACCTTTGGGCATGAAACCATGATTAGAATTACTTCTTGAGAATATTTTAGCATGAGGAGGGGTATGAATTTAGGCAATAAGCACTACTCTCAACACCTCTGAGCCAAAATCCCCAGCTTGAGGACAGGCTAGAAGGTCTTTATCTAGAGATTCCAAGCACGTTTTGATAAAGTTTAAAAGAAAGAGACCAGGAAAGAGCATAGAGTATTTCCCATGCTTGCTGGCCTTTCTTCTCGCTACCTCTAGTAGGGAGGCCTCTAGCTTGTAAGAAATATGATGGGCAGGGTGATTACAGCTCTATTTACAAATTTCCTTAGCAAAGCATAATCTAGAAGGAAAGGAGTTGTAGTTATGGGGCAGCTGGGAGAAGAAAGTGTCCCCCTAGGACATAAGAATTCAGAGGTTGAAAGTGTCCTCAGAGAGGAGGAAATCTCCCAGCTATGTGAGAGGGTTGGACTACATCCTAGTTTTAATTATATTACTGTGATAAAATACTCTGGCAAGATGGAACTTAAGGGAGAAAGGGTTTATTTCAGCGGAATTCCAGGTTGCCATTCCTTAGAGCGAGGGAGTCACGGCAGCAGGAACTGGAAGCAGGTGGTCACATTGCATCCACAGGAAAGAGCAGAGAGAAACAAAGGCATACATGCTCACGTCCTTACTTGGGCTTAACTTGACTTCTCCACTCCTATACAGTTCCGGATGCGGTGCCTAGGGAATAATGCTGCCTACAGTGTGATCTGGAACGTCTCACATCAACTAACTTAAATAAGACGATCCTTTACCCATAGGTTCAATATAGATAGATACTCCCTCACTGAGACTTTCCGTGTCTTGTCAAGTTGACAAAGTTAAACACTACAGGCTGGAAACGCTAGCACATATTAAGAGTGTACTGTAAGTAAACCCCAAAGGTCAAATACTTAAAATTTATAGCATAGGTAAATGTACATTTCCCCTTTGTCTCTTAACTTCCATGTGTTGAGAGAAGTACCTGGGGTGCTGTGGAAGGAATAGCTGGCAACTTTCATTCTGAAAGTGTCTGGTGTGACAATCTGGCTCCTTCTCTATTCTGATCCCATTTGTATCTAAACTCGTGGCCATAATTGACTTTGACTTTATTTTTGCTTTATTGAAGAGGCTACTTGTAGTAAACAGAATGATCTGATTTTTATGGACACTTTTTTTGTTAAAGGGAGGTGGAGCTTCGTGCATTGTGCTTTATGGGTTGGCCTCTATTCTACCCTGCTGTCTTCAGCAACCCCATTCACATGGGGGCTCCACAGGGCTTCTTCTGGCACATTCCAGTGCTGCTGCCTGGGCCTCTGCTGGTCCTCTCTGAGGACACCGTTCGTGGACGAGAGATATTTATACTACCTTGTGAATATACCCGTGAGAAGCATGTTTACTGTACCTCAGGTCTGTTAACTCACTGAAATTGCCTCCCCACTGAGAGAAACTGACAAACTCAGCAAAGCCAACTTCCCTCCATGTGTTTCCCTCCATCAAGTGCTACTCTCAAGGATGGAGCTTTTGGACAAAAAGCTGTTCTGAAGGAATCTATGCCAAAAGAAATCTCCAGAGCATTCAGGGCTGAGAGGAGTAATATGTAAGGATGACAAACAGGAGGTAGGGATGCTACTTGCTCTCCACGCCTGTGAAGGGCAGACATTGCAAATCACCCATGGGTCCCTTTGCCACTGAATCTTAATACCAAATAGGGCCTGAGAGACTGTGCCACAGTATAGGCCTGGAGATATTTCTAACCA
Organism: Alexandromys fortis; assembly: GCF_014885135.2. Taxonomy (NCBI): domain Eukaryota; kingdom Metazoa; phylum Chordata; class Mammalia; order Rodentia; family Cricetidae; genus Alexandromys; species Alexandromys fortis. Next base: position 7,141,500 of record NW_026067895.1, read on the forward strand.
GTTAGGGGTGGTACTTGGGATGATGTCAGCTTGCTCTCTGATTAGCACTCTCTGCTTCGTCTCTCCCTCTGCTGATTCCAATAGGTAGGGGGGGTGAAGAGTGACAGGAAAGGACTCACTGCCTCTGCCCCCGCCCCACGCCCTCACGCTATTAGCCTGTGGAGAACTTCTCTTCTGTGTAGACTGCTGACATGAAGCAAGACACATTAGAACCCTGTAAAGATCATGACTTTTGAAGTGACTTGGGGAGTGGAAGGAAAAATGTCAGTTTTCTGAGTTTCTTTGAGTACCAGTCTTTGTAATCATTCCTAGGATATCTTGAAGGATATAATTTCCTTTATTTATTCCTTCTCCCGCTTTTTGACGTAACTAGGGGTGGAACCCAGGGCCCTGCACATGCGAGACAAGGGCTCTCCCACTGAACTTCGCCCCAGCTGTCTGTGCTCTTGACAAGTTTCCTAGTGAGTGAATGCGAAATTCCTAAAGCAAGGTTTTGTTCTTTACTTTCTTAGTTGAGGTCTCACGTATCTCAGGTGGACTCAAATTGTGTAGCTGAGGTTGGCCTTGAACTCCTGATCCTCCTGCCTCCCCTATGCCTAGTTCCAGGCTCTGTGAAGTCGAATTTGTTTTCAGTTTCTTTCCTTAGGTAAGATGTGACACATATTTATCCTCATGATGCTTGTTTAGTTTAAGCAATGTACCTGTCATTGGCATACCGATATATTTTTAGATGGTTCAGAAACTTAATTTTGGAGGGTATATTTAGAGAAATTAATATGTGTTACTGAACGTCAAATAAATCTTGAGAACACTGGCAATAAGAAGGCCCTGGAATCCAGCCCTGCAGTATTTACAACTGTCTCTGTCTCTTTGGGCTGATTTTTATGAGTGGAGACTTTGCTTCAATTTTGGATTACTTCTTCTTTTGTTTTGTAACTATTGGACGATTTCCCCAGCTCTGTAAATTTATTTCACATGTGTCGTTCCGAGTAACCCTTTCCTGAGCGATTGTCCATGTGTGTGGCTCTGCCACAAATAATTTAGGCTGCAATTTCATTTTTCCTATGCATCCTCCCTCCCTCACATGTGTCCTGTTTGCCGTCACGGTTGTTGTGAGGTTACGGATTCTACTTCTTCTCGGAATCTAATATTCTTTGGACAATATTCTGTGGCCTCAGAGAGACACGGGTGAAACAGACACCAGGAAATCTGTTCTCTGAATGCCCCCTCTTTCCTTGGAAAGGAAAAAAAAAACAGGATCAAATTCTGAATGCATGACTTTCCTAAGTTGTTAGAAACTATTTATTAAATTTATTCCACTACTATCCTGGGAGAATTCTCCTTTTAGAACAAAATGACTAGGGACTGCTTCAGCTGCTTGGATGAGTTTAAGAGACATTTTCCAATGATAGCCATCATTCTAGACACACATGTCAGCGCTATGACTCACTTTTAAATCCCTGGAATGTGGGAGTCTTTCAAACACACATTAAGTCCCAGAAGAAGTCAGGTAGCCCAGGACCGTGTGTTGAGATTACAGCAGAGACTCAGAACGCTCTCCGATAGAAATGCAGAGTGATTTCAGTGCCCATGAACCCCAGTATCTGTGTAGCGTTTCAAGCATACACTCTGCCAAACCAAAGCAGAAAGCCACATGGCAGCTTATCCGTTTCTCTCTGTGTACAGTTCGGGCCCCCTCCCCTACCAATGTTTGAAATAAACTGAGTAAACAGAGCACAGTGGGTTACCTGGGGAGTGTACTAATCAGAAATATTTTCACTCATGGGGTAAGGCTTTACATAACGCGCTGGGAGCTGTGATTTGAACCACCCATTGTAAGCAACAGAGCATTGCAATGAGAACACACTCAGGCGGGGCTCCAGATTCACCTTTTCCCTGCTAGCTGCTATGTAAAACTTAATCACAAGCTGCAAACGCCTCTCGTTCTCTGCCTGTTGGGCACAGCGTCCAAATGTCAGCTGCGTTCTTGGTTCGTACTTTCCATTATGTTCTCCTCTGCTCTCCAAGTGTCGGGAGATAATAATAATAATAAAGGAGCGTGTTCAAGATATGGGTACAAAATGAAATTTAGTCTTGTGCACTGTACATTTCAATCTTGGTGGCCGGCTTCAGCCCACCACTGCGTGGCTGTGTCCAGATCTTTTATGTAATAATTTACTTCTCTGGCATCAATACCATAGGGCATATGGAAAGCATTTCTCTTTATTTGTCTTCCTAAACACATGTTTTTCTATCAACTGTGTCCTATAACATTTATGTCCGGTTTAGATTTAAAATGATTTGAGTACTTCCATGTTTAGCAACCAGATTAAGAAGCAAAAGGCTTTCAATATATCCTAACCTCAACTACTGACCTGCTTTTAATATTCTCCTCTCTGGCTGCTCAGGGATAATTACCCAGCAATTGTTATTATCTCTTGCATTTCTATAGAGATTTGCTTATTGATGTTTTCAAAAGCAATTTTTTCAACATGTATGAATTATAATTTATTTTATTCAACATTATTCTTGAAGATCTGTCTGTATTAATGTTTAATTAGTTTTACCACTGCACAGTATCATGCGAATATGATATCATGTATTGTATTGGTATTGTAAGAAAAAAAAAACATTGCACTATTGAGCCATTCTCTTGCCAAAGGACATTTTGAGTTGGTCTTGATATTTTCCCATTTCACTTATCATTGTTAGGGAGGTTTCTAACCCATATTTCCTGAGAGATTTGACTAAGTTTCTCAGAGGTACAATACCTGGGAATCTCTTTAATCATATAGCTTCAGTATTTTCGAATCTCTCTGATATCGTGACTTTGCATTTGCTTTGTATTTAATTTTAAAAGCATGTAGCTGGGACATCAAACTGCGTGTTCAGTCTGTCATTGATTTCTTTGTTTGTTACAGGCTGAACCAAAGGCCCCAACGTCTAGGTAAAAATCACAGATACGTACAAGAACCTTTTGGCAGCTTTGATATTTTCAACTTTTCTGCTTGCTTTGCTCAAGCGTGGCTTGGCTGGATAGGGTTCATTTTCATTCATCAGTGTGACACAGGGTTTCTGTACTCGCTTTCCCCTAAGGCCTATCTCATCTCTGCAATGAATTATCGTCCTCTGTATAGCACTAGTTATTAGTCAATGATCATGTATCTATGATCATGACCTTTTAATAAGAAGAGTCCTGCCTCTTCTTATAAAAAACTATTTATTATGATAAAAACACACCTATTATACCATGTGTCATCCTAGCCATTTTAAAGTCTTTTTGTCTCTGTTTTGTTTGATTGAACCTAGCATCTTCCAGATTTATCATGTAGTAGCAAGTGTTAGAATCCCTTCCTTCCCTTCCTAGAGCTGACTAGTATCCTGTGGTACATATGTATGCTACATGTTAGTTCTCTATTTACCAGGTAAGGAATCTGCAGTGTGCTTCGAACAATGGGTATCATGGTGAGCATTGATGCTCTAGGTACTGGTAGGCAGCTGTTTCTTTAAAGTCCTTCTTTCAGTTCATTTTAGATGATGCCCAGAAGTCAGCCTCTTGAAATACTTCCTCTCCTCCCCCGTGAGCCTTTTACCCCCATGCCTTTTCACGCCACGGGCATCACCTGAAGATCAGCATGAGGGCCTGACACATGATCTAAGTCTTCCCTGAGGGGAGCCCCAGAGTGGATCTGGGATAATTTGGACCTTTCTATGGGAAACAGCTCTGAAGCTCTGGGTCTTCAGTGGCTAGGTGTTCTGTCACATGTGGAAGACCCTCCCCTGGGTTGAGAAAACAAAGCCCCCAGTGCAGAAAGGAGTTGAGAGGAGCAGTTTCTGAGCTTGTCTTTTCGTTCCTTTCAGTCATGTCTGTTTCACTCTCCTTCCTGGACAGTTTTGAACAGAAAGTCTGGATTTTATACTAAATAGTCTAACAGCACCACAGTTACACCTGATTGGTGTAAGTTCAACCTTGGGTTTACCAAAGGATGATACCGACTCCCAAAGTTCTGAAAACCAGTACAATGAGAAAGACCGCAATGACGGAGACACAGTGAGCAGCGCCTTTGGTTTTCACTGAAATGGACAGTGGGGAACCCGTGAGAACAGAAAGTAAGACAATTAAGAGATGATAATAGGTTAGAAGCAGAAGGGATGTACACTTAACACCACTGCTTGGTGAAGAAGTTTATCTAAACTACAAAATTGGGAAGTATGACCAATATGTAAATATTATTAGTGCTGTGATATTGTTTTATGAAAGAAAGCTTCTTGGCATACTCCAAGAAAGGGTTCCATTCCTAGAAGCACACATTTATGTGTGTGCATGCACTTACATGGCCTGAATGTAGGGTAATGTGTTACAGTAGTGTTTCAGGGATATCCCGACTTATCGGGAAGCCAGCATATACTTAGAACTGCAATGGGACGGTTCTGGAGGGGAGGAGCTGCAATATAAGACAGTTCAACTCTGAAGATTAGAGTCTGAAGATCAGACAGCTCAGCCCTGGAGGAAAGGTCTCCTGACTACCAGGAAGCCAGGCTACCTGAAGCTGGGGTGCGGTGGGGGATGGTCTCTCCGTAGGATATAGTGATCCTGCTCTTCTCCTGGAGAGCCGCTACTGCTGAGTTCTGCTCTGTTCCCTTAAGGGAACGTCAGAGCAGAGATATCTGCTTCTTCTTTGGCCCAAGATGTTTCTTCTTTTGCTAAGATTCTGCTAAAGGGAAGCCTCCACTGCAGGAATGTAGCACTCTCTCCAGTGAAGAAAAGTTGTTACTATTTTCTGCTCCACCTTGCTCAGCCCCCTTAAGGAACATCATAACAAGTTTCATCTGTTCTGCTCCACTTTGCTCAGCCCGTGCCCCCTTCTCGCCTCTTAAGGAGCATCCTAGCAAGGTTCTTCTGTTCTGCTCCGCTTTGCTGAGGCCCCTTAGGGAGCATCTCAGCCAGGTTTTTCAGCTCAGTCCCCTAAGGGATGTCCAATCCAGGTTCTTCTAGTCTGCACTGGTGAATGAAGGTCGTCGTCATTCAAGACTCTTGAGAAAGAGATTTATTTGGGAAGGAGGAGTCCAGGAGAGTGGCAGCCTCATGGCAGCTTTAGGGCAGCCTTTAACTGAAGTGGTGGAGAGGCTTATGTGGGGCTTCTTGGGGGCGGGGTTTTCCCAGGGAGAAGGGGGATTGGTTAGTTTTCCCTGCTTAGGGACTGGTTGGTTTATGGCCAAACTGTGTTTCTTTCACTGTTTTTTTTTTTTTTTTTTTTTTTTTTTTTAAAGCCTTTTGACTCTCATCTTAGGACCAGGGCACAGTTCTTTCAGTGGCTCTGATTCTATGGAACAAAGTGTGTTTCTTTGTTACTAATTTCAGAGTCAGGGCATGCTTCTTTGGTTCTGGCTTCAGGGATAGAGATGTTTCTTTCCTGGCTCAGGCCTCAAATACAGGGTGTGATTCTTTCACTGACTCCAGGTTCAGATTCAGGGTGCTCAGTGATTGGCTGGTTTCCTGCCAAGGTATTGGTTGGTTCATTTGGGCAGTTGGGCAGGGGCAGAGGTGGCTCTGACTTCGTGGCCAAACTTTCACAGGTCCTTTTAGCTTTTGACTCTAATCTTAGGACCAGGACATATTTCTTTCACTGGCTCCGATTCTAGGGACTAAGTGTGTTTCTTTGATACTAGTTTCGGAGCCAGGGCACATGTCTATAGGCCTGGGTTCAGGGATAAAGATGTTTCTTTCCCTGGCCCAGGTCTCAAGTACAGGATGTGTTTCTTTCTCTGACTCTGGGTTCAGAGTCATGGTGCACAGTAATTGACTGGTTTCCTGCTTCAGTTGTCCCTTTTACCCTACACTGAAGGAGATACAGAGGAAAAACGGATTTGTACTCTGTAAAAGTAGTTCCCAGAAAAGTAACCAGATCTCCATGTGAACGAACCAGAGAGTTCATATAACTGGCGAAAGTTACATAATAAATGTTGAAAATTTTTACTAGTGATTTATTACATTATGAAGATCCATCACTTATCAAACCCTTGTAAGCCTGAGAATGCACTCAAACTTTTGCTGTAATGAAGTCCTTTCATTCATCTATGCCCAACATTTTTTACAAGAGGGGACTAGTATATGGGCTTTGGTTTCCTATTGGGAGAACTGCCTACATCTTCGCCTGAGTTCTGGGAGCGTGGTACACATGCTTCATCCATATCCTGGCAGAACATCACAGAAAGCAGCCTGCTACTGGATTATACTCCCTGTATGTAAGGTCCGTGTTTTTGGTAATCCCTACCTTATGCCCAATGGGCAGTCACACAGGAGATTCTTAGCAACGCGGGTGTTCTAAGGGGCCACCTGTGGTTTTACCAACGTCAACAGATACTCCAGTTTCATCCATCTACCAAGTTGGGAATCTGTGTCTTTTGAGAGAATAACAATGCTCCTGGGTGTGTGATGATTTAAGGCATTAGTCCCAGCTGCTGACCCAATCCTTTGAGACTTTAAGAGTTTTGCACAGAAATTTTTTATTGACACAAACCTTTAATTACACAAGTGCTTCCTGATCTGAATACCTGAAGCCTTGAGAAATTCATTTGATGCCTTAAAGAAAATACTTGAGTGAGAAACTAAACCTTCAAAGAATGTTCTTGTGTTTTAAAGAAAAAAAAATCTAGATAAAATATCCAGATTCTACTGGTGAGGACTTTAGGAAAGATAATGGGATTTTTCTAAAACTGAGTTGTTGATGGCGATCAAATAGGAATCTGAAAATGAGAAAATATGTACAATCGACTGTGGTGGTTTTCAAATAATATTTCATTTCGTAAGAGTTGGTAATGAGTGGAGAAGCGGGTTCCCGTGGTGTCAGCATGGAGGCTGTTGGGAAGAGAACAATAGCGTCTTTGAGAGAGCTTGGTGGGTGCTTGTCTCCTGCAGTTAAATTTTCTATTTGAGAGAGCCATCTGCTTCTTCACACTTTCCAAGATCGTGCTTTATCTACAAGGGTCCCCCAGCATCTTCAGACTGAGAACTCAGTGAGTTTTCAAGTTAATGCCAGACAACCAGATGTGAACCAGATTGCCAAGCCCCCTCTCCCTCCCAGCACCAAAAACCTTCGAGGGAGGCTGAGTTAACGCAAACGTTGGACAACACTTTGGGTTGGACTTCAGAGCCAACCGTGATCTCTTTTGGCTTCTGCTCATGCAACCTTTTTAAAGACAGTCAAAGGGAATTCTACTTATGCTTTAAAACTCCGTGCGCCTGGAGGCTAAGTTGTCAGGGGAGAAACTTTGGCTTCTCCTCTCGCATACACATCCATCCTGAAGCAATTATAAACACTAAATGCCGGGGAATCCAGTAGATATTCCCAATGCTCTTTCCTTCATCCAACGTGCGTTCATCCACATTTTGGATCGGTTTGCATCATTGATTATACCCTACAGACAACCCCGCAGAGCTCAAAGAAATGTTGAGCCAAGGAAAAATTATGCAATGGAAATTAAAAATGAAAACCGCTTCTTTGCATGTCCCCTCAGAGCTGACATTTGAATGTCTGAATTATTTGGACTAGGGTTCTCAGCAGAGATGTAGAGGGACAAAGAGAGAGATATCATTTCTAGAAAAAAAACTGTAGGAGGAGGCTATGTGGTCAAATTCTCTGGTGGAAGCAAAGCTTCCATTTTTGTTTTGACAAGTGGTAATTTATTTCCTGGGCTTGGGTGGTGGGGTCAGAAGTTTGCCCTGTGCCTGTCAAATAAGACCACATTCAATGTGTTGAGAGATTCAAAAATTGGCTGCATTTTTTTCTTTTCACCCATTTTAAATTAAACCAAATCAAACAACCAACCAAGTTTACTAACCAACAGGACAAAGCAAGCATAATCCTTCTGTGTCCAACCTACATGGGCTATTTTCAAAGCTGAAGACATAAGGTTTAGGTAGACCACGCTTTCATTGACTTTTACTTATCCGTTTGTAAGGGAGTGTGTATACATGTGTGTATTCGGTGTGTGTGCCTGTTGAGACAACAGAGGAGAACATTAGGTGTCCTATTCTCTCCCTCTGTCTTTGAGATAGGGTCTCTCACTGAACATGGAGCTGAGCTGGTGGCTAGCAAGTCCTAGTAATCCCTCTGTCTCTGCCCTCCACAGCACTATAGTTATGGGTGTCCATGCAGCTGTGTCTGGTGTTTTAATGTGGGTGCTAGGATTCGAACTCAGGTCTTCACGCTTGCACATCAAGTACCTTTGCTGAGCCATTTCTGCAGCCCTGACTACTATTCTTTCATGGAACCAAAGGAAGGAAAACATCATCCTGCTTAGGGATTTAGCTTTTCATGCATGAGTGATCTCTTTTTAAATTATGTGGTCTGGGTCTCTAGACAGTAATGTTTAGGGAAATGTGCTCTCAAACAACATTAAGTAACTCACAATAGCTTAGTTTCTTGATGTTCCAGATGTAAAATTGCTCCCTGTTCACAAGGGGCCTGGTCTCTTTTTGACCCACAGATGGGTTGTATGGCTACAGGCAGCAAAATGTGTCTGTTCTGTGGTGAAAAGTCCAGTTTTGTTGTAAGAATTTGCTATCACATATGGAAACTATCCTTTAGGTACACGCAGACTTTTGCTTTCTGTTGTGTGGAAGTACTCCGATTCACGTGGTTTCAGTGTGCAGCCCTGGCTGGCCTGGAATTCACTATGTAGATCAGGGTGGTCTCAAACTCACAGAGATCCATCTGCTTCTTCCTTTTGAGTACTGGGATTAAAGGTGTGCAATATTGTGCCGTGCTCTTTCTTTTTAAACATTATTTACAAACACAGGCTCTCACCCTGTGTCTGTGCACACACACGCACATGTGTGCAGGTATGTCACAGCACATGTATGGGGTCACAGCACAAGCTTCTGCAGTTGGTTCTCTCCTTCCACCATGTAGAATCTGGGAATGGAAATCAGGTCATAGGCCTGGTGGCAAGCAATTTTACCTCCTGAGCTACTTCGTTGACACTCACATGTTCATTTTTTGTCAGAGGAATTATAAATATTTACAGAGAAACAATATCATATTCAGTCTCAGTAACAGAGAGAGTGGTAATGTCGTACATGGTGCATAGTATAGGGTCACCTCATTTCTCTGTGGTGTTTATTCTTTAAAACAAGTTTAGTATTTTAAATTTTACTTGACACAATGAAATCAAAGATATTTTTGGTTACTCTTTAAATACAGGCACATAACATGTAAAGATCATATTAGAGTAACCAGCAAGCCCATTACGTGAGGCACAGGTCATTTCTCCAAGTGGAACATTTTCAAATTCTTTATCATATATGAAATGTATGTTCAAGTTTTGTCCACCACATTTCATCCACTGTGCTACTGAGCACCAGAAGCTCTTCCTTCTGTTACCTGAACCCACACCCCACCCTGTATCCTCTTCTCCACCCCTCCTAACTTCTGGTAATTCCCATTCTTCTCACTACTTCTGAAAAATCAACTCTTTTAGCTCTCTCATGCAGGAGTGTGGCATGGGTCTAGCCTGACGTCATCCTCTTCCACCTTTCTGAGGAGAGAGAGTGGGAGAAATAGAGGGAGGGAGGGAGAGGGAATGAGAGAGGGGGAGAGAGAGAGAAAGAGAGAGAGACTCAAACTCCTTGCTTTGTGGATAAAGGAAGGTTCATGCCTCCTGTGCCTTCACAGATGTCATCTTTTGCAGAACTTTATGACTCACTTGCCAGTCCAGAAGCTACAAATGGCTGTGTCAACATTGCTTCTCAACTCCATAGGTTCCTCTCTAATTGTTTTTGCTCTGGCCTATGCTATGTCGCATCTTCGCTTTAGCAGATATTATGTTCCTTGTGCCTGAGGCAGGGCTGTCTCCTGCTGTGACGGCTGAAGGTCTTCTGGCCTGTGACACTTAACTCCCTGGCAAGCAGAAAGCTTGTTATCAAAGTCGCACCACTCTTGATCCAAATTCCCATCTCCCCAAGTCTGCCACTCTCTAGGAAAAACTGTGCTCTGGTTGGTGAATACAGAAAAGCCACAGACATAACCTTTTATCAGGCTAGCCACCAGCTTAAAAATTGCCAGTTCAATACCAAATTGTCATTAATATTCAGTCGGAAAATGAGGCTTTCAAAGAACATCTTTTAAACCAAAACATAGTTACTTCTTTTAAAAACCTATTAATTATTATGATCCCTTTCCAAGAACTCTCTTTACCCCTAAACTCTGCAAAGAATGTGCCCAGATTTCTTTACAAATCTCTGTGGTCTCCAAGAGTGTCTTTTAGTGTTGCAATCATGAGAGAGCTTGCTTGGCTTCTTGCCTGGACTTGGAAGCTCATACATGAGAAAGCTGCATTTACACCATTTCAGGTCATGTCTGCTAGGAGAGGAAGTCATGCACAAAACATAGCCGTGCATCTGAAAAAAATCAGAGCTTTAGATTCTCAAGCCCTGAATTTAAATGTTCAGTACCTTTTTGGTAGGGATGATGCTGCTCGCTTTCTTTATGACTCTCTCATTTCTGTCTGTCACAAAACTGAATGTGCGGGAAATGCAAAATAAATACTGTGAATAATTGTGACCTTTTTTCCAGTTCTAAAAGCAAAAAGTCATTGGATTGCTTTACAAAATTGTAGAGAAAGGAAAAAGAACTACCACAGACCTCACAGCCCAGATGGCAGTGCAGTCAGTGTTCAGTAAACACACCAAGTGAAGCAGTTTGTAGTAAGGCCTGTGCGATTGTGTCGGGCCCGATTGTCAGTTCATTGCTCCATCCCATCTTTCTGCATCCTGCATCCCTAGAAGTTTGTCAACACCTTCGTATCTAGAAAATTCACAACTGCCAACCCATGGTGACAGCTGGCAGGATGAAGTTGACATATCCTATCATCTGCCTTTTGTAGGTAAAGAAACTCAGAAATCTGCATAGACAGATGTGGTATGAATCCTCTTCTCTATCCATCCAGCTTTCCATCTAGTCACTAGTTCAATGAATATATTCTATTAGAATTTTTTTATAATGTATCAAAATATCTGACTTAAGCAATGGGTGGATGGAAGGATGGATGAAAGAAGGGAAGGATAGATGGAAGGAAGGAGGAAAGGAGGGAAGGAAGGAAGGAAGAAGAGAATGAAGGAAGGATTATCTTGGCTCACAGTTTCAGGGCATTGGCTCTGTTGATTCTGGACCTAGATGATGCCAAGCATTGTAGAAGCAGGACCATGTGTGAGGAATTGTTCACCTCATGCATAGAGGAAAGGAATAGAGAGGAAGGGACTGAGGTCCGGGCACCAGCTCCCAAGCCATGTACCCTTACACACATACAATGAAGCTCTACTTCTAAAATTTCCACAACTTACCCTCAAAACACCCCCCAGCTGGGGACCAAACATTTAACATGAATCTGCAAGGACTATTTCATGTTCAAATCAGAGCATAAGAGCTGAGGGTTCCCTGGGAACCCAGGTGCTGTGCTGTCTTTGAAGAAAATGACAAGCACAACAAACCTGTTGTCCTCTTTTGTTTCAGAGTTCATGGTCCCTGGAAGAGTAAAACAGAGAATGTGAAACAAAAACAGAAGTAAACTCGAAATGTTGAGGGACAAGGAAAAGACAACCAAGTGTGGTTTATTCCATCAAAAGTCTTTATACTCTTTGAGAATCAACTCAACTATTTTGAGAGCCCATTAAGAAACCTTATATACAACAAGAGTGGTTGGAAGCAACTCCTGCCTTATAACAGGCTAGTGAGCTTTGCAACCTCCAACATGAAATCAAACCAGTCAGCCAAGCTTTATGAAATTTGTTGCAGATTGTGTGCAGTAGACAGTCATGAGTAAGATTGGATGAGTTTATAATTTCTTTTGAGACAAAAGATGCTGTTGAATTAAGGGAGATCAGTGTTGGTCCAGGGTTCATTCACACTGCCCTTCTGACAGTGTGGTGTTCTGAATCCTCTTCACTGTTTCCTCTCATTAATGCTACAGATTCAAGATTTATTCAACAGGGAGATGACTGACGGGGAGCAGAGGGTTGAGTAATGATTGTATGGGCAGAAGGAGGCTAAGATGGCTGGAAATGGCTGTATGTTTATTTGCACAACCTTTCTGCACCTAAGACACCATTGCTGTGTATTGTGCTATAGCTACAATGCCCTCACTGCTGGCCTTCTTTCCCTTCTTTCATATCACCACACCTCCATCTCAGCAGTTCTTCCCTAACTTCTCAGATCCAAGTTTTGGACATTCCCTACAGCATTTAGGAAGAAGTCGATTCCTGCAGAGCATTTGAATGTAATGAGTATCCTTTTGTAACACATCTATTTCTTGTATTCTATGAGATTGGGAGAATGGCCAGAAAGGATCTCAAGCCTGAATGGCTTCCATTTCCTTTCTAACTAACACAGAAATTTTTAAACCATTTGTTGGAGAAGTGAGCCACAAGACCTCCCACACCAACCATTGGAATAAAATATCATGGGGAAAAAAACTTGATTTGATCCTTGGTATAGTCTTCTGAATATTAGTCTCTCTGAACCTATTTGTTCATCCATTAGAGGGGGAAGTTCTCTGGTTTGCAGCTCCTTTAAAGAGGCTACATGAAATACCGTATATGAATTTTATGACCAGAGTCTGGCATTTAATAGAAATTCAATAAATGTAAGCTCTCTCATTCATTATGTATCATTGCAAGAACTTGTGCATTATTCAGTATCTGGAAGTGAAGAGGAGTTTGAAAGGCTCACTTTCAGCTCTCACAAAACCACAGCATGTTTTTGTTTTCTCTTAAGGCTGTTGTATGGGTTTTGAAAGTTAACAGATTCTACTTTAAAACCACTCAGAGGTGTAAACCTACAGAACAGTGGAAATGCAACAATAGAGAAATAATAGCAATAACTGTGGAAAAACCATAAGCAATAGCTAAACTCAAGTGACCTTCATTTTGTGTACAGAAAAAGATCATGCTTAATCTATATAATTACCATGATCTAATTCAGCTGTGTAGTGATATTTCATTTGTATTTTAATGAATAAAGCTTGCCTGAAGATCAGAGAGTAAAAGAACCCTGCTGGTCAGCCTTACAGACCCAGCAGTGGTAACACACACTTTTAATCCCAGGAGCCACACTAGTTTGCCATAGAAACCAGGTGGTGTATGCCTTTAATACCAGTGGTTTACACTTTAATCCCAGCCCTAGAGAGGGATATAAAATGGGAGGAGACATCTCACAGACACAGTCCCATTGTGAGATTCCTAGAGGCAGGGTTGCCATTTTGGACTAAGGTAGAGGTAAGAGCCAGTGGCTGGCTGTTTTGTTTTCTGACCTTCAGGTTGAACCCCAGTTTCTGTCTCTGGGTTTTTATTAATCGTGCCACACAGCTGCATTTCATGGAGTGGATCCCGACACACAAAGGGGTCAACGGGACCATCCAAAGTCACAAGGAGATTTGGGGCTGAACTTGCTTCCACCAGAACCCAAAGTCTAAGTTCTTCTATAAGACATCCCAGTCTATGTTTCCCCCTAGAGGGACTGATGTGGGAGTGTCATATATCAATCTGTTGCTTTCATTGGTTAATTAATAAAGAAACGGCTTGGCCTGATAGGTTAGAACATAGGTGGGTGGAGTAAACAGAACAGAATGCTGGGAGGAAGAGGAAGTGAGCCAGACGCCATGCCTCTCCTCTCCGGGGCAAATGCAATGAAGCTCCAGCCCAAGATGGACCCAGCTCAAACATACTGAATCTTTCCCGGTAAGACCTCGTGGTGCTTCACAGATTACTAAATATGGGTTAAGTAAGATATGAGAGTTAGCCAATAAGAGGATAGAGCTTATGGTCCAGGCAGTGTTTAAATGAATACAGTTTCCATGTAATTATTTCAGGTAAAGCTAGCCGGGTGGTGGGAAGTGGCCCGTCACTCCATACTACAAGGGACAACCCCTCAAACCTTCCACACTTAAAGGATTTATTCTGACCCTCCTCTGACTATCTTCTCCCATAAGGCCCTGATGAGGAGTCAAGTAGACAAACTTGCTCAGAGCAGGTGACTCCTTCTGGATCAACTTAATGTGGGTCTTAGTGTACCCTGAATTTTCTCTCATTGCATCACTGCAGTGCCTGCTGCATGACGGCTAGCCTCTAGTAGCTGTTTCTAGGAGTCTAACGTTTAAGGATATCACTTGTAAGTGAAGTTATAGAGTACTTCTTTTTCTGTGCCTGACTTATCTTAGGTTAACATAAATTTTCGCAGTTTCATCTACACTGTCCCAAATGGTAGAATTCCCACATCATTTTTTTTAAGGCTGAGTGGTATTCTGGTGTGTACAGGTATCATATTTTACTTATTCTTTTATCTGTGATGGATGCTTAGTTTGATTTCAATGTCCTCAATATTTTCAACCCCCTACCACCACACCACACCACATAACAAAAAACAGTGGGTTTGTTTTAGATGTACATGTTATAATGTGATTGTTAGAGCATATGGTAGTTCCTTTATAAGTGTTTTGGAAGCTCTGGTATTGTTTTCAACAATATCTGCCTTAACTGACATTCCAGTGCACATGTGTGTGTGTGTTCTCTCTAAAATAACTCTAAAATTGGAGCTTATTGACTTTATTATTTATTCCCTTTTTTAAAAGTTAGTGTTCTTCTTTGAGAATTTCACACAAAATTTGACCGTATTCACCCCTCCTTCAACTCTTACCAAGTCTACCCCCCTTCCCTATTAACTCAACTTTGTATCCTCTGCATTATGTGATACTCTACTGGAGCATGGTTGAACTAGTAGGGGCAATGCTCATCAGTTACCAGTAGATTCTTGATTAGGTGTGGGGCTTCATGAATTCCTCCCTTCTTCATGCTTGGACTTGGTCTGGCTTGAGATTGCAAGGGGCTCGTTCGTGTATGCTATTGTAACTCCTCTAAGTTCCTGTGTGTAATTGCCCTCTTTTGTCTGGAGAACAGTTTTCTTGTACTCATCCACCAGTTCTGACTTCTATAGTCTTTTCACCTTCTGAAACAACCCTGAACCTTGGGAAGAAAGGGTGGAGCATAGGTATGATGTGTCTTGTCACAGGTTTTTGGCTCAACAATAGTGTCAGGTATGAATGTCATCTTCTGGAGAAGAACTTGCATCTAATTAGAGAGTGATTGGTTACTCCCATGGCATTTAAGCCACTTTTGCAACAGTGGGCATGTCTTGCCAGACTAGTCGTTATTGTAACTTGAAGGGTTCACAACTGTGGAAGCCCAATGGCAACTGTTTTTTTTTCCAGAAGTGTGCATAGCACCTTCTAGCACCATGAAAGCAAGCCAATAGGGATGAAGCTTCTAGGTCAATACCAGCTTATTCTTTCAATGTTCTGTGACTCAGGTAGGTAAGTAGTGTCTTCAGTAATATAGATTACTAAATTTTGGAATATCAAATTTGACAATATCAAACTCTGGAAAGCAAATAATAGCATTAACAGTAACCTGCAATATTTGGGGGTCTATGGGATCTCACTGGCCAGCCACTCCAGAAGAAACCAGACCATCCTTAAACTCACAGCTATCTGCCTGTCTCTATCCCCTGAGTGCTGGGATTAAAGTCATGTGCCACTACTTCCCAGCTCATTTTTTAATAACCAATTGATATTTCAATGTGCCACTTTTTCATTAGCTATTATTTAGGCCATTTCCATTTTCTTGTTATTGTGGATATAGCAGCAATGAACATGAATGAGTAGATATCTCTGTGGTAGGATATAAAATCCTTTGGGTATTCCCAAAAGTTGTATAGCTGGATCATGTGGAAGAACTATTTTAGTTTTTGAAGAATCTTCATGCTAATTACCATAGTTATTGTACCAGCTTGTACTCCAACCAGCAGTGAGCGATTAGTATTCCCTTTTTGGCATATTCTCACCTACATTTGTCATCATTTGTTTTTTGATCTTGACCACTCTGTATAGAATATGTTGAAATCTCAAAGTAGTTTTAATTTTCATTTCACTAATGGCTAAAGATGTTGAACATTAAAAAAACCTTTTCCAGCTATTTTGTTTTTGTTTGTTTGTTTTTAATTGATTTTATTGAGCTATACATTTTTCTCTGCTACCCTACCTATCCCCTCCCTTTCAACCCTCTCCCATGATCCCCATGCTCCCAATTTACTCAGGAGAGCTTGTCTTTTTCTATCTCCCATGTAGATTAGATCCATGTATGTCTCTCTTAGGGTCCTCATTATTGTCTAGGTTCTCTGGGACTGTGATTTGTAGGCTGGTTTTCTTTGCTTTATGTTTAAAAACCACTTATGAGTGAGCTCATATGATATTTGTCTTTCTGGGTCTGGATTATCTCACTCAATATGATGTTTTCTAGATCCATCCATTTGCCTGCAAATTTCAAGATGTCATTATTTTTTTTCTGCGGTGTGTTACTTCATTGTGTAAATGTACCACATTTTCTTTATCCATTCTTTGGTCGAGGGGCATTTAGGTTGTTTCCAGGTTCTGGCTATGACAAACAATGCTGCTATGAATATAGTTGAGCACGTGTCTTTGTGGGAAGATTGAGCATTTTTTGGGTATATACCCAAATGTCGTATTGCTGGGTCTTGAGGAAGGTTGTTTCCTAATTTTCTGAGAAATCACCATACTGATATCCAAAGGAAAAAAAAAACTTTCCCCGCTATTTTGTATTTCATCTTTTGAGAACTCTGTTTAGTTTCACGCACCATTTTAAAATTAATGTTTTTTTCTTAATGCTTAATTTTTTGATTTTTCTATAAATTTTAAATAATAGACCTTTGCCAGATATTTTCCAATTCTGTGGGCTGCCTCTTTATTCAAATCCTGTGTCCTTTGCAGCAAAGTCTTTTAGATTCTTGAGATACCATTTATTTCTTGTTGGTCATAATGCTTGTGCTATTGGGGTTCCGTTTAGAAAATTCTTTCCTGTATCAGTGAGCTCAAGCTTATTTCTATTTCTTATTTTTTTTTCAAATCAGATTTGGGGATCAGGTTAGGTCCTCGGTTGAAGTCCTGACCCATTTGGAGTTGAGTTTTATGCAGGGTAGGAGATAAACATGAAGTTGCATAGAAAAATAAAGAAGAGAAACAATAACATTCTCAATAGCTTCACAGCTATCTTGGAGCTCTTATTGACTTGTTGTATAGCTTCTAAACTTCTAATCTTCAAAGATAGTTTCAAGAGTTGCTTTAAAATTCATTTTTTTTTAAAATTAATACCTGAGTTACTTGGGTTTCATTTTTTTGGTTCTTGAATAAGGATTAATCATTATAAACCATAGCTGGTATGCTATGATTATCAGTTGTTGACATTGCTCTTTTGCAAGCTTCCTCCTGACTCCATTTTATTCTAGCATATACTCAGATAGACTGGACTCAAACTTCATTTGAACCTGTCCCCTGTGGCAGAAGCTAAACTCTCAGTTCAACCTGATTAGCTTTAGCTGAGCTGTGAGTCTGCGTAGCTTGTGTGTGTTTTACTGGTCACCCAGGGATATGGGTCATGTTTACATACAGATTTTGGAGTAGCTACTTTCTTCTGTGAGGGCATTTTTTCTTACTATTTATTCCTGAAACTGTGGGTTCTTCTGTATAGTCTCCCAATTTCTGGCATTACAGGTATGTGCTATGATGCTTGGATTACAGTTTTTTGGTTGAACTTTGGAAGAAGCAAAAATAGGACATTTATTCAAATAAAGTAACATCAAGAAAGGGAACAAATGAAAAGGTACAGCAACCCTAAGACTGCCTTCAGGGTACAAGATTCAGATTCAAATAGAGGATACCTCTGATTCCATAGTTAAACTTTTCTGGTCAAGTTGCAATCCAGGTCATCATGGACCTGTCCTTGACTCAGCTCTGGTCTGTAAAGTGGTCTGATAAATTATGAATTTATTAATCACTGAGGGTCCGTCCTTGTTCTTGTGATAATTGCCCTTCCAGAGGAAGAAGCTGTTGTATAAGCTTCTATTCTGGCTTACAAATTTTTTATGTCAAGAGGAAAAATAATCTAGTTTTGCATCTTCAGATTTTCCAAGTTATTTTCCTAGTACTTGCATTCAAAATAATAGTTTGATTTATAAAATTATCCAAGTTTGGACTTTCTAAGTATATATCTTACCAGTAGAGAATCAATCAAATTCATTGTCCGTGTGTATAGTCTTTTAAAAGTAAATCTGATTTTTATGGAAACAAGTCTATTGATGGCAACATTAAGCCACTGCTTTTTCGTTTTGACTTACACCACATTTAGATGTGAGCACTTGATGTTAAATGACTAACAGGCCCAATTTGCCTTGTTTTAATATATTGAAATATACTAGCAATTCATTTTTCAAGATTCTGTCATGTCTATGATCAGCTTGCCAGTTTATTATTCTTTTTTTATATTATTATTATTAAAGCCATCCTTTTTGAGTCGTCTGAGCAGCTGGAATGAGGTACATTAAAGAACAACCATAGGTCCAGCATTCAGAGATCTTGCTAATAAAATACAATTCAGAGAGTAAAAAAAAAAAAAAAACCCATAAACACATTTCCCATTAACACATGGCTGGTTCTTCACAGTTTTTCACATCTCTTAAGTGGAGCACAGATTTGAATAAGAGATGGCTGAGCATTTGTGGAAATCAAGAATTTCTTATTTCAAAGAGAGGTTTTGAATGCAGGCAATCCTTTATACCAAAACATATCGATATTGAATAATGAATGAAAAGGATTCAACCCTGGAGACACTGCTGCCGGCTTCTAATGAGCTGGAGCCCCAAGCAGATGCTGCCTATACACTGGAGTTGGAGGTGGACATTGTTCCACAGAATTTGCCAGTAGAGGGATTTTCAGCACTGGCTTGCATCTGAATCAGTTTGTTCTACTTCCTGTTACCAAGACGATGATCCAGAGCAACAAAAAGTGAAAGCACTTTGCAAAAATGAAACATTTTCTTCCTATTTGTCAACACTATTATTTCCTCATTTTTTTGTTTCACCAAGTAAATTTTATTAATTAATGTAGCAATTTCTCTGCAAATAGCGATGTCTGTTAACCAAAACCATGATTCCTGGAACATAGGTGTGCTCGTCCCTCCTTTGATGATTTAGAAGATCACTTAGAATCTAGATTTTTGATGATGTTGCCATGGTAAAGAACATTCTTCTGGTTAAACATCCACTTGCATACTTATTTTCTGTGACCAGTTTGCCCAGGGTTTGCAATGTGCATAGGCTATGGGCATGGAATACCATCTAACAGTGTCAATCAACTGATGTAAGATTAATAATTGATAGCGCTTTGAAAAAGATTCTGAATTATCCAGATTCTAATGTCCTTGCCTCACAATGCCCAGGCTGATGAAGCTGGGGAATGTATGGCCTTTTAATTCTCAGGACTGGACAGGCCCTGCAACATAAACACAGTCACCAAACGTGAGAACCCAACTCACACTTCGTTTCCTTTTTAATCACTGTGGGATTTTCTTATTAAACGAGATATAAAACCGAAACGATGAGAAGCAACGAACACATCTATTACTGTATGTAATATCTGGCGTGCCAATTCCTGATTCCTTTATCTCTGATGGAGCATGTGTTTTGATGTTCCTGCTCTAGAATTGTTCCTGTGGAAGTGACCCTTTCATTCTATTTATCTTTTTCTCCCTTCTCTTTTTAAAGCTATTCATCTTGAGCCAGAGATTAGCAGGAAACATACGGAAGAGTAAAACTGAGTAACTAACTAGCATTTAATGAAAGGAAACTCCTCCATGGCCAGAGGAAATCTGCTAAATGAATATGTGAGATCTATGCTTCTCAAGAATTTTCTTAGAACCTCTTTGAACAGCCTGTCCTTGTATCTGCAGGCCATTACTTAGGGAAGATAATGGTCTCATGATCTTCTGCCTTGTATGCCGGCTAAGTGGTTCTCATTGGCTGACCCGCTATCGTCACTGTAGTGGTGAGGCTCTGGAAAATGTGGCTCCCTAGGTGTCTTTCCTGGAATTGAAGGGATGGTTATGGTGAGAGCCTTTATTTGCTACTCAGACAGAGTAACTGTTTCGACAGGGCAGGAATTGGGAAATCCACGAGAGGGACATGTTTAAACTGTACAAACAAAGCAGAGAAGGATCCTGGGTAGAAGTCCCCTGACTTCTTCATCTTTCTGCTACTTACTGTATTTACAATTGACCAAATCCACTCCATCAGCCAGAGCAATGACCTCTAGAGGCACAGGGTAGGACCAATGCAGTGACTGTAGTTGAAGAGTCATTGGGACTCTTTAGTGTGGCCTGCACTGTATGCTGTCAGCTTGGCATTTCCAAGACTTCCTTCTGAGCACAGGATGCATTATTTGCCAGAACCCCACCATCACCACAGTGATGAGAGGCAAGGTCAGCCAATGGGCAGCGTTTGGATGGTCTAAAAGGCAGAAGATCAGCATCTTTCCTCAGCTATGGCATGTACATGCATCGACAAGCTGTTCAAAGAGTTCCTAGGAAACTTCTTGAGAAATGTAGATTTCATCTATCCATTTAGCAAATTCCTTTTCTTTCTGAGCATCACAAGTTGTAATTAACAGAAAAAAATTAGTAAAGCCAAATCTCACTGTGATTGTGAATCAGGTCAAAGTCTGTGTCCATACATTTGCAGTGTGTATGTGTTTTATTGCATGTGCTTGTATGTGGAGGTCAGAAGTCAACCCTTTCTGCCTTCCTCAAACACTGTCTACCTTGGGTTTTTGATTCAGTGTCTCTCCCTGGTCTGGAACTCCCCGATGAAGGCAAGGCTGACTAGCCATCAAGTCTCAGGGATATGCCTGAGACTTGTTATGTGTTATCTCTCCAGCGCAAGCCATCACACCCAGATTTTTTTTTTTACATGGTTCTTTGGTATTGAAGGTGCCATCTCATTTATGCAATGCAAATAGTTTATGGACTGAGCTATTTATTCCCCCAAGCCCAGTTCCCACATCCCTTTACATTATTAAAATTCTATATTGTTTGTAAAATTTCAAAGAATGTAGACATTTCCTGACTCTTGCCTATGTCTAGCATGTACTTACTATCTCACCATGAATTTATTTGATCTATATAATCATGAATGACCCACTAGGCAGTTTTCAGACCCATATATTCACTTCTTTTTAATTATTTGTTGTACTTCTGAACCAGAATCCATAAAAAGAATTTCTACTAGCAACTTCAAAGAATTGTCTAAAACAATCTTTATTAAGTGCCTGGTGAGATGGTTCCATGGGTAAGGTAGCCAAGTGTGACAGCCTAAGTTTGATCCCAAGAACCTACATGGTGGAAGGAGAAAACTGATTTTCTCAACTTGTCCTCTGACCTCTATCTAGGTACCATGGCACGTACCTCACTCCCACTAATAAATAAATAAATGTAAAAAAATAAACTTTAGAAATATGTTTTGCTAGCATAGTGGCTACAAAATTAAATCTCACTGATCTTATTTTGTGTCCTTCTGGTCACAAATAAGTATGGGTGATATCTTATATTTTTAACTACTACATTTATTTTTTTCATAGGTTATAAGTTGGGATTTTTAGAAATCATAGTTTATTAGTGTTTAATTTTTTCCTTTTTATCAAAGATATTTGGAAATTGTTTTAGTATTTATTCTTCTGTGTATGTGTGCATTTACTGCAAATATTTTCCCCATTTGTGGATTTTTTTAAAAAAATTATTGATAACTTTAAGAAATCTTACAGCGTCATATCTCAAGTTGCTATATATTGACCAAGTTTTCTGTCCCACCTGGTCTTGCAGTTGTTCAATCCCAAAGAAAACACACAGAGGTCTACATTAATTACAAATTGATTGCCCTAGTATCTCAGGCTTCTTATTAACTCTTATAACTTATATTAGCCCATAAACTTGTCTGTGTTAGCCACGTGGCTTGGTACCTTTTTTTGGTGAGGCAGTCACATCTTGCTTGCTCTGTGTCTGGCTTCATATCTGTCTAATGACGACTGCAGACTGAAAGTTCCCTCTTCCCAGAATTCTTGTTGCCCTGCTTCTACTTCCTTCTTGGTCTCCCTGCCTATACTCCTGCCTGGCTACTGGCCAATCAGTGTTTATTTAAAATACAAGTGACAGGGTACAGATCATTGTCCCACAGCACTGGTATTGTTTCTGTTTATTTAATACACTGCTTTAAATTCAAAGCATTGTGAGAATGTTTGTGCACTTTGCTTCTAAAATGTATTTTGTATATTTTGAGAATTAATTTTTGTGACTGATATAAAAGTAAGCCATCAATATTGAGGTTTTGTTTTCATGTATTTATTTATTTTTACTTACAGATAACCGTAGACTGTAATATCACATGTTGGATTTCTAGGATGCATGGATCTTTTTGTGGAATTTCGTTACTCTTATTTTTTGTTTATCTCATGCCTTTAATAAATGATTTTATTTATTTTCTTGCTAAAATTTTTGTATTAGTTACCTTTCTGTTATGGTAAACACCACAAAAAATGACTTGTGGAGTGCCAGGCATGGTGACATAGGACTTTAATCCCAGCACTTGGGAGGGAGAGGCAGGAAAATCTCTTTGATGCTGAGGCCAGTCAGTGAGTCACAGGACAGCCAGAGCTATGTAGACCTTGTCTCAAAAAACAAAATATCAAAACAAAATAAAAAATGTGATTTATGGGAAAAGAGTTTATCTTGGCTTATGTTTCTAGAAGAATAAGAATCTACCCCGTCAGAAAGGTGTGGCAGCAAGCAGTGGGCATAGCAGCATGAGAAAGATGCTAAGAGGTCACGTCTTCTACAACACACATGAAATAGGGAGAACGAACTGAAAACGGTACAATGTTTTAAATTCTCAAAGCCTGTCCCTCAGTGACATACTTCCTCTAAGGCTATACCTCTTCCTAACCTCTCTAAAGAATGCCAATAACTGGGAATCATGCTTCCTAATGTGTGAGCCAATGGAGGATGTTTTTTTTTTATTCAAACTCTCACACTTTTCTTAATCTTTTTCTGTTGGGTTGAAAATAATACATACTTTTGAAATATTACTATGTGATTTTGACTTTACAGATTTATAGTTTCTGTCTCAATTTTAATCTCAGAAATTTATCGTTCTTATAAAAGAAATGAGACAAAGCCATTTGGCTTGTATATAATTGTATGAAAACATGAACATCCTTGTAACTAATTCAGTGTGGCACCACATAAATGAAACATGGTCCTGGTTCCCTAGAGTCAATGCTTTTGGAGATCAACAGAGCATGGACAGATGACCTATGCCTACCAATAATGGACAAGGTGATACTCTGGCCAGAAACACTTCTATCTCCTGAATTTCTTTTGGTAAGCACACAGGTACTCTTCACTGACAGGTTAATCAGTGGGTCATTTCAATTTTATGAGTTGATTTAAAGCTAGCCGTTGTACTTTGATTAATAATGTAAGATTTGTAGGAATATCAACTAAAGTTCTAATTAAATTCAAATTGAGGAATTTGTGATATTAGCATGCTGGAGCAAAATATAACAACCTAGTCAAATTCAAACTCAAGTCCTTGTCTTTACTTTTATCTAGGTTGTGCTAATCAAGCATTGTGTCCTCCCTAGACCACTGGGCCTCTAATTTGAATGTTAATAAATATACTCAGGGTTACTTGTTGTAATTTGATATTTATGGAATCCACCTTTAAATTTCTCTTTCAGTATACCTTGAATAAGTCTGAAATTTTGAATTTTTAATAATTAATTCACGAGACTCTTTTGAAAAATAATTTGAAAACATACGAGTCATATTTGCATACATTGCTCATTGATCCTGGCTATTTACCCCTTTTCCTTGATATCCCTATTTTCACCTAGTACCTTATTACTTCAAGAGATGTTTTGAAGGTAATCATGAGCCCACACTTTGCTCTACACTTCTCTGGACCTTTGTGCTGTCAGAATTGTCTCAGAGCTAAAGGAAGATACATCTTAGCCTTATAATATCTAAATGTTTGTTTCATCACCTCTTCTGCTGCTCATCACACAAAAGTCCTGATACAAGAGTCATTGAAGTACCACACACAGTCAAAAAATGACAAACAAGAAAACATTTTTTAAGCATATAATTCAAGTAAAAGTAAGGACATACAGAACAAAATTGTAGTCTATAAAGTATTGAGTATTTGTCACTTTTAAACTCTGATCAAAGTTTCCAAACTTTGCAAATAGTAGGAAGATACGGTTCATTCTTGTGTTAACTTTTACTACCAAATGAATGGAAATACCCAAGACTTACAGAAAACAAGCTTGTCTTGGCCTGGAAGGGGAGAGTAGGGGAGCAACCATGCCTTCAAGGACCTTTCTTCGTGGTCAGAAATGGACAACCCACATAAAGCCTGTTGATGGGAACTCAGGTGTATGTGTGTGAAAGTTTGGAGGCAAGAGGCATCTACCTCTCCTAAGTGCCCATGTCTTACAAGAAGGTGAAGATCAGCAGCACCTAAGTTACTTTCTCTTGACCTCATCATAGTGCTTTATACTAATACTTTTCTTTATTCCACTCATAATTGAGAGTAGTTGCTTAATGTCCACTCTTCTGCCATTGAACCATCCTTTGTCAACTGCAAAAGACCTGTTTCCGGCCTAATTTCTCCAGAGGTCTTCAGCCAGGTTATGTTTGTTTCTTGGACAACTTTTAATCCATGGCAGCAGGAATGTACTATGGGGAACTAAAGGGTCTTTAAACGTGATATGAGTCTGTGGACATTACTTCTGACTTTTTTACCCACTGAATTTAGTAGCATGCAAAGCTACTTCAGATCTTATCTAACAGCCCTGCCATGTCACAGAACCATTATCATTGAAGAACTCATCTAGATGGTGTGCTTTGGAAGCACAAGCAAAACATTGTGCTGAAAAATATTTCCTCAAGTTATATGTAGTTCAGGTTCGAAATTCGACCATTGGTCATTCTGATTCTTTGGTGTTTAAATCTTTTGATTACACAGGCTTCAATCCTAAAATGCACAAAATCATTCACCTTCAGCACACTTTATAGGAGAACTTGAGGACTAATGGAGAACCAGAGGTTCTGGAAGCAGAAGATGTCACAGAGAGACTGTTGGTATAGACAAGTAAAAGGATTTAAAAGCATCCATCTCACGATTCTGTCTAGGCCATTCTTGTCCACAACATTGCAGTGGAATGACATGAAGTTGGCTGTTTTATTGTGAGGTACCATTTGTTTTTTTAGTGCTGGCATTACTGAAGTTGTCTAGAGGCAAAAAAAAAAAAAACCTCAAATTCTCAGCATGCGTTTAGTAAAATTAGTTAAAAAAAAAAAAACCCAAACCAAAACCTAGTGAGAGTGTATTTTGAAAAAGATGGAGGGAGCTTGCATTAGTGACCTCTCTCATTACTGTCATAAAATACTTTAAAGAGGTGATGAAAGGAGAGAAGGATGGGTTTTGGTCCCTGTAGTTCATCAAGGCGGGGAAGGCATGACGGCAGGAAGGTGAGATGACTGCTCCTTTTTACTCAGTCTGGGTCCCCTGCTGCTTTTTTTTTTTTTTTTTTTTTTTTTTTTTTTTTTTTTTTTTGTCAACTTGCCACAAGCTTGAGTCATTTGCAAAGAGGAAATCTTAATTGAGAAAATTCTTGTATGAGATTGGCCTGTAAGCAAGAGGCAAGTCTGGGAGGTATTGTCTTGATTAATGACAGATGTGGGAGGAGCCAGCCCAACCCACTGTGAGTGGCACCACACTTGGGCAGGTCATCCTAGGATGTAGAAGGAAGAGGACTGAGTAAGTCAGGAGGATCAAGTCAGTAAGCCATGTTCTGTGGCTTCTGGTTTAGTTCCTGCCTTTAAAGTCTTGCCCCAAATTCCACGTATATGTACCTAACCCACTGTATGGTGTTACCTGCATTTAGGATGAGTTTTCTTCTTCACTAAAACTCTGGAAAATCTATCTCCTAGACAATTCACAATCCAGTCATGTTGGCAAGAAAGATTTGCCATCACAGTGACCTTAATAGTTGAAGCATGAGGAGAAAAGGATGTGGGACTGTGAGGACCATCTGATGCACACGGGCTCAGTGGATATTTTGGAATATTATGTGTGTATAGCAAGTCGTGATTATTCTGGAAGAGGTTGCAGATAAAGAAAAAAAATTTATTCAAAGCACCAGTAAAAAGGAGTCTGTTAGAAGGTCTTTTACTTAGCCTGATCCTGTGTAGACAGCAACTGTTCTTCAGTTTTATTGGCTGCCCCGACCCGAATAATCACACAGAAGCTATATTAATTACAACACTGCTTGACCAATAGCTTAGGCATCTTTCTAGCTAACTCTTTTTTTTAGAAAATTACTTGAATTTTATTATGACAAAATATTTGCCACACTGGAGATTTTGATAATATTCAGCAGTCTTGTGGTAATTAGTGGCTGTGTTTCAAGCTACATTTCTTTTTTTATTGATTTTTATTGAGCTCTATAGTATTCTCTGCTCCTCTCCCTGTCTCTCCCCTCCCCCCTTCAATTCTCCCTCAAGGTCCCCATGCTCCCAATTTACTAACTCTTATATCTTAAATTAACCCATTTTTATTAGTCTGTATATTGCCACGAGGCTGTGGCTTACCGTAAAGGTTCTGGCAGCGTACTTCTCCTTTGGCAGCTACAGGACCTCTTTTTGACTCTGCCTACTTTTCTATATTTTCCCATATATCTTTACTCTGCTGAGCCATTGGAAAAAACATCTTCATTCATTATTTAATAAAAACAACACATATACAGAAGGACATCCCACATCAGTACTACCTATAAAGGAACCAGCCAGTGTAGTCTCCATGCATTTCAGTGAATACCAGAGAGAAACGAGTTGGGGAAATGGACCAAATCCATCCTCCTTTATAATGCAATTGCTAGGCTAGGATTGTACATAGAATGCTGAAATAATAATAATGATTTTCTTGCCTTCGTCCATTCAGAAAGTCTATTATTTGTGTAAATTTAGCAGATCAAATCTTTCTTTAAATTGGTCTATTTTATTTATCAGGTTGGTGAATCTAAACTAGTACCTAGTATTCCTTCCTTACCATTTAAGTCTCTTGATCATATCCTCTTCTATTTCCTGCATTGTGTTATATGTGTCACGTGTCCTTTTTTTCTTATTAGCACCATTAGAGTCTTATCAATCTCATTAATGTTTTCAAAAAAAAAGAGTTTGAAATTTTTACTTAGTCTCTGCTTTCAATTTAATTTTTCGGATTTATGTTTTACTTTTTTCCGTTCGCTGTGGATTTAATTTGTTTTCTAGTTTATTTGATTATTGGTTTTCTGTTTATTTTATATAGTTTTACTTTAATTTGTGCTTTCTTTCAGTTTGGTTTATTCTAGTACATTAGCATAAAATATATGGGCTAATTTTTACAACATTTTCTTGGCATTCCCACCACTAGTAAAATGGTTCTTTTTTTTTTTTTTTTTTTCTATCAGAGGTAGCTAGCTCATGGAGGACAAAATTCTACACATCTCCCCCATCTTGTAAAATGTTTCATGAAAGGGAATTAAAATCTTTTAAGCCCCACCACCGATTTGGTAAAACTCTTGCGTACACAAAGGCCCCTGCATGTCCAGACATCCTGGGGGTTGGTTTATCTCCCCGGTTCCCTTTACTTCACTTTCCAAATTAACCAGCTGGGCGTAGACTGAGATTGATCCTCAGCCAATAAAGAACAGTCAAGCTCCCTATTGTGTTAAGGATGGGAAGCCGGGAGGTGGAGCACTTTTCTAGTAAAAAGCTATTGTCTCTCCGTGTTACTTCTGCTTGTTCTTGTGTTTTTCCATGTGGATCAAGGGTATTCTTTGCAACACCAAAAGACGTCCACACGTGCTACGGAAAGTGCCCAGTACTCTTTTGATATTCAGTTTACATTCCTAATTACAGTTATAATTCTAGGAGACACACTCCTAATTCTTAGTTTGTGGCAATTGGGCATTCTGATTTTGTTATGTCAATATTCCTTTTTGAAAACATTGACTTTGCAGGCCTTTAATCCCAGTTCACGAGGCAGAGGCAGAGGGATTTCTGTGAGTTTTAGGCTAGCCTGATCCATAGACCCAGTTCCAGGACAGCCAGGGATATTTGAAACCCTGCCTCGAAAAACCAAAACCAAAACAAAATAAAAACAAAACAGAAAAAAAAATTTACATGTATTGTATGGGTATTTTATGTGTACCACCTGAATACAATACCTGTAGAAGCCAGAAGAGGTCATCAGTTCCTCTGGAATGGGAAGTATAAACGCTTTCAGTCACCATGTGGGTTCGGGGAACTGAATCTGGGTCCTCTGCAACAGCAACACATGCTCTTAACCAGGGGAGCCATCTCTCCAGCCCTGCATTGGTAATACATCTGCGAAATAAAAACATTGACGTCCTTACTGATTTGCATTGGAAACCATACCACAGTGTTATGGCGATACTGCCCTTTGAGCTTTTCCAGTAGTTTAGCCATGTGATATGCCATAATAATATTAGTCTTACAGTACAACATTAAAGGCTAGATAAGCATATTTTTATTTGATGGCTTTCCTTGTTTATTGTTGTTTGTTTTGTTTGTGAGAACAGGGGCTCATTTTGTAGGCCTGTTTTGAACTCATGGCTGTCCTCCTGCCTCAGCCTCCTGAGACCTGAGATTACAGGTTTGTGCTTCCATATCCATCTTGCTTTAGCTTTACATGCTTTTTCTTCTTATTTGATTTGTTTTTTGAGACACATTGTTCCAAATCATTCAAACTTTTTAAAAAAAGATCACCACTAATGCTTTTTCAAATGTTTCTAAAGCTCTTTGTTTGCTTCACTGGTGGCCTTTTACCCTTTCTCCTTCTGGTAGCGCATTCTTCCCCCTTCACCTCCCTCCCCCCATATTTACCATGACAACTTGAATAAGCTCCAGGGCTTAAAACTCACAATAGGAACTGTTCTTTCCACCTGTGACTGTGACTGTGTCTCTAAGGATTTTTAACTCTCAGGCTATCTCTGCCCAACCTCTAACAATTTATTGCCGTTCAGGTTTGAGTACCCCAGTGCAGAGTTCTCGGGTACTTCTTGCCATCCTCCTCCTAAGTTCCCTAGACTCCTGCAGTCCTCACTCTGCTCTTCCTGACTTCCCTGAGCTCAGCAGCGCTGCAGCAGAGAACAGGGACACACAGCCAGGGGTATGTTTGGACAGGAGGAGTAAGGAAGGCCTGAGACACCAGGAACAGAGTCTGAAGTCAGAAGTGGGGGAGGATTCTGTGGTCATCAGAACAGGACTGCTGTGAGCAGCACACAGCTGTCAAATCATTAGGTGGGGACGCTCTTGACCCTCCTTAATTTTGAGCAATCTTTAACTGAGTGGGAGAAAAGTTGTTAGATCTTTCATATTGACCCTGAAAACACCCAAAAGTTGATTTTTTTAAAAAAATATTTTCTTCTAGTAGTGTGTCAAACTGGGGGAAAAATTGCTTCAGAGCAATTGGAGAATGTAATCTTTCTTTTAGAAGTTTGACTTGCAGCCAACAACAAATGAATGTTATAGATAAAAGGGAGTGTGGTTAATAACAAGGCAAAAAATACACCGTTTCCTAGGTGACCACTTCCAAGCCCACCTATGTCAGTTCTGTTTTCTTATAAATTATAAGATTATGTGTAGAGCCATCTCTAGGAATTGTGGACCTCAGCTGTAAAAGCATCATAACAATGAAATGAGGAGCCTTCACCAAGTTCTCCGAAACTATTCTTGTAAGACAAAGGGCACAGAGTCTCTAAAGACAAATTTAAAGCATGAAAGAAACTGGCAAGCAAATGAACCAAATGTTAGAGCTGAAAGATCCATTCAAACGTACCTGTCCAACCACTTTAGAGATGTAGTCAAGCCCAGAGACATTACGAATGTTGACAAGCTGGAAGTTAAATGTGGCACTGGGGTTGGACTGGACTCTAGGGTTCCAAAGATTTCTAAAACTAAAATAAAAATGATCTCTCTTTTGCATGTGAGTCTGAGTGCTCTCTCTCTCTGCTCTCTGCAGGCTTGCTAGTCTAAGACATGGGACTGCAAGACTTCTTTTGTCAAGAAACAGTTTACTATGCTATCAGGTTTCTAGTGGATCATTGTACAAAAACAAGAACCCCAAATGTTGCAGTCACCAGGTTTTGATACATGTGACTATTTTCACTTGGTACTTCTACTATTTCTGTGCATGTCAGCCCTCACACACCCTTTCTGATCTTTCTGGCGAAGTCTCGGGGACACCTTTGGTTCTCATAGTTGATTTGTGAGCTGCAACTGACAGCCTGTGGAAGGTGCTGGAAAGCACCAAATTACAGTGCCTGAAGGTCAACTGCTGAGGAACCTTAACAAACCTTTCAGTATCCTTCATGAAGCCAACAGAATATCTGAAAGTCTATGTATGAAGAGGCTGATTTACACGGCTTTACCTCAGGGTCTTGGGAAGGCAAATCTTGTAGTTCTAACTGCTTAGGAGGCTGAAGCAAAAAGAGTTCAAATACAAAGGATGTTGGGGTTACACAGCAAGTGAAGAAAGTCAAAGTCAGGTCTAGGCAACTTAGCAAGATCCTACTTCAGGAAGAAAAAAAAAGTAGAAAGGGATTGGCATACTGGATGAGTGGTGAACCATCGTGCAGAAGGTCCAGTGTTCTATCCCAGGGTAGCTAATGAATAAATAAAATAAGAAACACTTAAATAAATATATATGTATATATACACACATATATGTATATATATATAGGGTTTTTCGAGACTGGATTTCTCTATATCTTTGGAGCCTGTCCTGAAACTAGCTCTGATAGACCAGGCTGGCCCTGAACTCACTGAAATCCACCTGCCTCTGCCTCCCAAGTGCTGGGATTAAAGGTGTGTGCCACCACCACCCAGCTAATTCATATATTTTAATATGAGGATCTGAGCTATTTTTAATTAGTAACAAAGACAGACCAAAGGCAAATGCACTGAGACAAAAGCTGATACTCTTCAGTTAACAAAGCATCAACTGAGAGCTACAATGACACAACTATTTCCAGTCCTCTACAGTATATAGAAATAGTTTCATAATCTTTTGTAACTATTAATGTTATCAAGCGAAGTGGGGAGGGAAATAAAACCAAAGCCCAGAGAGCTCTGATACTCTGTAACATAGCATCTGAAAATTGGCTTACAACAAGCAGCGCCCCTGCCTCCAACAGAAGTACCTTTATGAAATGCCTATAGCATATATGGAGACATTTAGAGCAAGCATGAGTTCCTGTGTCTTATATTTTCTCAGGTATGCACACAAGATATCCCGTAAGTTTCATCATTTTCTGCAGGGTGAGAAAGGGAAAATAGCGCTATTTTCCAAGGGCAACTCTACCTCAAAGTGGATTAACTTTAAAAGTCACAGCTTGTCTAAAGCCTCTTTTCTTGGGATCACTCAGGCTGTGTTAAGATTAAGTAGAGTAAGCAGTGAGTGGTCAAAATCCATGGAGGGTTCCAGACAGAGGTCACAGATGATGCCGTCAGCTGGTCCCTGGATATTTCTTTGTCATGGTTTCTCTGCTCAGTGTCTTCAGAGATGTTGAGTAAGGGCATGGAGGTGATGATGGATTTCATCTCCATCTCTAGGCCTTAAAAGCTACCACCATCAAGAATATTGGCTGCACCACTTTGGAACTAGATTGTTCCCTTTCAATTTTCCCCTCAGCTTCTGTCTTTGTCACAATTGGAACAATTTCACATGAAACAACCTGCCTAGCTGAGTGTTTCAATAGTGTGATGTTAGATATCAGTAGGAGATCTCTGGGGGGGGGGTTCTAAAATTTTACTGTGTTGTTTTAAACCTGCAAGGTAACTTTCTTCTATTTTGTGATATTGGTTATCTAGAACCAAGAACAAGTTGAGACCAGAAGATATACCTGATTGGTATTTGTTTGGTTTTCTGTAGCCCAACTTTGAGTGTTTTTCCCATCATCCTCTTTTTATGGGACTCCAACATAAATTATTTATTTTCAAGAGTTTTTTTTCCTTATAATCTTTGTCCCATGGCAAAATGAAGGCATCTTTGCTCCCAGATTTAATTTCCTCCCAACCCTTTTAACATATTATTCCTATTACCCAAGTAGAAGGACAGTATTTCTTTGAAAGTTTCCAGTTTTGTGAATGCCCTAGAAAACAGAGCATTTATTCCTGGTTTGTCATGCTCAGAGATAGGGGTCAAGCTTGCACCTGACTGAGATTCCATACCATGCTTTGTGCTTCCTGCATCACCTCACACTTGAATCTGCTAGAAAGCCTGGCATGGAAAGATCCTTCAGAGGACTTGGGGCTATGAAGAAAGCAAGGTCTAACCTACCATCTCTGGGATCTCCCTAAGTGTGTGTCACACGCTTAGTTAAAAAAAAAATGCTTGGAGATATTGTTGAAAGGAGCTTCTAATCATAACAACATGTTCAATGGCCAATGTTGCAAGTTTTACTCATAGAACCTTGAGTAATTTATTTAGTATTTTATTGATGCAAAGAAACATTCATGATTGATTGTTGACAATGTTTAGTGCACTGGATTCATGGGTCATTAACTGCCCAGCAATTAGAAAATAATTTCCTTTATACATCAATGTATCCATGACCTGATTTCTCTAAGAGTTGAGGGATTTGACAACATTGGATTACTTTCAGTAATATAAAAGTAGTTGAATTGGGGATATCCAAGGTTACCTGTTGGACACAGAGAAAAAAAGGGAGAGTGGTAGAGGAAGGAGGAGAAAAAGGAGGAAGAGGAGACAGCTCATAGAGGTGGACCAATAGAAAAAAACCTCTTAAGTTGCCACATGGAAACACAAATAATGTGAGTATGGGACTTGCAACCTTGAGGAACGAGACTTAACTTACGGTTCAACACAGATCTTAACTCTCACCACATAGAGTTATGGTTTTGTACAGAAATATACAATAAAAGTAGTAAGAGCAAGAACCCAAGAAAGAGTGAAATGCTGGGAAGGGGAGGACTATCTATCTATCTATCTATCTATCTATCTATCTATCTATCTATCTATCTATCTATCTATCTATCTCTATACATGTCCTAGCAATGGGTTAAGTTAATGCATATTTGAAGACGAAAGGTGATATTTTGTGGACATGGTATTTTCACCAGCTCTTTCCAGAATGATACATAGATAGCATTTGTCTATTTGCATGAAGAGATGAGAACGGTTCCTACCTCATATTTTCCTGTCCACATTATCCTGACTTCCTACTCTAACCTATCTCTCCTACTTAGGAGAAATTAAATAAATAGCGGTCATTTCTCCTGCAAAGCAGATTTGTTTATTATAACTTAAATAACACACATAGATTACAAGAAATTTATATTTGGGAGAAGAAGCTGCATAAACAAGTGGAAAGAAACCCGAGAGTAACCGAGTAATTATTTCTTAGACCTGTCTGTGCTAGCTGTGATGTGGGGCCTGATGGGCAGTCCTCTGTTGGCCAGAACCAGGAGTGTGTATGGTGTTTGTAGCTTCAGATCCCTCCAACTGAGCCATCTTTGTATTTATTCAGAGTGTGGAATGTGGGGTGGGACCATAAGGCCCCTAATTCATCCCAGCAAGGCTCAGCAGGGGACAAAGCATGTACAAGCAGCACCAGGAGAAGTCCATTTAGCAACAGGAAGCTAATTGCTTCATCTTTATTTCACAACAAGATCTAAACCAGGTGTCTGGCAGGCAGCCCACACATGAACATCCTTAGATTCCCTGTCACGGGCCATGGTAGCTCTGAGTGTACAAAGGTTAAACAGTCATCAGGTGGCTTGTGAGGCCTGAACTCAGTGGCTGGGGCTCTATCACAGCTTCCAGTTGGATCATGTTCTGGTGGTCAGCATACTTGTCTATACTTCACCAGTTACACAGGGTGTACAGTCCTCACATGCTCATAAAGAGGTGCATTATGGGCATGGAACTCTGGCAGCGGCTCTTTGACATTCACATGCATGAGGAAAGTTTGGAAGGCTCACTCACTGCCTCCTTCAGGACTTTAGCATTTTTTAGGAGCCTTTTCAGAGTTCTAAGATGGCCTCTGGCAATCTATATAGCAAGCACGTTCCTGTATGCTGTGGGATAATGCTTTTGTACACTGTAAAGATTTGTTACTCATATTGGTTTAATAAAATGCTGACTTCTGTGCAATGAGTGTTTTCAGGAGAGAACAGTCATAGATGGATGGGAGCAAAGACTGGCTATAGAATCATGGTGAGGTTAAAGAAGCGATTTACAATACATCTAGAGGCATTAGCTATTTTCTATTAAAAATAGCAAAGGTTCTACATGTACATGTTAGTCTAATTGACTGAAACAGGCACTTTCTAGAAGTATGAAACAAAAAAGAGAAAAACAGTTTTATAATAGAAAATTTTGAAAAAGAGGAACATAATCACCAGCCTAGACAAAAGGGAGGGAGGTAGAGTCATTTCAAAGAGGTCATGTGTTCCAGGAGCTAATGAAAATCTTGCCAAGGGCTATGGCAGGTTTCTTCATTTTTCTACTTTATTTCCTTACTTCCTTTCCTTTCCATTATTCATGACACATTTATTTGACTATAATATGTATAAATATCATTCAAGATGCAACCAGGAAGGAGTGGGACAGGTCAGACACAGACAGGAAAGCACAAGCTTGACAATGTTGCCATGTTTAAATCCAACTGTGCTCAGACTACAATCATCCTTCACAGTGGGCAGATTTCACATCTCTGGATTCAAATAACCTGGAAATGAAACTTAGCTTTAAATTTGTTATCAGTTCTGAATATATCATAGTGGCTACTTCCATAGTGTTCATATTGATATTATGTTAGGTATAATGGTGACTATAGAGACAGTTTATGTGGTTGGGGAGGATGTATTATGCAGACACTTCATTGTTCTCCATAAAGCCTTTGAGCACTATGGAATTTTGGTATCTTCAGTGGATAAGGTATCCATGAGGACTGATATTCCGGATGCTAAGAGGTTAGGATGCATGCTAACCTGATCCCGCCTCCTACTCTCTGCATTTTCATCATTCATTCCATATTGAATCATCCTGTCCAGTAGCCTCTGTCTTTAATTTGATTGGCTGCTATTGGATGTGATTGTAGGTTTGAGCATGCATAGGTTATACTAAATGGGTTTAGATATTTAACACTTACAGCACCTGGGTGTTTATGATAAAGAATCTTTACCATTCTAGCTTCTAAGAATAGCATGTGACCAAAATAATGGAAAGTATACATGACTTACACTTATGGTTAAGTCTAAATTCTACTGAATTGTTTTATGGTTAAATGTGTTATCATAACCTTAAGTGGTTTGCATTATAAATATACTGGTCATTTTCTTCTTCTGGAAGTCTTGAAGGGCAGGTGTTATCCTAATCATGGATGTCTTTGAGGCATTCTATGACCCCGAAGAAGGTTAAGAAGGAAGGAAGAGACAAAATGGCAGGTCTTATAGACCTGCTTTGACTCATGACTGTGATAAAGTGCCGTGGATAAAGAAACATAACATAGTTGTCATTGCTATAAAATCAATGTCTGCAGAGTTAGAATAAGCTCCACTCCCTACAGTTTGTGTGGGGCTACGAGGCCAAAATTCAAATGATAATGTGAGGAAATTGTAGTTTAGCTTTCTATTGCTGTAACAAAACACCATGATCAATGTATCTCATAAAAGAGTGTTTAATTGGGCTTATGGTTTCAAAAGGTTAGAGTCCATGATGGCAGAGCAAAGGCATGGTGGCAGCAATGACTGAGAACTCACATCTTGACTCATACGGAGGACACAGTCAGAGACAACCAGGCAGATAGGGCATGAGAGAGAGAGAGAGAGACAGAGAGAGAGACAGAGAGAGAGAGAGAGAGAGAGAGAGAGAGAGAGAACGAATGAACATTGGAAATGGTGTGAATCTTTTGAAACCCTAAAGCAGACTCACAGTGACATACCTCCTCTAACAAAGTCACAGATTTCTGTGGGATAATGTTTTGCTAAAGCACTGTATAGATTTTCACTCGTATTAGTTTAATAAAACACTGATTGGCCAGTAGCAAGGAAGTATAGGCAGGCAATCAGACTAAGAGAATTGTGGGAAGAGGAAAGGTAGAGAGTGAGTCACCAGTCAGATGCAGAGGAAGAAAAATGAGAATGCCTCACTCAGAAAAGGTACCAAGCCACATAGCTAAAGATAGGCAAGAGTTAAGGGTTAATTTAAGTTGTAAGAGCTAGTTAATAATAAGCCCAAGCTAGCTAATAGGCCAAACAGTTTAGAATTAACATAAGCTTCTATGGTTTCTTTGGGACTGAACAGCTGTGAGACCGGGTGGGGCAGAAACTTCCATCTACAACACCTCCTAATTCTTCCAAATTAGCTCCAACTGGGTACCATTTTGGAGCTCATAAACCTATGAGGATCATTCTCATCCAAACCACCACAGATATTAATTAGATGCATTAGAAAGTTGTAGATGAAGTTTTCCTGTCCCAACCTCCTGTTCCCAAATAACCATTCAGCATCTTAATATTAATTATAAATGATTGATCAATAGCTCAGGCTTGTTACTAGTTTGTTCTGAAATTTTCAATTAACTCATATTTTTATCTATGCTTTGCCACATAGCTTGGTACCTTTTCTCAGTACAGAACATCCATCTTGCTTTTCTCTGTGTCTGCTTGCTACTCCTCTGACTCTGTCCTGTTCGGCTCTCCCCCTAACCTTATATTGTCCAGTTATTGACCAGTAAGCTTATTTATTTTAATTAATTAATTTAATAAATAAATAAAGACAAATCACAGCAACATATACTCAAACAGTATAAAGGAAAACACCAATAAATGGTCTCTCCCTTCTTCCCTCCCTCCCTCTTCCCCCCTCTCTCTCCTCACTTTCTCTCCCCCTCCCCTCCTCTTCCTCTCTAATCCCCCTTCTGCTGCCCATTTTCAAATATAAGCAGACCTCTTTCTCTGTGTAAATGTTATGGTCCTCTGAAAAGGTTTTCAGAGTATGAGTCTCAGAGTAACACCATTGTCATCTTGTAAGAAACAGGACCGATCTTCAAGTCCTAGTCAGACCTACTGAACTAGAAACCCAGCAGCCAGATCCAAGACTTTGTGATTACACAAGTCCTTTGGGTGACCTTTATATATACTTGGGAATAGAAACTCTTACTTTATAGGCCAGAGTAGAGTCTTTCTCAGCAAGGAAGTGATGCTCAAAGCCAATAAGCGATTGCACTCTGGTTCCATGGTTCAGCAAACAGTATAAGTTCCACTTACCAGTGGAGTACCAGGTGTATGTATGGTCCAATCAGAAAAGGAAGTTAGTATCTCTATATATGCCAGGCAGCAAGTAGACTCTAGTTCATCTTTGTTTACTTTGTCTTGGCCAAGCTAAGTGGCATTGGGGAGAAGCCACATGTTCCTCATGGAAATAGGGGGCTAATCAACATAAACCGTGTTGTAATTTTGGGGAGAGGGTGAGGGAAATTCTGTGGGTATGTAAATAACCAGGATTTCCTTCCTGGGGGAGACAGATAAACCTTGACTAGGTGTGCATAGCTGCAGGAACTGATTGGAACTATGTTAGAGATCAAAAGTCTCCATTGTTCCAGGTTAACAGAGTTCGTATGGGAGGACTGGGTGTAGGCACTAGGGCTGTCTACACTACCACAACTTTTTTATGTATGTGTGAAATGACTCTGTGCAACTGGAACTCTCTTGTAGACCAGGCTTGCTCCAAACTCACAAAGATCTGCTTGCCTCTGCCTCTTAAATGCTAGGATTAAAAGTGTGAACCATTACGCCCATCTTAACACAAACCCTTTAGAAAGGACAACAGCTTTGTTTCAAACATCCCTGATTAGCTATTGCTAGGTGCACTACCTGACAGATTTGCAGGCATCGTGGGAAGATATGGTCGATTTTGTTTCGGCCTTTTCTTTTCTAAGGCGAGCAACAGGCTGTAGGCAAGGATTTGTGTCTAGTGGCAGCTGAGGAAAGCCCTGGGGGACATAACCTTGTCATCCATAGAATGTGTCTGGGAACACTGGACTGGAAATGTGCTCAGCTGCAGGCCACATTGCAGTCAAGGGGGATGCTTTCCAGCTTGTTCCTTGTAGAAATGTCAGAACAGAAATGTAGAATAACATAACCAAGAATTCCTCTGAGAAACCATTTGGCCTAAACCCCTATGGAGAACCTAGGACAGGGAAAACAAGAAACAATTCCCAAGCCTTGACTCACTTCTGTCTTGATGTCGCACTGTGTAATTTCAAGTCTTCTGCTCTGTGTTACAGCAGAAGTGAGGATCAGAGTTCGTTTGTCCTCTGCACCCTGTCATCTGAGATGGCACTGTGTGCTACCGAACAGCTCGCAAGTATTAACCCTAATCGGCAAGATATGGGTTGCAAGTCGGCCTCACAATTACCATCAGAACCGAAACCAAGTTGAACCTCTGAGTGTCACATTGCTATTGAATAAAAATTAGGACCTAAAAATATGAATGAGTTCAACAAATATTTATTAAGCTCCTATTAAAGGAGATCTCAAATGCCAAATGGAAGACGCTCCTCAGGGGCTTATTAAAAAAATGAAGGTTCTAGGCATTATTTCCAGAATTTTTAATAACATGTTAGGAAGAAGCCCAGAAATCTACAGTTTAATAATTGTCCCCAAGGGATGCCAATGCTAGTGCTGCAGAGAACACAATGATCCACAGTGTTTCAAAAGAAAAAGACAGACAGTATGAAAGCTGTTACTTTATCCTATTCCTGTACCATCTCTTCGCTGCTAGAAGAAACTGCAAACTACCTCACTTACCCCGTATAAATTAGACTTATTACTATATTGCTATCTATATGCTCCAAACTCCAGAACCTAGACCCTGTATCTAGAACCTAGATCTGGAACCTAGACCCCCCTCCCAACTTCAGAAGCACACATCTACTCAGTACTTTCAGGCTGTTGTTTCTGAGATACTTTGGCCTGAGCATGCTAAAGCTGGTTTTTTGAAGTCCCTCAAACCTATTCTACATGCAGTTGCCCACGTTAAAACTTTTCTCCAATTATCCAAATCAATCTTGGGGAAATCTTTGAGTTCTTTCTTTCTGCCGCACCACTCAATCAATCTGTTAGGAAATCCTTTTACTTGCATCTTTTAACTTTAACCAGACTTGGTTCAAAGCCAATTCAAAGCCTTCATCATCTCTCTTGGTCTATACCCAGTGACTTACTAATTGGCCTCCAGGAATACTCTCCACCCCCACTACAGTCTATTTTCAGGATAGCAGCCAGAGATATCCTGCTAAAATAAGCGTCAGATGATGAGATACTCCATGTTTCCCTATTTTGTCCAGAGCAAAGGTCAGAATATGCATGCTAGAGTATAAAGCCTTATAAGAAATGACTTTATACTGTCTAATAATCTTGTCTTCACCATGGTTTCCCTTGTTTACTTTGCCACATCCCATGGGGCTACTGGTTCTTCCTGCAAGACCCTTGTCATGTTTTTCTTTTGGTTCTTTGCTATTTAGTCTGGAACATTCTTCCCCAATACATCTCTTGTTCACTGTGATGTCATAACCATTCGTGGAAATGTTTCCTTCTCAGTGAAGTCCTGGCTGCCCTATCTGACACTGTAATGTATGACCATGTCTTCCAACTACCTCTGCTTTTTCCGAACCTCTTCCATTTATAAATTCTGTGCTGTCTCCTGTATCTTTTTATTTTGTTGCTATCAAACATATAATGAAACGTAGCATCTTTTGTTTACTGTCTCCCTTCAGAAAGCAAGCATTGCAAGCATCACAGGTGTGAAGACCTTTTTGTTGTTGTTGCTGTTTTGCTTTGTTTTGAGATAGGGTTCTCTCTGTAGCCTTGACTGTCTTGAAGCTTACAATGTAGACCAGGCTTTCCTAGAACTCATAGATATCTGCCTGCCTCTGTGATTAAAGGTGTGTATTACGACTGCCCAGTGATTAACTGCCTTTGCCCCATTGCCACAAGCATCACAGCGGTGTCTGCTACATGTATAATGCTCTGCCAGTGTTTGTAGATTAAGTTGATGTACAGTACTTCTCAAAATTTCCCAATGAGACAACATTCTGGATCATTCATTTGTAGCAGTGCTTTCACCTCATATTTACTAATGAAAAATTAAAACTAGCCAAAACAAATAAAGTATTAACCTAGCCGACAAATAGCAAGTAACATAGGCAACAGTAAGCATTTAATGGAAACATTGGGTCGTAGTGCAAACTGGCCTGATTCTAAAATGCTTTCACTACTTAACACACAATGTCTCAAGCGCTACCCTGTTTACAGTGTACAAAGGGAAGAGTTTTGGTTTCTATTCTGTTTCCGCTTGTTAAAGAAGATAGATGTATAGAAAAATAGAATTAGAAAACTAACTGTTCTACAAGG
The DNA here is from genome assembly GCF_014885135.2 of Alexandromys fortis. NCBI lineage: Eukaryota > Metazoa > Chordata > Mammalia > Rodentia > Cricetidae > Alexandromys > Alexandromys fortis. Next base: position 7,181,953 of record NW_026067895.1, read on the forward strand.
TTCATGCCACAGATTGTCATAGCAGATGCTTAGATGAATCTACTCAAAAGCAGACTATGGCACATGTATGCAGTAAGTTTCCAGGGGAGCAGATTACTTATGGTAACCATAAAGTAATGTGGTAATACCATAAACTAATGCTGGAAATATGAGGTGGTCTTGGCTAGTTACTGAGTGTTGGATGGTTTATAAAAGGTAGATTTTGTGAGGACCGGGAATTAGGTGGGGATTATGTGTAAAGAATGTGTCATTTTCTAGAGACATAGAATAAAAAGACAAAAAAGAAAAAAAAAAGAAAAAACACCTGGGTAAATTTATTGGGGTTTTGCTTTGAATTCATTGAACGTTTCTTAATGGGAAAGCTGTGCATTATAAGAACCTTTCCCATGGACAAGTTATACTGTGTGAAAATGAATTGTTAGAATTGGTGTGATAAAAAGCAGAATGGCCAGTAGCTGGGAAGAGGTAGAGGTGGGACTTCCAGGGAGGGAAAGGAGTAGGAGGAGATAATTGAGATGCAAAGGGCATGCCAGGACACACAGAGAGGAAACAAGAGGTGTAAGATGGAAGAGATACCGCCGTATGCTGGAACATAGAGTAGTAGAAATGGGTTGATTTAAGTCATAAGAGCTAGTGGGACAAGCATAAGCTAAGGCTGAGCTTTCATAATTAATAAGAGTTATCTGTGTAATTATTTGGGAGCTGGCTTGTGGGACAGAGAAGAACTTGTTACACAAGCGTTCTTCTTTTTTAATGCTAAAACTATGTATTGTGTGCTTTCTATGCGGAAGGTGAAGGACAGCTGACATTGAAAAAATGACGAAAGAAGCCTCTACTTCTTTGCAGCTGGTGACTGGCAGGGATACTGGCCAGTCGAGAAACAGGTTCAGTACAGGGCAGTGGACAATTCACAATGAAGAAGACACAGTGTCCACAGCAAAAGTGAGAAGCACAGCCTGGATTTAGGTATAATAGTGGCAGGGGAAGTGACACTCAAGCTAAGACTGGAGGAACAGAATGGCAAACACCAAGGCAAACAAGATGAAGAGTGTTGTAGGCTAGGGAATGGCAGGTGCTTAAACCCAGAAAACCAAGCTAAAATGGCCAGAGCAGACAGGAGCAGTGCTGAAAGAGTGGCTAGTTGTCTTTGAAGTACTTACAAACATGAGTTTTCATTCCCTCAGAAGAGGAAAGAACTGTCATTGTATGTTCCTATTCACGTTATTGCATCGGATAGTATAGTTTGGAGGAGACTGACACCGGAGGAATGGAGATCTGCTCAGGGGTCCCAAGGTAATCCAGGCAGGAGTCGATGAACTGGTGGGATTGGCAAGATTATTCAAGACCTGGGGAATGTGAGGATGCATTTGGATGGTGCACAGAAACGGATCAAAATGCATTTCAGGTTTGTAGCTTGTACAGATGGGTCCTAGGAGAACCAATTACTGACTTGTGACTGGACAGAAATGGCGTATGTTGCTGGGGTGCATGCGTGTGGGTGTGAGTGTGAAGTAAGCAGCTGCTGCAATGGATGAGATAAAGCATGTAATAATAGTAACAATGGAGAGGCAGGCAATTACTCTTCACCAAATTTACGATCATTATAATGTTACTGGCGAGAAGCCACACAGATAGTGATGATGACACATAGTTTATAATTCCTTTGTACTTTCCTACCTAGATCATTAACTGATAATATGTTGAACTGTTGGATTGATACCTCATTTGTTTAGTTAAGGCTTACATAAGGGGAACCATTTAAATTTTTCATAACATATAGGCGGGGCTTGGAGAGAAATTTCAATCATCATATAAACTGTATTTTCGGAAATGTGTTACCGAAAATTTCTTTACACATAGCAGTCATTGTGACTTTGCTGTATCATTTCTTTGATAAAAACAATGAGAATTCAATTTAAACATAGTGTTTAGTTATCAGCCTCAACCCAAGGTGAGCTACAGCTTACATCTGAGAATTTTATTTTATTTTTTTATCTTATTATTTGAGACAGGGTTTCTTTGATATTCCTGGCTGTCCTGGAACTCACTCTGTAGAGCAGGCTGGCCTTGAACTCAGAGATCTGCTTGTGTCTGCTTCTCAAGTGTTGGAAAATTAAGGGGAGGAATGCCACCACGCTCCATATGAGAATTCTTTTTTAAAGAAAGGACAGTCTAGAAGTGTTCTCTGTAAAGCCTTAAAAAGTAAGTAGAGACAAGGAAGGCCAGGTGTGTCTCATGTCAGAGATTGTGAGGAAAGCTTCACTCTAACTTGATGTTCCACGGAATGGCTTTTCTCAAGCTCTTAACCCAGGTGATATCTTATGAGGTAGTATCTACATTGCTCACTATATCTACAGACAAAAACCTATTCTGGATTTGCAAGCTGTGTTCTTTTTAAAAACTTAAACTTAAATGCAACTTTTGAAAGTTCCAGTGTAGAAATCAAGTCTTCAAAAATACCCTGCCAGGCAATAATTGAACCAGTGGGCAACCACACCCAGTTAAGAGTGACAGGCAACCAGAAATACTTGTTCCCACCCTTATGCAGACTTTCCACTCATAAGAAATTACCCTCTCAACAAGTAGCCTTGGTAAGATACTTCTGCCACCATTTTAAACAAACTGGTGAGTTGGGTTCTTTCTGTCCCTTTCCACAGATTTTTCTGTAGTAAATATATAAAGAATTCCAACTCTTCCCCAAGACACTGAGTTTTAGGGGCCACAAAAGATATTTTACTGATGTAATTGCTAATAATTGAACTCCTAGCATGTTGATGTGCTTATAGTAAATATTCAATAAATAAATTATGGAGAAATAAATAATTTATAAACAATTCAGGGCTGGAGACAAAGTTCAGTAACAGAGTGCTCTCCTGGCTGCTAGGAGACTCTGGGTTCAGTCCCAGCCTGCCTGACTTGACTTCTTGGCTTCTCTCTGGAGACTTTCTGTTCCTCTTTCCAGGTACAGTAGAATACTTGGTGGAGGAATTTTCCCTAGAAAACACATTATCTTTCATCTTTGCAGTACACATGATTATTTAAATACTTTCAGCCTAATGCTCAGAGAGGTTAAATATTTTATCACTCAAATTACAGATGAAATCTTGGATTTGCCTGCTAATAGAGGATGGATTGTAGTGTTTAGTGGGGTATAGTTATGATCTCACTTCGTTCTGTCTTGTCATTGGTGCCTGTCTTAGGGTTTCTATTGCTGGGAAGAGACACCATGACCACAACGACTCTCATAAAGGGAAACATTTAACTGGGGCTGGTTCATTGTTCAGAGATTTAGTCCATTATCATCATGGCAGAAAGCATAGCGGTATGCAGGTGGGCATAGTGGTGAAGAGGTGGCTGAGAGTTCTACATCTGGATCTGCAGGCAGCAGGAAGAGAACTGAGACACACTGAGACTTCAAAGTCCACTCCCTAGTGAAGCACTTCCTCCAGCCAAGCCACACCTCCTCTCACAAGGCCACACCTCCTTATAGTGCTCTTCCCTACAGGCCTATGGTGGCCATTTTTATTCAAATCAGCCCATTGTCTTTTCCCCTAGCTGCACATTCTTGTTTGGGCCTCTATTATCTTGTTTCCTCTTTTCCGCATGACATAGTCTCAATTTTGGCCTATCTGTGCATGTCCTTTTCAGTTTCCTACTTCTGAAGTATAAATTTCTTGAGAGGAAGTGTGTCCCACTTGTTTGCTGTGGTTGACTAAATTGATGAACGGTGCCTAGTCTAATCATCAATTAGCTACCAGATTTGAGCCAAAGATATTGTTCATTCCCATTTAAGAGATGGAGAACTTTCTAGACATCAAGACTTAACCAAGACCTCTAATGTAATTGTGGAACAGAAGAAGTAATTTTCCGGCCAGGCAATGGTGGCGCACGCCTTTAATCCCAGCAGTTGGGAAGCAAAGGCAGATGGATCTCAGTGAGTTTGAGACCAGCCTGGTCTATAGAGCAAGTTCCAGGAGAGCCAGAGATATTTTACAGAGAAACCCTGTCTTGACCTCCCCTCCATCCAGAAAGGAAAGAAATACGTTTCCTAGTGTCTGCCATATACTACACAGTACTCTATGTACCTCTATTTATCTAACTTTTGTAGCAGTCAGTGACCTAGAGAGCAGCATTATCCTCGGTTTATACACAGGGAAAATCAGGTGCAGAGATGTTCTATAACTTGTCTACCTTAAACTCAGGTCGCTAACTTCAAACCTCTTTTTGTTTTAATGTCCATCCTTCCTATCAGCTAGATATCCTAGCTAGTACAATGATCTCTGGTTTCTTTTTGTTTTGTATTGTTTTGTTTGTTTATTCTGAGGTGTAGCTCATTCTGTAGCTCAGACAAGTGTCCTGAAATTCACTTTATAGTCCAGACTGGGTGAAAACTCAGAGCAGTCCTGCATCTCCCTCCTGAGTGCTGGAATTATCAATGTGAACCCCAATGCATCTGCCTCCTGAGTGCTAGGATTATCAATGTGAACCTCAATTTCCAAAATTGTAGACTCTTTTAATGCCAGTTATTCCATACTTCTAAGTAGATAATACCTACCTATAAACCATAGAAAATTCTTCATAGGACTAAGTAAAATATATCTGAATATCCATTTTGATCTTGGGAGCAAGGTATAAATATTTAAAACACCCATCTATAACAGTAAGAAAAATAAAATTATAAAGATTTCTGGACCCTCACTTTGAAAAATAATTCCTTTAAAAACCTTGTTTTAGCTCTCAAGTTCTCATTATGAAGTAATCGTACATATCTGAGTCTTTAAGGTGAAAATATTTTTTCTCCTGGGGGTGGTCAGGTTATTGCTATATCATTATTGTTGTACCATCCTAGAAATAATAATATCGAAAAAGGGCAGATGTCTAGGATCTGCATCTATTTTTTCTTTTTCCTCCTCCCACTGGTGATTATTTGTGGGATAGACACATTTGTAACACGCATTCAAGCTTCAGAGAGAAGGTGTGAGAAGCTCTTCAGTAACAGCCTGTTCTCCTGCATGGTTTCTCTTTTCTTGAGATGTTCAACAACAAATTGTATAATGGGAAGGCCCTTGCCCTTCCTGCTCAGCTCCTTAGTTAAACGGCTCTAATTTTCCACACTCCTAACCAGTTTACTTGTAACTAAATAGGAGACCCCCTCGGAGGAATTAACTCTTCATTTTTCTCATTTAGGAACCTTAAAGATCCTCAGTAAAAACAAGAATGCTGGTATGTTTCAGAGGAGACAGTGGGGAAGAGCTGCAGGTTTTTATCCTCCCAGGTTTCTGTACCGAAGAAGCAGCACAGTAAATGCCAAAGCAGCATTAGCCCCAAGAACATATTAGTCTGCTGTGGGATACTTACAGCACCATGGTAACAATTATCTGTAGACTTCACATGATCCACTTTTGGAATTAAAAGAAACCCATCTCTTTTTAGGAAAATGAACATGTGCATAGATGAGAAAGAATAAGAAAATATTTATATTAGACTTTTTCTTTTATTGAGAACAGATTTTATTTGTAATTAATCTTCTCCAGTGGATGCATTTATGTCCTTTCATTTTCCTTTATATATCTCTCATTTTCTTTTACACTGAAGGCTTGTATTGCAAGCAGCTAAGGCAGTGGGTATATGCTTATGAGGTTGGGAATACATTGCATTACATTCACCTCATAAAGTTGGTTATGTCCTTGGAGTCCGCACAAAATGAAATTTCCTTTATTTGTTTCCTTTGGAGTAAGCTCATCCAGTGAGCCACTTGTCTTTATTTTAATTAGGTTGGTGACCATACTGTCCTCTTTCATGGCACTCTGCTTATGTCCTTGTCCCTGGAGCAGAAACGCCTACTCATAAGCACCAAGTCAGGAGTCATCTGCGGTCCTCTGCGGACATGGCAGGCGTCATCACCACTTTCTGGCAGAAACTGTCATCATCAACAAAGATGAAAGGGATCTTTGGGGTAAAGATGGTACGGGAAGATACAGACACAGTATTCGTATTTTCCTCTGGTTATAGGAACAACAAAAGTGAAAATTTGGCAAAACAATCAACCACTTGCAGTTCTCTTCATCTCTGTGGTCAGAGGCTTTCTTTAACCTAGCTATAAGTATTTAAACCACACACTCATCAGTTTATGAGTTTGTAAATGTTAAGATTTTATTTGTGACAAACTGTAATGGCAGATACCTGTCGAGTGTGAACTAGTTCTGTCCTTCAATGGCCGAAGAGATCACCTACAATTGCCTTTTCAGAAAGAATTTATGTGGGTAGTTAGTGTCTTATTCTTAGCCCATGACAGTCCATTCCTAAACAGGGAACACTGGAAACCACTATTTCATGTCTGGCTAATAGAACCCAAGAACTAAGTGGTCCAAATGAAAATAATTTTTAATATTAGTAGGTAGTTAGCTGAATGTAAACTCAGGAAGTAACAATGGACTTCCTGTTTTGGACCAAGATGGTAAAGACTTGCTTTGCCCCATCTCTCTTGTTAAATAGAAATTAGAATAGGAAGAAGAGTGTATAGCAGCTTTGGCACTCAATATGTGAAAAGCAACATGGCAAAATGTGTTTTCTTTTGCCTCATCTATCCAAGATAAGGTGATGGAGGGGTGGGTGATAGACCAACCCTAATGAGAACAGACAGACAAAAGTCTCAAGAAAGACACTATTGTCTATAATGAAAGAGCCAGAAAAGGAGCAGTGTAGTCAGACTGAAAATTCTCTGACCTGTTTCCTTCACCCAAATGCCATGGAAAAAGAAACACCTATAATAACCACTCTTTCACTAACATCAGTAAGGGCAGAGCATGTTATCTAGACTCCAGCCTGGCAAGTTGTAATAAGGCGCCCCTCCTCTCTTCCCCCATAGAAGACTAGCTGGGAACTGGGACACTTACCTCTTACAGGAACCAAGTGAAGCACTTGTATTTTCACTGCCACTTGGCAGCAGTGTATATAAGAGGCTGTGTATAAAAGAGAGCTGAAATGGATTTTTATAATGTCACCGAAACACCTCAAGTTGGATTTTTAAGAAAAAGGTAGTTAATGGTTAGCAGGTTTACTATGAACTAGATGCTGCAATGATCTGACAAGGAGTTTTAAAGGAAAATGCTTGGAACAAACACAAGCATAGAGAAACTCAGCCAATTAATGCCAACCAGAAACAAGGAGAAAGTGGGAATTGTCGTGCTCGAAAAGATGTTAGTCAAAATTCAAGTCTTTCCTCTCATTTTTAAATTAAGGATATTGATTTTACAAGCTCTCAGTTTCTCTTGCTTGCTGTGCTTCATACATGCCATGTTAATGAAGTATTGTCAAATACATACACTTTTTAATAAAAAAAATTCAAGTCTTACTGGAAACGGCAGCAGATGGAGAGGACAGAGGAAGGAATGCACAGCAGAGAAGATGCTAGAAATCAATAAGGGTCTTGCAAAACTCCCAGAGAGAAGGAAGGAAGAGGCGAGACACAAAGATAATCAAATACACCGAGGCTGGAAGTTACTATGTACTAGAGAGTTAAGACTAGTTGAATGGCAGAGTTTTCATTATGCCCATGAGCCCTGAGACTAGCTTCTAGCTCCACGCCCTGCTCCAGAAGCAGGGACATTGCTCTGACCGATCACTGACTGCTCCCTTGGGTCTGGGACTGTGATTTAGGGATTTTGCCCAGGTGGAAAACTTAGTCATAAGCAGAGAGAGTTTTAAAATCTGCAAATAAACCAACTTTGGAATGGAGACTGGGGAAGTTTCAGCCTAAGAGGCAACTTGAAGCCGGATTGGGGTATAATAGTACTGAATAACAAGGAGGTCAATTAGTGAACCCAACAGAACCAGAAAAGGGGTTTCCCCCAAGATCCCCCCCTCCACAGTCAACAAAATTCTTGAGCCAGCCTGAAAAGATTACAGTAACACAGGGGCATAGACTTAATGGGGCAAGACATCACAGCAATGCACCCTCCAGGGAATTGGGAAAACAATACAGTGAGGTAGGATTAGTGAGGACTAAGGTAGATGTGATACCCACAGCATAAATAACTGGGCTAAAAGTCCTACTGTGTGCATGCCCAAGACTGTACCTTCTGGCAGGCTCCTCAAGAACTACTGAGTGCAAAGGAAATAGATTCTTCCAGGAGTCTGGCCCAGCTACAACACAAAGACACTGAACGGTATCTGGAGAGAGGGATTATTAAACTTGGTAACGATGTGTTACCAAAATTGCCGCCTTTGAAAAGAAGAAACATGTAAACAAAGAATAATTCTCTCTCTCTCTCTCTCTCTCTCTCTCTCTCTCTCTCTCTCTCTCTCTCACACACACACACACACACACACACACACACACACACAACAAAGGTAGTAGGAGCCTCCTGATAGTACTGGACTCTTGACAATGGGCTGTTACTGATCATGCTTAAAGAACACAAAGAAGAAGGTCTAGGCTACTGCCTTCCCCAAAGTAAAAGAGTGTACAAACAACTGTATGATCACAATGGAGTTGAAGACAGATTGGTAGAAATGGAAAACTCATCTGTAGGTCATCTGTAGGGCTGTATAATGAATGCATTTGAATCAGAGTACTTGAAGATACATAAACACTGGTTATCCAGTCTAAGGACAAAGAGGAGAAAAAGGAGAAAACAAAAGAAGAAATGAGGGTTAGATTAAAGATGCCAGTAAGGCATAATGGTGATTTCAGTAGGCAAGGAAAGGTAGAAAAAATATCAAATAATTAATAACTTAAAAATGTTGAAAACAAGACTTTAAATGACACAGAAACATAACTTACAAAAGAAGATCTTGGAAGGAGCAAGAAAAGAATGATTATTTATATACAAATCAAGAAAAAAAACACAATTAAGATTGATGCTGATTTCTCATCAGTAAATATGCAGGCTGGCATGCAGTGGGGTAACAGAAGGCAGTGGGGTAACAGTGAAGGCAGTGGGGTAACAGTGAAGGTGGTGGGGTAACAGAGAGAAGGCAGTGGGGGTAACAGGGAAGGCAGTGGGGTAGCAGTGAAGGAGGTAGGTAATAGGGAAAGCAGTGAGGTTACAGAACAAAGGCAATGGGGTAATCAAGCAAAAGCTCAGAAGAAAGAAACAAAAAGACTAGCTAAGAAATCTAGATCCAGAACTGTATTTCCAAAATAAATTTAAAGTAGATATTACCAAATTAACCTCAATGAGAGAATTTATTGCCACTAGATATGCCTTATAAGACACAATAAACCAAAGGAGGTGATTACTCACTTTATAGACACAAAGGTATTATAAGCACAACTAAAGTGTGATGACTTAAAATTAAGTACCCACAAAGATAACTATGAAAGCAGATTTAAGCAGAAATAAAGAGTATGAATCTATATGCAAGGAAAGAGATTAACAGTTTTAAAATCTACCACAAAGAGAAGACTAGGTCCAAATAACTTCACTGGCGAGTTCTGCTACACATTTAAAAGAAAACATACTAATTTCTTTTTTAAAAAAGAATTCTTCCAAAAAGCATAAGATGAGCAAACCATGTCCAGATCATTCTTCAAAGCTGATATTGCTCTGATATAAGGCCCACACACAAAACCAGGTCTGCAAATCAGTATCTTATATTAATAATATAGATGTAAAAGTCTTCAATAAAATATTAGGAAACTGGATTGGGAAATCTTATCACAAAAGATTATCTACTATATCCAATTGGAATTTGAAATACAAGATTGGCTCAAAATTTGAAAATTTACTAATACAGAAAATCAAAAGAATAATGCTTTTTTAACACTTTATTCTTTGTATTTCAATTTAAGTTACTTAAGTTTTGTTTTGTGTTCTGGTATATGGCTTGTCTTGGAGAATGTCTTGTATACACTGGAGTGCAGCTAAAGTTGTTGTCACAACCCCACATGGGGTCACATAAATAAATGTGACATCATGCATTTCTATCCCACTCATCTTCCTTTCCCTTTGTATCCTCCCTCTATCTTGCACCCTCTCTGCCAAAATAAAACAAAATAAAATTTAAGAAAAAAAAGAAAAATCTTGTCCTGGAAACAGTGAGCCACACTGTCTGTCTGTCTGTCTGCCTGCCTGCCTCTCTCTCTCTCTCTCTCTCTCTCTCTCTCTCTCTCTCTCTCTCTCTCTCTCTCTCTCT
>NW_026067895.1:7193632-7207283 GCF_014885135.2 Alexandromys fortis
TGGCAAAAAAAAAAAAAAAAAAAAAAAAAAAAAAAAAAAAAAGAGAGAGAGAGAGAGAGAGAGACTTTTTTTAGTTTTGCTATTAGATCAAAACACTAGTAACAGATAGGAATTCCTGAGTGTGAAGACTCCATAGGAAACACCATGCTTAATGCTAAAATACTGAATGCCTCTCCCCACCCACTAAGGTAAGGTAAAGCACAGTATGTCCACACTACACGACCATTCAAGTCTCAGAGCATGTACATGTCAAATAGAAAAGTCTGTAAACATTTAACCTGTTTCACAGTCTGACTTATGGTGGTCCTCACATTTTCCATGTAGGATATTCTCTTCCTACAATTAATTCCTTCCATTTTGTTACCATTTCCCAAGAACTCCTATGGGTGGCTTCTTATAGGTAGAAACTGCTCGTTCATTTCTCAACTGCCCAGACCCGAATAATGACACAGAAACTGTATTAATTACAACACTGATTATCCTATTAGCTCAGGCTTCTTATCAACTAACGCTTACACCTTATATTAACCCATTCCTATTAATCTGTATATCAGCATGAGGCTGTGGCTTACTGGTAAAGGTCCGGCATCTGTCTCCTTCAACAGCTACATGGTGTTTCCTTGACTTCTCTATATCTCGTCCAGCCTGGCTATATTGTGCACTGCCATAGGACAAAGCTGCTTTATTCATTAACCAATAAAAGCAACACATATATAGAAGGACATCCCCCATCAGCTTCTAAAGTCATCACAGTAAAAAGTAAATCAAAAGATTTAGTCCCAATTGTTCCATGTCAGGGGCTATCCTTTCACCCATTCTTCCTACCTGCCTTATGATGTGTTTTCCACTGTGTTTTTAATGCTTTCTTTTGAGCTTTTGGACTTTATCTACCAAAGGACAGACTAAAAACCATTAGCATGTGATTTTTTTTTTGTGTGTAAAACACAGTAAATTTAGAAGCGAAAAAACATAATGGAGTATTTGAAAGAAGGATGAAGCCAAGGATGTTCTCCCATAATGTTAATGCTTTGGTTGTAGCAGTCTTAGAGAATTATAAGAGATTAAAGTAAAACACAATAACCCCACTAATCAGAGAAACTTATTATAGTTAAACCAGCAGGTAGTGGCATCTCTCACTGACATACAGGAAAAGTAAAATCCATTAGGATAGAGGGAAGTATCATGGCCTCTCCATCTCAAAACGATGGTAAAAGTTTCATTTTTATTATCTTAGAAGTCAGGATCTTGGAGAAACAGTAGCAGCAGAGCCCTCACATTCAGCCAATAGACAACTGTTAGGACAAAAGACCGTGGCTTTCTGGAATCCTGCTCCTCTGACAAAGTGGCAGCTTGATCCGTCTGAGAAGGAGCTAGTGGGTGTGAAGATTAAAAAAAGAGCAGGTGCCGTGGATTTGCATTGCATGTCTTTAATAAGTAGGTGAAACTCATACGTAGAGGCAGAGAACATCTTACCAGTTTAAATGATTTGTCTATCAAGAACTTCATGAATAAATGCATGAGGTACTTCTTAATGTTCTGAACCCCAAGAAGACAACTAAGAATTAACATCCAACTATCCGCTTATTAGAACAAGCCCGATGCTTACTGCCAATCTTGAAATTTAGTTTCTGTAGCATTGTAAACGATGTTTGCTGGAGGATACAATCGTTGAGTGGAACATAATTAGCTGTTTTAGGATTATACAGGAAGGAAGGAAGTTTAGGACTGCTGGCATTTTCTAGGGAGGTGAGGAACACGGACCAATTATCTTCTGTATGTTCCCTTCCCATCCACAATAATATTAGAATTTATCAGAAGACTCCAAGCAAAATAAATTATAGCATGAAAAGAAGGAAAAGAGAATTGATTTATATTTGTAGGAAACATGCTGGCGCCCCTCCTTCCCTGTTATAGCGATCTGCACATGTGTTCAAAGGCGCACAGCTTTGAGAAACCTGCCATTCATCACAACAGATGAATATTTATTGAGAATAATGAGCCTTACAGGTTATTGTTCCTCCTATGTCCTGTCTTCTAAAGGCTTCAAGGCATAATAACAGCCTCTGGTTATTTAAAAAACATCCTAGCTGGGACAATGGCTCACTGTGTAAAATACCTGATACACAAACATAAGAACCTGAGTTTGGATCCCCAGAACACATGTAAAACCCAGGAGAGGCGGCAGGCCTGCAGCCTTAGTGCTGCATACAGGGAGGTGGCAGAGAGAGGTGGATCCCAGAGCTTATGAGCCAGTTAGTCTCTCCAGTCTATGGGCTTCATGCTCAGTGAGAGATTCTGTCTTAAAAATATGGATCAAAGGTAATAAGCTGGCATTGATGATTGGCCTCCACAAATGTACACACCCACCCACAAGTGCACATCTCACACATATACCACACACACATGAGAGAGAGAGAGAGAGAGAGAGAGAGAGAGAGAGAGAGAGAGAGAGAGAGATTTAACATTATTGAGTAGAGTTGCTACCACCTCCCTACCAACTGCCTCCATGACTCACTGCCCGCTCTCTCTCAGTCCTAGGAGTGACTGGGTAAATGACATTACGTTGTATCCAATTGCTAGCTGAAAAGTTTGGCTAAGAATCTGGCTGGTGGGAAGTATCTCCAATAGCATTAAAATGCAAGAGGGCATTGTCCTGGATTAAGTGGAAAGCAACAGTGTATAAGCAGTGTTAAACACTTCTAAGTGGTGAGAATTTACGCACACTGGTACCTCATTGCCATTGTTCATGACCACCAGCCCTTTCACTACGCCACACCGGAGATCAGAAATCAAGAACTAGGTGGTTTTTCTACACTAAAGACCTCCAAATCCCTAAGCCCGGTGTATCTTCCCCCTCTCAACAACGGTACAGGGAACATCCACAGTTGTGCAAACAAAATGGGAGATGGGCTGTGGAGGTGGCACAGTCAGTGGAGTGCTTAGCATGCAAATGTGGGGTCCTGTTTTCTGTCTCCAGCATCCATGTGAAAAAGCCAAGCCTGGTGGCATATCCCTGCAATTCCTGCTCTGTGGAGGAGAAATCAAGTAGGTTCAGTTCTTGTCGTCCACTGTGTCTAGTCAGTCACTGAGCCTCAGATTCCAGTGAGAGATCACGTGTGCAAATCCAGGTAGACAGCTCCTGGAGGACAGTGTCTGAGGCTGTCGTCAGCCTCCATATGCACATGGACAGGTGTACTTGTACACATGTGCACCACCACATTTGCACATACGTGCACACACATATGCAGGAAGGAAACAACATACTAGTGTGAGGCACTTTTACTATTTTAAATGTATATTTGTCATATTTTTCAATTTGTTCTACAAATCACTACTGTCGATGAAGATACTGTTTTTGTGAAGCAATATACCTAGACATAAACACGCAATGTATTTGAAAATTGAGATAAGGTCAGGTGGTGGTAGTATCTGCCTTTAATCCCAGCACTTGGGAGGCAGAGGGAGGTGGATCTCTGTGAAGTTGAGGCCAGCCAGCCTGGTTTACAGAATGAGTTCTGTGGACTGTACACAGAGAAACCCTGTCTCAAAAAAAAAAAAAACCCAAACTAAAACAAATCAAAACAAAAGAAAACCTAGTTGAGAAGAATGAAAACATCATTCCTCACCCCCTCAAGGTTTTCTTTTGAAAACATCTATATGTTGAATTGTCAAGTTGAAATGATGCTAGGGATAAAATGTATGTGTGCTTTGATAACTATTGATGTGGAAGTATCTAGAGCCATAATAAAAAAATTGACATAATAGAAGCTCCCACATGTACGAAGAATCATAGTGATCATACACAAAATTTCTAGTAAAGACCCAAAGGGGATTGTGTTTCAGTCTTACAGCTATGTACATTCCCCTTATTTTGCAGTTATAAAAACACTAAGGCACTAAGGATCCCAAAGAGCCTACCACTAGGTCTGAATAAACCCATGTACTTTCCTTTAGGCGACACTTCTACCCACATTCTTATACACTCTCACTAGCTCAGAGAACTTACAGCCTGATTCTTTTTGAGGAAACAGAATAATTCCTTTTTTCAGGATATACTTTGTTTTTGTCTATAATCTTCATTGCAACGAGAATCCTGGAATCTGGAAGTTCTTTTCTTTGGGAAATTTTATAGGGTGTAGAGTAGAAACTACTTGTTCGTCAACAGCTTTTCCACTTAGCAGGATAAATCAAAGCTCACAGAGGAGAAGGTCCCATGTGTCCCAGAGATGGAGGAGAGTCATGAAAGTAGGAGGGACGGAGCTCAAGGGCAAGGGATTAACAAACAGTGGGGACATGAATGTGACATCATGGTAAGGCCTCAGGAAGCAGCCACCTTACAAGAAAGTGCAAGCACCAAGTCAATTATACAGTCCCCCAAGCCTGGGTGAAGAGCCAGGCTCATGGAAGTGCAATCAAGCAGAAACCACCTCAAGGCATGGTACCTCTGGATTTTAGTGCAACCCAGAGAAGCACAGGACATCTCAACAGAATTTCCAGAAGGTAACTGTTTGGGAGCTAATAAAGCTAACTTAAGAAAAACTCATTTGTATACTAACAATTTTATACTGACACCCTATTTTATCTCTGGGAACAGATGCTTTCTGCACTCCCCTTGAATCTCTAAGGCATCAACCTAGCATGGACATGTTTGCCTCCCCTTCTTAGACGAGTGTCTGTTTGTGGAATGACTATTGAACCTGATCTATAAGACTATATACAGGGAAGAATTATTTGGAACCACTCCTTGTGAATACTGACGATTTTACAATGATTGGGCTCAACTTTTTGTGAAACTTTGCTTTATGAAGAGAATTTCATCTCCTAGAAATCCCAAGACAGATAACACTTGGCATTCCATTAAAGTAAAGTTCAGGGTCAGCTGAGGCATCGGTTTTGTATGAAAAGAATTGGTACCCCATTTCTAAAGGAGTACATACAGCCAGTCCCACTAACAGACTTTTTATTGCATGCTCCGTTTCCAAGTGGGGCTAATTGTTGAAGTAGGAAGCGGCGGGGCTGCGTCCCCAACACCCCGGCCGCTTGGCTAGCTCATGCCCGAAATAACAACACATAAACTGTATTCATTTAAGAACTGCTTGGCCCATGAACTCTAGCCCTTACAGGCTAATTCTCGCACCTGGACTAGCCCATTTCTAATCATCTGTGTAAGCACCCCAAGGTGCGCTTACCGGGAAGATTCTAGCCTCCGTCCATCATGGTGTCTCTGCTCCAGAGCGCAGAGCTGTTCGGTCCATCTGGAAGCAGAGCTGAGTCTGACCTCACTTCCTCTTCCGCCCAGAATTCTATTCTGTTTACTCCTCCCATCTATGTTCTAACCTATCAGGCCAAGCAGCTGGTTTATTATAACTTAACCAATGAAATCAACAGATTGATATATGACACTCCCACATCAGCTAATATTTCAGGAGCTACTGGAGAAATAATGATAACGATGATAAAGTCCTTCTCCTGGTGGTCACAGTCTGGGTTTTCCAGCCGTCTACTACTTAACTCTTATCTTTGCGCCGTATTCCATTATAGGGAACATGACATGACTCTTTTGAAACAATTAAAGTCTATGTTCATTACACAGAAAGGTAATGCGAATGACGGTTTAAAGTGGGGGGGGTCTCTGCAATAAAAACAGATGGGTTTAGATCTTGTTATCTGACTTTTCCTTGAGGTATGACCAAAGTGAGTCATATGGTCTCTTGTCCATTAGTTTCCCCCTATGTAGTATGAGAACTCTCGCACTACATCATAGGGCTCTGAGGCTTAAATGAACTAATAGAGGCCACACTTGCAGCAGTGGCTGGCACAGTCTTAAAGTGGTAGTTATTGAGTTATCTGCAATTACTATTAATTGCATGGGCTAGTCATCAAAGGCTTCAAGATCTCTCACAGTCTTCAATAATGCCCAAATACATATCACCATTTGTTACGCAGTGTCCTGACCAACAGTGTCTCCTCTGATTAAAAGCGTGTATAAAAAATAAAAAAATACAGGCTTCAGGGCGCTTTGTTGGAAGAAGGTATTGGAAAGTTACCGTCCTTTGCTTGGCACCAGGCTTATCCTGTTTGTTGCAGATAAGAATATCTTTCGCAGACTTAAGGACATACTAAAATGAAGCTACTGCTAAACAAAGTCAGTCCACTTCGGAAATCAGCAATCTCTGGTGAAGAAAACCAAGAAAGTATCACAGAAAAAACTTGGGGGTCTTGCATGAAATTGAGCCTATCCCTAAAAGGTGACACCTTGTTATTGAAAATAAGAAGTAGCTGAATTGCTAACCCTGGGACACTATGGAAGTTTGTATTTAATAGTGTCAGTTGTGTTTTTTTTGGGTTTTCTTCCCTGGAGTAGGAAGCTGCAGGCCCTGCACGTGGAGCTTCGGTTCTTCTAGGGAGGAACACAGGACCCTGTTCTCCTATCTTCATTTGTGGATGTCCAGGGAACACTCAGAGCCTGAATGTTCTGAACTGTGAGGTAGGAAGTTCCTGGAAAGATGACAGAGGAAGTGATTCTGTAGATTATGTCTTGGAGCTTCCTGATGTGCAGCACTGGACAGCTCTCTCAGGCTTCAGTCACGCTCTGTCAATGCTTTATTGCCTTCAAAAATAATATACGAGTAGCAAATCTTTTCCTTTAGCATCTCAAAGTACAGGTTGTTTAAAACTATATATGTGTATACATATATGCATGCAATAAAAACTGGTGAAAAAAAAGAGGCTATTAATTTGAAGGAAAGCGTATAGGAGAGGGATCCAAGGAAGGAAAGGAAAGAAATTAAAATTAAATTCTCCCAACAGTCTTTGTAAGTATAATAAAATAGAAAGTAACTAGTTACAGCAAATACACTTTCATCCAATTAACCAAGTTATATTTTTAAATATACTACTTTTCTTACAATGTGTTTGAAATTTTACAACAAATATCTGTTGATTTCTTTCCAGAATTTATATTCTAGGTCTTTGGTGTTTTGTATTTCTATGGTTACTTTTCTAAAGTGCTCAAACCTTTTCTTTTCCCATTTGAATTAATGGTGTGTGTGTGCGCGCGCGCATGCGTGCGTGCTGTGGTTCTGATCTGTATTATTTCTCTCTCCTCATTTAAACCACAGTATTATGATCTGGAAAGGTTTATTCTATAAAGTAGAAGCACGATGCAGTGAGCAATTTTTATGACTGCCTTGTTATTGTGGAATCTATTGTACTGTGGCTTATTAACTCAGAAAAAGATGACTTAGATTGTATGTGTTCTGATCCTATAAACTTTACTGACCACAATAATGAGTGAATACATTAGATGCTGAAATAGAGGAATGGCTTTAAAGAGCTTTCTTTCTGTCTGGAATGTGGGAGAGTGACACAATGAAACTGTTAAAAGTCATTTTCAAATAAAACAGAGCGACACATGCATCTCTGGAAACATTGTCCCTATTATAAAATGAAAGAACACTCATCACTTAATGGTCCTTTACCCTCTAGGCATGGAACCCTGTGCCCATAATGCTAGAAAATCCCTTGTGATAGCCTGCCTACTTTGTGCCGTCTGCCAAGACACTCTTGTTCAGATTCATAATTAAATACTACAGCCAGTTAACTACTAAGGAGTAGAATTTGAATCCAGGTCCAACTGCCTCCTAGACTTATTTCCAGCCATCCTAGATGTTAAATTTCTCTTTCTTTTCAAATACAAAATGATCATAAAGTTCTTTCGTCTCCCATGAGTGCAAAATTTTGCAGCAAGTAAAGGATGTGTTTCTTGGGAAAATGTGATAGACTAATGAACAATTGTCTAGGAACCATTGGTCATTTCTAAAAGGTGAGCTTATAAGGAAGAGTGCTACATCCCTCTGGGCTCTCAACTCATTGTGAGAACACCTTCCCAGGAAACTCCTCGAAGTTAAGAGGAAAATGTGAGTATAGCATAGAGAACACAGTCTTCTGTGGTGAGTCAAACAGCTTTGTGGTGTCAGGCATCTTATTCAGGTGAGAAAGTTTGCTTTTTCTTTTTTAAGATGAATTCTAGTGTGTGTGTGTGTGTGTGTGTGTGTGTAGGTGCTGATAAATGCCAGAAGAGGGCATTGGAATGAAAGGCACTAGAGTTATGGGCAGTTGTGAGCTGCCCAATGTCAATGATTATGACAGGAAATCCTTTCTGTAAGCTGGCTCTGCCTACCTTGTGCTGGGAGTTGAACTTGGTCCTCTTAAAGGACAATATGTGCTCTTGCCCACCAAAGATATCTCCCCAACATCTAGGGAAGAATTCTGAGTTCCACATGTACATGATACAGGAAGAAACGAGGACCTCTTTGTTATCCTGAGACTGTCACTAGGTATGGCCAGCTTTCTGCAGCCATGACCACGTGATACCATCCAGTTGTACCTGGGAGGGCCTGCAGCATATGTATGTACTGCTGCCAGACAGTGACAGACTCACAGTGGAACCCAAACTTCTCTAACTTCTGGGCTGTTTCAGAGTAGAGATCAAGGTGATAGATCTTTTTTGTAAAACCCAGGAACACATCCAAAGATTGAAGATTTCCTAGGCTTTCTTGGTCCCTATGAGTTCCTATGATCTGGCCTTAAATATCTCATGTTTTGTCTTAATAAGGCATTAAGACCACATTGAAGGAAACATCTAATGGTTTTATCGTGTATTCATCACGCTCGAGGTTAGAAAACACACAACACACACACACACATACAGTGAGAAAGCAAGAAAAAGACAGAGACTCAGAGAGAGGAGATTTTAGTAAACTAAAGTAGAAAGAAATAGCCTAAGAGTATAAATAATTTTTTCCTCCATGGTAGTAAACATCAGACCTGAGTTTTCTTCTCATTAAATCCCTGAAAAATGCATCACCACACCTAATCCAGAGTCTTTCCTAAACAGGGGAAGTCTCAGAGGTGTTTCCACACTTAGAGATAATCACTTACCCTGTCAAATTAATGAGAAACTGATGGAAGACAGATGTTACTGAGAAAGAATAAGTAAATATTTGTCATCTATTTTGGCAAATAAAATTTAATAATATCCTTTGTACCCACCTTTTGAAGTAGGTTATAAAATAAGGATTCAGAGTATTTATGTTTTTTAATTATTTCAGTATAAAAGTAATTCATGGCATCCAGGGATGCAGGAATGAAAAGGAAGATTAAAGATAGGACCAGATTCTATCATTTCTACATAAATAAATGCTCACAAAGAAAACATTTGGATGTGTAGTTAGGCCATTATAAACTCGAGTGATGCTTAGGGAGAATTTAGAATGCTTTGGGGTTAAAACTCTGATCTAGGCCCCTGCAACTTAAAAGAAATAGGGTAAATGGGCTGGGTAGAGCGGTAAAGTGCTTGCCTTGTAAGCCTAAGGACCAGGAGCCTCGAATAGAGTTGGAAAAGGAAGGACGTTGGAGAACACTGGAGGAAATAAGATCCCTGGAGTTTGCTGGCTAGCTAGATTCAATGAGTAGTTTGAGCTCCAGGTTCATGAGAGAAATCTGCATCAAAAAATAAACTGGAGAGCAATAGAGGAGGACACCTGATGTCATCCACTAGCTCCCACACACATGTGCACATACATGTATGCACATTCCCCAAACACCCATACTTAAGTACATGCACATGCATATAACATAATACACATGCACATGCATACATGCACACACACACAAATAATAAAATAAACTTTCTTATGTGTGCAGGAAACGCTGTTATGAAGAAAGAGTTTGAAGGAAGAGGAATGAATGCTGTGCCTGTTGTTGGTTCATTTGACTTATAGTAGAAATGCAGTAGAGAACTTCCCCCATCTTCCAGACCTTCTTTGTAAATGCCTGTCCTGCAGGCTTCTATGGAGTCTTCTTGTTCCATCAAACTGGGTAGATTTCTCATTCTAACTGGGTTCCAGGACTGTTTCTACCCCTGTTTCTAAACCTGTTCTAAATGACACTGCAAAGACAGGACTTCCCAGGATGTGGAGAAATCTTTTATCATTGTCTGGAGATGATTCAGCTGCAAATGATCTCCCAGGAGCCACTGAAGGTCAGTTGATATTGTGAACGTTCAAAACTGATACTAAAAAATATCTGTTAAGTGTGAACAGCTGTGTATTTATTCTGGCATAAAAACTCGTGAACTACTCTTCACCTCTGCTGGGCTTCAGAGAAAGGCAGCTGACCTCCTAAAGCCATGCAGGAAGAAGTTCAGAAGGTTATGGACGTGACATTTGTCATTTTCTGTAACTTTCTGCTTTAACCAGTTTGGTATCACTTTTCATTTCACAATTTCAACACTGTGATAAGTTTTGCTTCCCTTTAACAAATATAGATAGAAAATGTTGCCAATCTTCTTTATTAACAAAGTATATCAGGCAGCTTTCTTTTGATCTAAATATTTGGTTGGACTGAACAGAATCTGGTCAATACAGTAACTTACAGCCCCACTAAACATGAGCCACATAAGCCACTATTCAATCTCTCTCTCTCTCTCTCTCTCTCTTTCTTTCTTTCTTTCTTTCTTTCTTTCTTTCTTTCTTTCTTTCTTTCTTGTGTTTTGCTGGATTTGTTTCTCATTTGGAAATCAAAGGACACATGTAAGCACTTGGGGAGTTTAGTTTGTTCACGAGACTGTTCTCTGATTCCTTAACACTCCAATAATGACTTTATAAGAGTTGGAGGGCTGACTGAGAAGCCAAGGACGATGGTGCTGGCTTTGATTCTACGGCATGGATGGGCTTTATGGGAGCCTAGTCTGTTTGGATGCTCACCTCCCTGGACCTGGGGGGAGTGGGGAGGACCTTGGACTTCCCATAGGGTAGGGAACCCTGACTGCTCCTTGGACTGGAGAAGGAGGGGGAGGCAGAGCAGGGGGAGGGGAGGGAAGTGGGAGGAGGAGAGGAGGTGGAAATTTTCAATTATAAAAATAAAGTAAAAATAAAAAAATCATATAAAAAATAAAATATAGCGAAGATGCAAAGATAACAGGGCTGCTCCTTCCTGTTGAACTAATTGATTTAACTTCTTTCACCTTTGTATTTTACCAGGGAAAATGCATAACTTTGAAGTAATCCTAATTCTTATGCTTGGGTTTAAAAGAACTTAATTTTTTTAAATGAATAAGCAGTAATTGTGACTTTAAGTGGATTGGAGTTTTGCATGTTAACTTCTACATTCCCTTTTCACGTTGTCACAATGCTCCAAATGACAAGACTACTCATCCCTCTGAAAGGTAAGTGTGTAAATAGTTTAAAATTTTAATTTCCCAAGCGCATGAAAGGCAATTATGTTTTGAAACTAAATGTGCCTGAGCATTGCCTCGGCTTTGCATAATCACCATGACCTGTGTAGAACATTGGTGAAGTCGTACTTTCTCAAAAATAAAAAGAAGAGAAATAATGACTTCCCGGATGCCTGTAAGAGAGTGTGTTCGTTTTAAGATGACCCTTGGTGTTTCCTGGTGCTACTCTGTGAAAGCAATGTAATTGGACTTCGGTACAGGTGATTGTCTTGTGTCTAGTGTTAGAGCGTGAGGGCAGGAAAGAGGCATGTGTTTATCAGAAACCCCAGGCTCTGGATTCTGCACGCTTCTTGGCACACCCATGCTGGATGGTCTTCTCTAGCAAGCCTACAGTTTGTATTACACACTGAAAATCTGGACCACACACATAAGAAAATGCAAATATTCCTTAGAAAGGCAGCTGCATTGTTTAGAAGGTAAAGTATTAAAAGTCCAAAGTGGGATGTTCAGATCCCTGCGAGATCCCAAAAGCAGTTTGAGGGAACAGCTCTGATTCCCTAGAGGTGAGGAAGCCACTGCCTTGGCTGGTAATATTTCATACCAACTCCTCCTGGGGATAGCAGCATCCTTTATGGGTTGAAAATCTGGTTATGCTGAAAACCTTTGACTTAAAAGAGATTACATTTATTTATTATTTTGAAATCTAAGGGCAGGCTTTTCTCTGATCATTTTAGAGTAATTAAGCCTCTGTTTTAACTTTTTGTATGAACCATTCCTGTTATATTGGATTCCTGTCTTAGTCACTGCTCTATTGCTGTGAAAAAATGCTATAACCAAGGTATCTCTTACTAAAGAAAGCATTAAATTGCAGGCTTGATTACAGTTCAGAGGTTAGTCCTTACAGCTATGGAGGCTGGTCCTTACAGCTATAGAGGTTAGTCCTTACAGCTATAGAGGTTAGTCCTTACAGCTATGGAGGCTAGTCCTTACAGCTATAGAGGTTAGTCCTTACAGCTATGGAGGCTGGTCCTTACAGCCATAGAGGTTAGTCCTTACAGCTATAGAGGTTAGTCCATTGTGGAGGAAAGCATGAAAGCAGATATGGTAGGCATGGTGCTGGAGAAGTAGTTGAGAGCTACATCCTGATCAGATGACCAGCAGGAAGAGAGAGAGAGAGAGAGACAGAGAGAGAGACACAGAGAAAGACACAGAGAGAGACATATATATATATACTGAGACAGAGAGACACAGAGAGAGACAGAGAAAGAGACAGAGAGAGAGAGGGAGAGGGAGAGGGGGGAAGGCTTTGGCATGGGCTTTTAAAACCTTAAAGCCTACCTTCAGTGTTATGCCTCCTCCAACAAGGCCACTTAATCAAAACTTCCAGATTATGCCGCTCCCTAGTGACTAAGCATTTAAATAAATGAGCCTACAGGGCCATTCTCATTCAAACCACCACAACCAATAATTTTCAGAGGTTTTTTTTTTTGTTTTTGTTTTTAATAAAGAGATATATCTTCCATAATAACTACAATGGGTTCCGAGGGCTCACTCTTTGTAGTACAACCACTTTCTTCCCGTCCTCTTCTTCCTTCTGCCTATATTTATCATGTTAATATCATTTTATATCAAGGCATTCTTTAAAAAATGAGTCTGGTGATCTGGCAAGGAAACTTACATCAAGCCTGACAACTTGAGTTCTAGGACACACACACACAAAACACACACACACACACACCAGGGGTGTGATTACATACACAGCTCAAACAAATAAATGTAACATTTTAAAATTAAAAATCAAAATACAAAGACTTGAGAAGAATGATTTTTTTAAAACAAAACAAAACATATTCTTTGGTTTTCATGGAAATTATACCCTTTGCCCTTCACTTTGTATTGCTTTCCTTGATATTTAATTAAATTGAATATATGTGGTCACTATAAAAGATATAAGCAACTGTACTTGGGATCAAATAGAGAAGATACCTGTGAAATATTTAACTCAGCAGGGAGGAGCCAAAAGCTGTAGACAACAGCTGTTGAGTGGCTAGTGTTCAGAGCAGTGTTGAAATTAGGAGCGGCGGCAGGGCTGTGTCCCCAGCACCCGGCCGCCCGCATGGCTAGCTTATGCCCGAAATAATTACACGGAAACTGTATTCTTTCAAACACTGCCTGGCCTGGCTAGTTCCAGTTTCTTATTGGCTAGCTCTTACATATTGTTCTAACTCATTTCTAATATTCTGTGTAGCCCATGAGCTGGCTTACCAGAGAGGATCTTAACCTGCGTCTGTCTGGAGTGGGAGCATCATGGCGACTTCCTCACTAAGCTTCTTTTTCCCAGCATTCTCTTCTGTCTACTCCGCCTACCTAATTTTCTGTCCTATGAGGGCCGAGGCAGTTTCTTTATTATTA
>NW_026067895.1:7209321-7216201 GCF_014885135.2 Alexandromys fortis
CTCTTAATGAGCTGCAGGGTTTTGCAGCTGAAGCTGAGTCAGGACGCCTCTCTTAGATGAGAGCGCTTGCTTGCCTCTAGCAAGCAGAGTAGACCCAAGAAATTTGTTGCTACCAAGAAAACATGCTTCATTCCATTCTTTCCCCAGCTTTCTCAGGCTTTTTGTGGATTCAGTTAGCCACACGTCTGGGCGCCATCTGTTGAAATAGGAGCGGCGGTGGGGCTGCGTCCCCAACACCCCAGCCGCTTGGCTAGCTCACGCCCGAAATAACAACACACAAACTGTATTCTTTCAAACACTGCCTGGCCTGGCTAGTTCCAGTTTCTTATTGGCTAGCTCTTACATATTGTTCTAACCCATTTCTAATATTCTGTGTAGCCCATGAGCTGGCTTACCAGAGAGGATCTTAACCTGCGTCTGTCTGGAGTGGGAGCATCGTGGTGACTTCCTCACTAAGCTTCTTTTTCCCAGCATTCTCTTCTGTCTACTCCGCCTACCTAATTTTCTGTCCTATGAGGGCCGAGGCAGTTTCTTTATTAGAGCAGGATGCTAAGGAGAGAGATTTAGCAGCAGCTAGGCAGGGTCTTTCCTCTTCCTGTCAAAGCCTTGGCTCAGCTCCCCAGGACTCTAGTGATGGAGTCCTCTATGGCAGCTTTCCAAACAAATGTGCTCTTTGCTTAAAACCTCAGAGGATGTTACTCCAATATTTCTGAGTTTTCCCTAAATGTCTATTGTAGAAAGAAGAAAAAATGAGCATATTCTGTATAGGTATATCCTTTTTGATTTGAATGACTTATTTTTCTCTAAGCAGAGTAGATATTTTGTAGTGTTGTATTTGTCATTTGATTACAAAAATGTGTTATTTAACTTATATTAGACCATTGTATGTAGATTATATATTTTAAATATATAAACATATAAAGTGCAAAGATGAATATAGGAGAGGCAAAAAGGGAACGTTGAGTTGTCTCAGGCTCAAGGCTCACACTTGTAAACATTCCTTGGGAGAATAAAAAAGTCAGGTTACTTCATTCAGTCTTCTCTCCTGAGGAGGCAGGCAGGTTGTCTCCTTTCCCTGAAAAGACAGTATATGCAATTATTTTAGCACTTCAAATGTCATGGTCACATAGGGATAAATGCGTGGTGATATTCATTAGGCTGGATAAAATACAAACAACAATTTATGTATGGGGACATTATCACCAGAGAACACGTTAGGCAGGCATTCCTTCTACTTTTCTGGTGAGCTATTATTGAGATGAATACACTTACAGAAAGACACAATATTTACTACTATGCAGCTCTAAACAGTTTCCAAAATGAATCTGCCCTTGCTGCTATTGTCTTGATTGACAAGTAGCACATCTTTGGCTCCCCAGCAGTCCTACTCCATGGCATGTCCCCTTGCCATGATAAGCACCCTCCCGACTTCTAACAATTTAGAATACTTTTGTATAATGTCAAATTAATGGAATTCCACACTATGTGTTCTTTGTGCCTCTCTTCCTTTGCTCCCTGTTGCTGTTCCATCTAGAACTTTGAATGCGATAAGTCTCTTGTGTGTATCCCTTAGTGCAGAATGTCTGGGTCACAGGGTATCCCCAAGTCAACTCCATTACATTTTCCCTCCAGCAGTGTGTGGTAATTCCACTTGCTCCACATCCTAAACATCACTTATATTTTTGTTCACTTAAATTTCCTGTCCATGTAGGTTTGATCATTTCAATAGAGGTATTATATTACTCATCTATTTTATATATTATTTTAAAATAAAGTGATGTTTTGCTCTTATCTTTATTTCCCTTTCCTATTCTCTCTCCTCTGTCTCTCCATTTATAATGTCGATAGTATTTCCACTTCTATTATTTACGTTTATAGTTCTAACACTGATAACGTGAGCTATTCTCTTTTAATCTTGAAGGGAAATTTTAGAGAAGTATTTATCAATAGAATTGTAAGGAAGACACTTGTTTAAACACATGCAAATTTATGAAAGTGTATCAATGAACAAAAACGGAAGTTTTTAGTAGGATTCTTAAATGTAATGCCGTTTAAAGAGTAAAACATCTGTGGTTGAAGGACTTAATTCCTTCCAGATTGAGAGAAACGAGGGGAAGCGAGGTGGAACAGGTAGCTGGGAAGACTTTTTGGTGCATAGCCACTGGATGGATTCTCAACAGGTGTTATTGCAGAGGGTATAGGCGATTGTTTTCCCTTTGAAAAAGGCTAATTTTTCAGGATCTGTCTCTCAGAGAATTTCAACCATATAGACAGTCAATTTACATAAACCAGGATAGCCCTACTGTTCCTTTCCTTGATTAATAGTCATGGGCTTTGGGGATTTCGTGCTTGAGTTGCAGGGATAATTGCTTCACCTCTCATGCTTGTCTGGTTTGTGTGAGTCTTAGCCCTCAGGTCTGTAAAGGAAATCTAATCATGACTAAACAGAAATTCTACATCCTATCTCTTGCTTCATGGGCACTGACTAATCCCACTTCACCGAGAGCCTAGTCATAGAGATTAAGCTTCCAGTGGACTCACAACGCAGTCCTCCGAGTTTCATACCATCCATGTTTCCCTTCTATGTGAGTGTGCTCAGTCGGCCTTTGTTCTGTAGTGTTTGGAAGGAGGTGACAGGAGGAAGCGAATACTGTTGACAAAGAAGAGAAATTACATGCGCGTAGGCCATCTTCAAACACTTGACGATTCTCACAGGAAAAGAACATTTGTTAAGTAAGTGTGATTCCCGAATCTAGAAACCAGAAAAGAAGGATTTCAGCTTTGTTTATAAAGCTGTGTTCCCTAAAGCTTAGAGCTTTTTAATAAGGAAATGCTGTGCTAATTGGAAGAGAGATACTTGATGTTGAAAGCCGAGTGTTGAGGCAGAAGGTGCGGCATAGCCTGTCAGATCTTTAGCGTCGGAGTGCTGAGTGCCTGTCTCCCTTCACGATGCCGTGAATCAATACACTGTATCCCAGTGAATCTGAGCTGTCATGGAGGATGAGAAGCCTCCGGATTTCAGAGAGGTTAAAATGTAGGGGAATTGAGGGCACTAAAACTGCCGAACTATGGTTCACAGTCTCTTATACTGTTGGGATGATTTGGGAACTGAACGTAGCTTGATAATTTTTCAACCTTTTCTCTGTTTACCCTCCCCTCTCACAGTTTATGTACTCTTGTGAGTCCCGGGGTATGCCTGTGGGTTTATAAGGCCTGGAAGCAATCAAAGGAAAGATATTTTCTATTAACTTTCTTGCAACAAAGTGCACCACCATGTGACCCATAGCAAATGAGTTTTGAAAACAGTTTCTTCTTGTTGCACAGACTCCTCAACAGCAAGGCCAGCCTCAGATTGGAGGAGGCCTCGTAATTGCGGAGAACTGTTGATGCTTTAGGGTTCCTTTCTGAACTAAAAGAAAAACAGTTACTATTTATTTTATGTGGACGTATGTGTGCCCGAGTGCATGGATGAACACCAGGTATGTGCAGGTGCCTGAAGAGGCCAGAAGAGGATGCTGGGTCACCTGGAATTGGACTTATGGGTGGTTCTGGTGCCTGATATGGGTTCTGGGATCCAAACCCATGTCTCCCGGAAGAGCAGTGCATACTCTTAATCACTCAGCCATTTCCAGCCCCTGAATATTATCTGTAATACTATTTAAAGTTCATTTTTCAGATCACTGCCTAATGTTACATTGTATTGAGACAATTTAAACAATTAATTTTATATGGACTATAGCATTAAACAGTATAAGTGATTTTACTGCTAGCCTATTGATTTACATATTCTGTAAGTGTTTAAAACTACAGGAAAAAGTTTTTGCTATACTTTCCATTCCTTTTTTAAAAATATCATCATCATCATCATCATCATCATCACCATCATCACCATCGTCAATAGTAGTAGTAGCAGAACAGTGGTTGAGATGTATTGCTCTTCCAGAAGATTGAAGTTTGGTTCCCAGTGCCCTGGTCAGATGGTTCATAACTCCCCATAATTCTAGCTCCAAGGGGGATACAATGCCTCTAGACTATATATAAGCTCACATACTGACACATAACATAATTAAAGATAATAGAATCTTTTTTATTTTTTGTAAATATTTATTTATTATGTATATAATATTCTGTCTGTGTGTATGCCTGCAGGCCAGAAGAGGGCACCAGACCCCATTACAGATGGCTGTGAGCCACCATGTGGTTCCTGGGAATTGAACTCAGGACCTTTGGAAGAGCAGGCAATGCTCTTAATCTCTGAGCCATCTCTCCAGCCCCTAGAATCTTTTTTAAAAGATTTATTTTTAAGAAACATTTTGTGTGTCGTGTATGCCTTGTGTATATGAGTGCTGGAGGCTAGAACCTCTGTGAGCACCTAGGGGTGCTGGTTTCTACAGGCTACCATTTTTTAAGATGTACTAGCGTTCTCCTTGTACAATATGACAGTGACTTTCCCAAGAAAGCTAAGCTACTCTGGCGGTGGCTTGTCACTCTAATGTTAAAGCCCCAGTGCTAGTATCTTTCAGCATTTTCTTAGTTTTAATGTGCCATTTCTCTGCTAACTTCATAGGGGACATAACACATTTCCATTTCCTGGCTCTTGGGAACTTTTGAAAGACAAAAGAACATCAGAGCAGGAAACAGTCCATTTCTGCTCGCCTACCGCATCACATGTAACCCAACCCTTAAACAGCTTCCAGACATTTTTTGGTACTTGTCATACTTGTCAACTGCAAGAAGAAGGACCGCAGAGATCATCTTCAAACAAGGCTTTAAAAACAGTACTCAGTACTCTGTGATAACTCTATGATAAGGGCATTTGAAAGCTTTTTTTTTTTTCAGAGCAAACAGCTAAAATAATGCCATATGTAATCACTATCCACCATTAATTTTTTCTAAGTACATTAAGATAAAACAACCCTTCCAGCCACGTGGAGTGCTCATTGACATGCCGATATGGTCGTTTTTGACAACTACCCCTGATGGCAGGGCTATTTTCTTCATAATGGGCTGATGTGGGTGAACCAGGGTCCCGGGACTCTGTGAGGTGAGTGC
Source organism: Alexandromys fortis (assembly GCF_014885135.2). Lineage (NCBI taxonomy): Eukaryota > Metazoa > Chordata > Mammalia > Rodentia > Cricetidae > Alexandromys > Alexandromys fortis. Next base: position 7,214,374 of record NW_026067895.1, read on the forward strand.
TGTTGGATGATGTGCCTGGATACATTCCTGAAGGTTCCTCGGTTTCTTTTCAGGGATGCTGTCATTTGTATCAAGAGAGGGAACTTGCTTACAAAGTGTCCAGGTTGGCACACAGGATTTTCCTTTCTTAGTGAGTTATGCCCATGTGTCTCTTTTTAAGTGACTCGAGGAAAAGATAAGTATTTCTTATCTGTCTTAATTTCTTGACTTTCACGTCTCTCAATTGGTACTTTGCTGCTATACCTGTGAACTTTGTAAACTATGCATGATTGCTTTGTTTGATTTCCATAAGCGGAAGGAATAGTGTCTGAATATTTGCCAGTTCATGAAATGTCCCTAATAATTTCAAATCCATGAACCTAGATATAGAAACAAATAAATGCTAAGTGGAGCCTGTGGTTTTCTCATTAAATGCTGTTGGATGTCACAAACACTGTTCAGAGTTTCATTTTCTTTAATAGGGATACGTGATTTCCAGACCTAGAGTGCTGCTTTAAAAAGCCCCTTTGCTTACATGGATAGACTTCTAAGCTGTAAACACAGGGGCACATCTGTGGGACAGGCTTTAGAGCTCTGCCTCCCATCTCTGCTAATGACCAGATTCCAAGGCCCCTGCAAGAGCACACTGGCTGCTACCAACTCAATTGCAAATTTTTTCACAGCTGGACCAAAGCACCATGTTCCCCCCCCCCACACACACACACAGCATTTCCCAGCCTCTTTCCTTCCTCGTTAAGAGTTTCTCATAGTTTCCTCATGTTTGTTTAAGATAAAATGGCGGTTGTGGTGGCACACCCCGGTGGGTAGGATTTGCTGAAGGAGGAGAAGGCAGGAGGATCACAAGTTCAAGGCCAGCCTGGGCTGCACATTTATTAAAAAGAAAGAAAGAAAGAAAGAAAGAAAGAAAGAAAGAAAGAAAGAAGGAAGAAAGTAAATGTATCATTCTGATGTTGCAAAGGGTGAGTAGCCAGGTGAGTCTTTTCACCTGGGACTATTTTAAACCCCCCTTTTCCTTGATAATTGAAGGCATTGTCTTAGATTCTGTTCTTCTGTGATGCCTCAGTGGTCCTCTTTTATCAGTTTAAGGCATTATTAAATGTGAGAACAGCACAGATTAAGACAGCTGACATGAGGCTCACGAGAGAGCAGAGAGAAACACCGAAACCATAGGAGGAAACGACAAGGGGCACATGACACGCTGAAGAACCCATCTCACTTTGTTCTCAGCCTAACCGCCACCTTGTTTCTACCAGAGACACAGAGAGAAAACAAGTCCCTTGAAAGAATACCAATCCCTTCTCTTCCCAGAATCCTCCTCAACACTGCTCCATAATACAGACCCTTGGGCTTAATTGTAGATGGAGAAGAGACTCAATTGACTTGGGAATTTTCTTTTTTTCCCCCTCAGTTCTAGGAAGCTGGAGATCAAACTTGGGGCCTTGCATATACCAGCAAGCGTTCTACCTTTGAGTTACATTCCAGTCCCCGGGATCCTAATTCTTAGGCCACAGCCGAGCTAATTACACAAACCCTCGAGAAATATCAACATTTAATATGTTACAAATAAATATATTCGTGTGTGTGCTTGCATATGTGTGTGTGTGTGTGTGTGTGTGCGTGTGTGTAATGAAAATCTATTCAGAAAACTTCAATGTGCAGCCTAGTCTGAGGCCCAGCGGGGTAGCCTGACAAGCAGAGGGAGGAAGTAGCCTAGCACCTGACAGGCAGATGAAGCTGGACTCTCCCTAGGGTGAGTCTTGAAGACAGTTGTTGCGAAGAGATGAGAAGGAAGATCTCGAAAAACCAAAAAAAAAAAAAAAAAAAAAAA